>NC_137648.1:1387490-1569990 GCF_963383615.2 Lipophrys pholis | reverse complement strand
TCCGTGGAAATGGTTGAAATGGCAACTTTTCGAAAAACGCTCTGCCTCCGTGGGAACTCGGGATAAACGCAGCTTTTTGAAACGATTCCGTGGAAACGAGGAAAAAAGTGCAACTTTTTAAACACGGCTCTCAAGGTGGAACTTTTGGAAAACGCTCAGACTCCGTGGAAACGAGAGAAAACGCCACATTTCAGCTGCTGCACGCGCGCACAACAGCCGTGGTAAATAGCTCTTGTGCACACGCTCAGTCAACAAGAACTAGAGCTACACTCGGTAGAGCGCAGACTTTCGCCAACGCCACATTTGTGCGCGGAGCCGAGTTATTATTATCGCCAGCATGTTGGCCGCCGGCTCATATCGATGCTAACTAGCCTGTCGGTTAGCTACGTCACCGTGTGGAGCACTGAGGGGGGGAGCGTCTCCATGGCAACAGACGCTGATCTAGTTTAATCTCCTCCATGAGGTGCCTCTCCACTCTGCTTTGTCTGGGACATTTTTTTCTGAATCTTTTGGGGTATTTTTTGGAAACGGTTATATATATATATACAAACCAATGAATAAGTAAATGTATAAATACAAGCAGCCAAAAATAATCACCTCCTCGCCCCAACTTTCGTTGGCGAAGATAAAAACGTGACCTCCCAGTCCAGATTCTCCTGGGACTTGGTAGTTTTATTTTGACAGTCACTGTAATAACAATCCAACATGGTTGTCCCGTGTTAATGTTGAAACCAACTCGTGACATTTTTGTATTTAAGTATCACATGTTTGTGAATGAAGGTCAATCTCGAATCGAAAAAACTTCAATATTCAACGTGTGTGAGCTCACAATACAAGTTAATATGTAGTAAGTCGTTTTGAAGCATCGTTTATTTAGAATAATCAAGTTAGCATCAACGTATCCTGAAAAGTTTCCAAAACTAAAAACTTGAATAATGTATGGAAACTTACAAAAGACCAACTAAACTCAACTTATATTTCACAGAGGCAGGAGTTGATCTGGTGTTTGGTGCTTTAATCTTTCATTTTTATTAACAAATTGTTGTTTTACGGTCAAATATTTTACGAGTTTATGTCATTTTATTGCACATGTGGTTAAAATAAACTTTAAAAGTTGAATAAATCAAAAGTTTTTTAGGCGCTTGATGCTTCTGTTTGACTGTGTTTGGTGTGTGTCCATGGTGAGGCGCGTGTGTGTGTGTGTGTGTGTGTGTGTGTGTGTGTGTGTGTGTGTGTGTGTGTGTGTGTGTGTGTGTGTGTGTGTGTGTGTGTGTGTGTGTGTGTGTGTGTGTGTGTGTGTGTGTGTGTGTGTGTGTGTGTGCAGACAGAAAGCAGGTCCCCTCTGTGTATCACCCGTCTATTTATAGTGAGAACAAATCCCAGATATGGGAGGAATCCTTCCAGCACTCAGGAGAGGCGGCAGAGAGAGAGAGAGAGAGAGAGAGAGAGAGAGAGAGATGGAGGGGAGAGGGGCAAACAGAGCCTGAAGGAGCAGAAGGTGCAGTCTGACGGGGTATAAAAGGGAGCGTGAGCGTTGAGTCAGCAGCGGGTAAGTGACTTTATCTCATCAGTTTCACTCATTTTTCCGGAGACGATCGACTGAATCGGAGAACAGAAACTGTTAAAAGGCTGAAAGTTGGAAAACGTCACTTAAAGGTTCATTTTAAGAGATTTTAAGAGAATCTGTGTCATTAGCTTTTCAAGCTAATAACTTATCTTAGTTTATCTTTTCTTAGCGTCTCTAAACTTAGCCTCACTTGTCTGACTTTAGTTTATCCTAACTTATCTTAGTTTATCCTAACTTATCTTAACTTAGTTTATCGCCTCTTAGATTATTTTATCTTAGCTGGATCAAGATTATTATTATTTTTTTTAACATATCTTATCTCAACTTAACTTAGCCTACCTTAACTTATCTTAACTTATCTTAGTTTATCCTAACTTATCTTAATTTAGTTTATCGTCTCTTATATTATCTTATCTTAGCTGGATCAAGATTATTATTATTTTTTTTAACATATCTTATCTCAACTCAACTTAACTTATCTTAACTTATCTTAGTTTATCCTAACTTATCTTAATTTAGTTTATTGTCTCTTATATTATCTTATCTTAGCTGGATCAAGATTATTATTATTTTTTTTAACATATCTTATCTCAACTTAACTTAGCCTACCTTAACTTATCTTAGTTTATCGTCTCTTATATTATCTTATCTTAGCTGGATCAAGATTATTATTTTATTAAATTTTTTTTTTACATATCTTATCTCAACTTAACTTAGCCTACCTTAACTTATCTTAACTTATCTTAGTTTATCCTAACTTATCTTAATTTAGTTTAGCTTATCTTAACTTAGTTTATCGTCTCTTATATTATCTTATCTTAGCTGGATCAAGATTATTATATATTTTTTTTTACATATCTTATCTCAACTTAACTTAGCCTACCTTAACTTATCTTAACTTATCTTAGTTTATCCTAACTTATCTTAACTTATCTCCGGCTCTGTCCACACGACGCCGTTTCATGTAAACACAGAGTTTTTAGGCCGATCATCGACGTTCCAGAGTGGAGAAATATTAAAAGTTAAATTTGGATTTGACATGCTGACGGACAAGATGAACATTTTTTTTAAAAAACGATGATGTCAGCGCCCCTCGTCTCGATTCAATAACCCCGCGACGTCTCTTAACTGGCCTCCATGCTGGAGGTCGAGCTGCACAAGCTGCTGATGCTGTTTGTTTCAACAAGGCCGCATGTTGGATTTGTCAATTTACCCCCTTTTTATTTATACCCTGTGTCTTTCGTCTCCACCTATAGGCCTGGCAGAGGTACTACATCATTTGAAACTTTTTAAAAACAGCCGGGAGAGAAAGATTGTTTTGGCTCGAGTGGACAGGACCGTAGCTTAGCCTGGCGTGTCTTAGCGTAACGTTTGTTATCGTAGCTTCTTAATTTACCTTCATCATGTCTTATCATCACAGCTGAGCCTGTCTCGTCTCGTCTCGCGAGGACGTGACTCATCAATGATGTAAACGCTGTTCAGGTTAATTAAAAAGTACTTTAAGTAAAATGTATTATTTATAAATGTGTTTTTCTTCTCTACATTTCATCCAGTTCAATCATTTTAAGCAGAATTAACTCTGACACAGAAGTTGCTCGTTGAGGATTTCGAGCAACGGAATCAGCCGCGTTACGATTTCAGGACATTTTATGGAAACGTGTCAAATGTTGAGACGTTTTCAAGCTAAAACAAAAGATCAAAAACTACTTTTTAAAAGTGTTTTTATAAGCAAAGTGACATGAATAGAGTTTGTATTCGTTCCTGTGAGCAGCTGCAGGTCAGTGAACTGCTGCTGATCCTCCAGTAGAACCAACTCTCCTCAAACCTTCTGCTTCTTTCTCGTTCCTTCAAAGTGATGATTAGAAGAAAGAAACCCACTGTCAACATTTACCAACACGCTGAAAACTCTCTATTTAGAGGTATTTTGAACCAGTGCAGGGACACAGGGGAAGTTCAGAATAACTGAAAACACACTGGAAGAGAAAAGGAGGAAGTTATAAGAACTGAAAAAATTCTGTTTTTCTTTTTAAATGCAAATCTCACATTTCTAGAAACAAGGCTGTGACCCGCTCGCCAACCTGGCAACCTGCTGTTGGTTGAAATGTCATTTAAACAAATGTAATAAAATCCAAACTGTAATAACGGGTCAATAATGTAACAAGAGTTAACAAGAATTTAAATGTGATTTTAATAGGTTTACTGCTTTTACATCATTTTACACTCATGATGGGAGAAACAGAACTTTTTAAAGAGCAGAAGACTTTTTACATAAATAAACTGTATATAGAAATACATATAAACAATTAGTGCAAACTTTTAGAACTCATTCTTTCAGTGTTTTTCAAAATTGAAGCAGTTTAAATCCAAAACAATAAATCATTGACTCACTTTATCACCTAATATAAATATTACACTCTTAGAGGAAACATATTTTGCCTGCAACATAATGTGATATTAAACGTTTTTAAGTTTTGAGGCTCAACGTCTTTGTTACATTATTGACCAGTTATTATATTTCGGGTTTTATTACATTTTATTTTCTAACAGTTCGGGTCGTTGTTCCATATCGGACCTTTAGAAATTGAGTGAAAATATTTGTTCGGACAGAATTTTGTTAAAAGTTACAGGAAGAGTCACTGCAGACCTGAACCAGTGAGGTGGATCATCTCCGACCCGCTCCAGCTGCTTACACCTGAAGAGTCAGAGTGTGTGTGTGTGTGTGTGTGTGTGTGTGTGTGTTGGGGGGGGGGGGGGCTCATGAATGATTCAGACTCCACCTGCCTCTCCTCTAAAGAGTCGCTAAGCAACTGAAATGCTATCCGAGGCCTCGAAAAACCACAGAAACAGAGTCCCAGTGGCCCCAACGTGCACCACACACACACACACACACACACACACACACACACACACACACACACACACACACACACACACACACACACACACACACACACACACACACACACACACACACACACACACACACACACACACCAGCCAGCTGAAGGCCTGTGATCTGTGCTTCCTGCAGGTCAGCCGACTCACCGGGGGGAATCATGTCCAAACCTTCGTCCAACGTTCGAGCCCTTCAGGTAAAAACGTCCCGTCGCTCTGAAACTTTTTTTAAAAAAGTGCCGCCTTAAAGAAACGACGACGACATCAAAGAGTTTATCCAGATTTATTAGAACTGCGTTTACAGCCGAGTCACTTCGTCAGTGCAGACGTAGAGCTGATGTGCGTTTCCTCTTCTCCTTGTGCTCGTTTTCATGTCTAACCATGAGCCAGGGGGGCAACAGGGGGGGGGGGGGGGGCAACAGAGAGCCCCCCCTCCATCAGCAGAACTGCCTCATCTCAACCCCACAGCTTTATATAGGTTTGATCTGTTTGGGTTTTTTTCAAAGGGCGACTCCAGTCGTACAAAGCGTTAACAGGTTGGACCGCCGCAGAACAGTAGCAGAACCCAGCAGGGGGCGACACGACAATAAAACAACCAATAATAAAAGAATTTTCACCATTCTGATTGAAATGAAGCCGATAATGGACTAAAATAGGGGAAAAATACAGCAGTGTGGCACCCTCTGGTGGTGATTCCTGGTATGACAACAACTCCGCAGAGAGGAATGAAGCAGGATGAAGGCACTGAGGGCAGGATCTTTAGGCTCAACGTTTCAAGTGAAAACACGTCGTTTTTGCATTTTCGTTTCAGGAAAGTTTTGCGTTCACACGGCAACATTTTGAAAATGATGTCTGTTTCCACGGAAACGGCAGAAGCGCTGAAAAAACGATGTAGTCAGCATGCCAGGCCATGCGGTGGCACTGTTGTTTAATACTGTAACTCATGTTAGTGTAATCCATGAAACGACACACATGCAGCAGAGAACGACACGCTATAAACATTTACAAAGGAAGTACATTCCAGTGGACAGACGACCAAGTTGTATTGATATCACGGTGACTGTCAAAATAAAAGTACCCGGAGAATATGAACTGGGAGTCATGACACTCTGGGGGAAACATCGTTGTTATTGCCCATCCACTGAGCATGTGCAGAAGAACTGTTTACCACGGTGTGCATGCGCGGTAGTTGCATTTTCCCCGTTTCCATGGAGACAGATTTGGAGCAGTTTCAAAAAGTTGTGTTAACAACTGAAACACAATTAAAGTTTTGCGTTTTCACTTTAAACGGATAAAGGACACCCGTAACGGGAGTAAATTCAGAGGCTTCTGAGTTAAATATAAGTGTACAAAAATAGCAGAGCTTAATGCAGGTTGGTGAGTTTTAGAACGATCATCAATGAATTTTCAGAAGTAAGAAATGTTTTATCATCTAAAGAGGAAGTTATCTATTCCCTGGAGGATGTAAATCTAACGAAGAGCAACTGAGTTTCAGAATAGAATAGATCAGAAAACCATCATTTCATATTTTTTAAAAGCTTTTCAACACTTTCAAATGGTCTCATTGGTCCAAAAATATTATATTCAAAGTGTTCTGCCCCAAATCCTGCTTTTTGTTGATTGGCTCATAGGAGCTGCATTCAGAATCTGCTGTGTCTGTGTGAGCTGGACTGGCTCCGCCCACACATGCCCATCTTGGGAAGAGGAGGAAGTACTTCCTCTCGTGGTGCCATGTGCCAGAGCAGAGCTGCCTAATTGTGGGAGGAGTCAAAGGGAGGGCCTACCTTGATTGGGATTGGCTAAACCCCCGATGACACTATATAGGGTTTGATTTCTGATTGGCTGCTTGGAGCAACACACTTTTTAAAACCTGAAACAAGCCAGGGACAGAGAGGACAGACTGTCTTCACTTCTGGGACGTCAGTCCAGGTATGGAGACGAGTAGTACTGCTGGAGAACCTTCAGGAAGTGAATTTTGCATAATATGACCCCTTTTAAAAAAACATTTCACTGCCTTATAATAAAATACAATTCTGTCCTTATTTCTTTTCATTTATTTGTATTTAAATGTTCTTTAATAATTAAAAAAAGAAAATTTCATTGTAATTTTTAGAATATAATCTTTTGGGTAAATATACATTTATTTATTATTGAATAATAAATACTATTCTACTATCCTTTTCCCATTATTTGTTTCCTGTGATAGTAAATAAACATGGATTGTGTTTTTATTTATTATATTAGAATATTATGGCATTTAACATTTTTTTTATAAACGATTATGACCACTATGCCATCCAATATGAATAATTCTAATACATTATACTGCACAAAAAGTGTGGGGAAAAAATCTTCCTAAAACTAGAATAGTATTTGTGTTTCAGTAAAATATTGGCTGAAGTTATTATAGTGAAATGTTGTGATGTTATTGGCTTCATTCCATTTCAAATGGTTCAAATTATGAGGTTATTGTGCAGCAAACCACAGATTATCTGTGTGGCGGAGTCTGAGGTGGAAGTTTCAGCCATTTCAATCTGAAGCTGAATGATTTTGGTTTAATCTGAGGAGATTAGCGCTGGCAGCATGCGGAGCGGCGGAGAGACAGCGGACCGGCCAAAGCAACGTCACGGGAACACAAACCTCAGCTGACATGCTGCAACACCAGGAATATTTGACTCTGAGCTTCTGTAAAATATATTAGAGATTCTCCACCGAGACACACACACACACACACACACACACACACACACACACACACACACACACACACACACACACACACACACACACACACACACACACACACACACTAATTGGCTGTTTGTGACGTCCGTCAGGCTAATCTGAACATCCCGATGGGAGCTCTGCGTCCGGGGGCGGGACATCCTGTCATCAGGAGAGAGGAGACAGCAGACACAGAACCAACGTCAGAGGTGAGGTCATCATCATCATCATCATCATCATCATCATAGCACAAAGATATACAATTTTTCCAAAACATTGTTGAAAAATTAATAAAACTGTCATCATCTGTCACACGTTTTTTGTTTTTTTATAAATGTACACATTTTCAGGCTTTTTACTTTGTTGTCTTAAAGATCCCGTATTACACAGTTTTTCAACAATTTCACAAAGACGTCAGCGGTCCAACAACACTGTCTCCAGAGTGTATTTCCTACAAATCCAGTCTTCGGCCTTGAGCTTCATCCAGTGTAAAAGTCCCTCTAGTGAGCTCCACTGAGAACAGGCTGTGTCTGTGTCTGTCCACGCCGACTCCGGGGACGTCTGGGCGAGAAAGAGCTTTCCGGTGTTTCAGATTAAGTGGTTTCCCTGCTAACTGGTGACCCTTTAGCATTCCTTGTTGCTGTCAATCACGGATGTTAAAAACCCGACAGAGACCCACGGCCATCCTGACGAATGCCGTTTAACAGATTTACGAAGAAGTTTCCTTGTGTTTAATATCGGTCGTTACAAGCAGCAACAATGGACGCGAAAGGAAGTCGGTCACCGTTTGACAGTGATACCAGTTGATCTGAAACACCGGTATAATACGATAATGTTTCTGCTGGATTTATCAGCAGTGGTGCCACACAATTACTGATTACTAGTTCCGACTTTAAAAAGTAACTTTATTGATTGCTTGTTTTAAAAAGTAACTAAGTTAGATTACAAGTAACTTTTTAGTTACTTTCAGCGGCTGCCCCTGGAAGACGGAAAGCTTTATTCTGACGGCACAAGCAACTTTATATATAAAATACTGGCAGTAACTACTTGTAATCTCAAACTACAGTCGAAGCAAATGACTATGCTCATGAAAATGTGAATTAAAATGGTGAAATGATTTGGTGTGGCTCGTCGTGCGTCCACTCAGGCGCCGTCACCGGAGCAGCCGTCACCGGAGCAGCCGTGCAGCGACGCCGGCGCTCAGACGCCGGAGGAGAAGAAAGCGTTGCCGGGAGCCGTGAAGCTCCCTGGACCGGCTGTGAACCTCTCCGAGCTGCAGAACGTCAAGAACGAACTGCGATGGGTCACCAAGGAATAACATGTAGGTCCACCAAACTCCAAACGGTTAGAGTCAGAGTGCTGCTCGGGGTGACTGAAAACGCAACTTTTTGAAAACTACTGTGTGTCTGTGTACTGGCTTGTAAATGCCTATAGAGTACTGTTCTCCGTGTACGAGTGTGTGCTGTCATTACAGTAACTAACAACAGCACCCACTAGTGGCCTGGCATGCCAACTACACCCATTTTCAATGATTCCGTGTAAATGGACATTGTTTTCTAAAGGTTGCAGTGTAAATGAAAATACATAAATGATGCGTTTTCATTGTCGTCAGGTTAAAAAAACTAAATCTAGATACTACAGCCATTGTCTCATTTGAATTATACATACTATATAAAATGTTGGGTACAATTAGGAAATATAGAAAATAAAGTGGGAAAAAAAGAAAACATCGATAAAATAGTGTGATGTAAAAATTTGAGAAAAATCTACAATAAAAATTGTCTTTGTGCATATATTATAGAAAAAAATTCAGTTTTATATGTATATGACAAATAAATCTGAATAATTATGGCTTCCCTCTTCTTTCAATGTTTTGTTCTTTGGTTGAACGTTTTAATGTGTGAATGTTTAAGAAACAGTATATAAGTGATGAATATAATTTCGCAATTCATCAACACTTGTGATATTTTTCATGACTTAGTTTGCTTCAAAAGCACATTTTAAAGTGGGCAACTTGTATTTATATCCACTTTTTTTTTTAAATACAAGCGTTTCTTCTTGTTCAAACTGACATGAAGTCAGTGAAGCTGCTCGAAATGACGACCGGCAGAAAAAGACGCAAATGAGAAGCAGGAGAAAAGGAAGGAGAGACAGTGAGGATGCAAATCCAGTTTGTATGCATGAAAACACCCCACCAACATTTGTTTACCAATAATAGGAAGAGGAAATAAAGAAGGCGCATGGTGCAGGACCTCCTGAAGGGGGCGCCAGAGTTCACAGGGTGGACCAGAGGAGCGTTATGAGAGTGTTTGAGTTAACAGACTTTTTTTTACCTCCTGAGTTTGGAATCAAGTTGAAAAAAAATGTTGTGACTATATTTACAACCGGAACTAAAAAAAACAAAACAAAAACACAACTATGTTTATTTAAATATGGAATAAAGTCGGTTGGAAAGTGTAAAACTGATCAAAATGAAATAGTAATATCTTTAACTGTCACTGATCTACTGAACCTGGAGGAGGAAACAAAAGAGAAAATACACGAGTTCTTTAAAATTATTTATGGTTGTTTTCTGAAGGAAGTTATAAAGTTATTGTCAGGAATAAAAGTCATTTTTAAAAAAATCCCATCAAAACGTTTGATTTAACACCGAGATAGAAATATCTCAGCTTCACAGCTTGAGCCTTTTGAAAAACTACTTTTATTCCCCACAAATTATATTTATTTGATCAAATGTTTCAGTGAGAAACAAAGTCAGATATTTATTAATAATTGTTATCGATGTTTTCTGTACATTGATTTAGTTTTGGGGGGATTTTATTTGTAGATAATTGATTTTGTACTTATTATGAACTTTTTGTTATATACTTATTATCATTACTTATATATATATATACACACACACACACACTCCATATTTATTTATATATTTATTTATGTGTTTTCTTGTACTTATTATTTTAGGATATTTGAGATATTTTGGCTTCTTTTCAAGCTCTTTTTTTTAAAGAAGTTTCCACGATTGTTGAAACTGTGATCCATCTATGATTATTTAGTGCCTCTTTCAGGAAGTGTAGGCGTTGATGTGTTGATCTAACCGCTGCCACTCTGCAGAGGAAGCCTGCTGCAGATGTTGGCTGCAGATGTTGGAGCGATAAGCGGTCTGGCCGGCAGTTTGTGTCACACTTCGTCCTGGAAGTGTTTTGGATGTACCGGAGAACAGCAAGTTCTCCCACTCAAAATGATTATTAAAAAAAAAAAAATGTTTCAGGAAGACAAACTGGATCACATGTTTTTTTGGAATCATTAAGTCTGGAAATAGAAAGTGAGAATGGCTTTCTGCCTGCTTTCGTTTGGTCAAAGAATTGTTTCCACGTCAGGCCACTAGAGGGCGCTTTATTTTTCAGCCACACAACATGTAAACGTTTAAGCCGATTTAAAAGCAGCTTTACTTCATCATATAGGTCCACTCGGTGTCTGTGAATAAGAAATGTCTCTGTGTGTGCAGGTGAGGGCGGCGTACATGTTTGTAAAAGTTACTTTTCTTAGAGAAGAGCTTGTAAATGCAAAAGACACATCCTAACATCTTTTATAAAGTGAGATGTTAGGATGTGTTTTTACTAAGTTTGAGCTATTTTCATATTTTCAATTGCTCTTTTCCTTTTGTAGTTGGAAACTAGGGATGCACTTTTTTAAAAGTACGATACGTGTACAAGTACCAGTACCAACTTTTCGATACTGAATAGGAGTGTATCTCTATTTTTTTCTTTTTTAACTGTCTCTCTTGCACTACTCTCTTTTTTTCACGTTTGTGTAGAGAAACACAGATAAGATTGGATTTATATATATATATGTATATGTATATGTATGTATGAATGTATTTTATGGATGTTTTGCTGTTTCCCTGCAGGCTGCACCACGAGGATAATAAAGTGCACCTTGCCCTGAAATCTCTCGTGTTGACAGGTTCCAGTTCGAGGTTTCTCTTTTAAGAGTGCGGATATTCATCCAGCGGTTCATACAACAACAAACTCACTCCCCTTTTCAGCTTCCAGCGAGCAAACCCACATCGTAGGATTTCTCATCAGCTGAAATGTGCCAGCGTGACTCAGAGTTGCCTCTGCGAGCTGGATATAAACAGAGGAGACGAGGGAGGTCGAGGAACCGGAGCGGGGAAAGGTCGAGAGAGAGATAAGAGCTGACGGGTCTCCAGAAAAAAAAAAAAAATCTTTTATCTGTTTTCTCTTTTTGCTCCAGGATGCTCCGGCTAATCTTCACAGACACAGACCAGTCTACTGCTGATGAAGACGAGCAGAACCCCCCCCCCCCCTCAAACCCCGGTGTGTGGGGATAACGGCTAACTCTGAGGAGCTTCTGTAAACCCTCATCAAACCTCCACTTTAATGGACTCAGACCGGACTCCACTCTACCAAATCCTTCCCTTTCTTTCTTTGTTTCTTTGCTTCTTGTTCTGTGGGGATTTTTGAGTAATCCGATTTCTTTGACCAACATTCAAACGGCTCCATTTATACTGAAGGGGAAGTGGCTGGGCGAGGGTTCCATTGTGACTGTTGTTTACTGTATTTAGAAAAACGTTTCAATAAAACCAGATGATTTACCAACTCGCCACGTCTGAGCCGCTTCACTCTCCTGAACCGTTTGTCTGTCCTGCAGCGTTTGTCTGTCCTGCAGCGTTTGTCTGTCCTGCAGCGTTTGTCTGTCCTGCAGCGTTTGTCTGTCCTGCAGCGTCCAGAACGAGCCTCGACACCAGGGGGTCAAACCAAAGACCTGTGGGTCAAACCGCCTCACCAGGGGCTGAAGGTCCACCAACGCATCCAGAAAACTGTAATAATTTCAAACTGATTCTGTCTGAGTTTGGAATCAAGTTGAAAAAAAGAAAGGTTGAAAGATAAAAATAATTAATTTTAACCTACATTTTGTGAAATTTTATCACTTTTTTTCCAGCCAACTTTTTTATAAAAAAAAACCAAACTATATATTTTAAATGTCGAATAAAATCAGTTGGAAAGTGTAAAAAAGACCAAAATGAAATTGTAATTTACACTTGAGAGTGAAAAAATATCTCTAAAAGGGTAACGAGTTTCTGGATTAGATTAAAAAGTGACTTTTTCAACTGAACAGGATCATCTAACTCTTCATCACCATCAGATTGAACCATCAGTGTGTTTCATCCGTAAAGTTCACTTTTTATTCACTGACCTTACTCTTATGTAGTGACATGTTTCAATATATCATTCATCATGTGCTTCCAAAATATTCTTATATAGCTTATAAATAATCCTGCTTTCCCCCGGGTGGCAATGAATCACTACTATTAGTACAAGATCAAATGCAGAAGTAACAAAGCTGAGCTTTGAGTTTAATCCAGTTTCCTTCATGCACCAAGTGCAGATTTTCTAATATATTATGAAATAAACCCGATGCACAAATGTTTTCGGGGAAATGCAATGAGATGTTGAGCATGTTTGTTGTCTAGAGAGAGAAATTAAACACCGTATTTAATTAAAAAGTAATGAAAGAAACACAACATTGAGGCGGATTCATGAAGCTGGAATGTCGACTGAAGGGTTGTTTTCCAATCTGAAATACAAAAATAAAGCCTTGATATCTCCTGGTGCAATTATTCTTCCATTACACGCCGGTTGAAAGTGTGTGTGTGGTTTTGTTTTCGGCTCTCAGGTGGGCGTCGGCAGCACCTCTGTGCAACGAGCCGCTTTGATCACGACCCGAAGCTCCAAATCCCTCGTTTCAGAGAGGAATGCAGCACATATCCATCATCACAACACATGTCCTCACACACACACACACACACACACACACACACACACACACACACACACACACACACACACACACACACACACACACACACACACACACACACACACACACACACACACACACACACACACACACACACACACACACACACACACACACACACGTAGCAGCTGTAGCTATGTTTAGCCTCCATCGGGTCACAGTGGAATATTCAGCCCAGAGAAAAGCTCTGCTGGTGTTCTAACCGCCAAACACTGTGTGGGGAAGATTAAAAACACTTCAAAAGGGCTTTGAGTCACAAGATTTTGAACCAGTGTAACCCCTCTCCCCACAATCCAACACACACACACACACACACACCCGCACACACACACACACACACACACACACACACACACACACACACACACACACACACACACACACACACACACACACACACACACACACACACACACACACACACACACACACACACACACACACTTTGTGTCTGAGCGCCAGCCAGCATCTATTCAGAGACGATGATCAGTAGAATGTACCCAGCGAGAAGTTGTAAGCGCGCGGCGAGGCGGTGTGGTTTGCATACCGAGGCGTCTGAAGACACGACCGCACGCGCTAATCAGACGAGCGTAATCATCCCGGAGAACGTGCGCGGCGCGCGGCGCAGCGCCGTCGTTGTTCCTCGCATCCGTGCGTGTGAATCTGCAACGGGTCATGGGAAGGGTGAAATGTTTCCCAAAAGGGCGAAGGGCTTTAAGGAACTCCACCAGCTACTTCTGATGCTCGTCAGAAATCTGTGACAGCTTGGCAGAACTTCCCGGGGTTCTGCCGGGCGCTTCTATTCCTGGGCGCGGATAGGTGCAGCGGCAGCCGCCGTCCCAGGAATCTCGGCCGCTGTATTTACCAATGAGTTCATCCACCGGGATCGAAGCTAAAACCTCGCCAGAATCCGGCCCGGCCCGTCTGGGTTCATCTGCCCGTTGGCTGTCCGGCCAGTGGGGGGCGGGAGTGGGGGGTGGGGGGGTGGGGGTTCGTGCTGAGCTGATACTCCCTGCTGGAGGCAGAGCAAAGGGCAGCAGACAAACACAAAGACAACAGTGCCGGGGTGTCACAGGGAGACAGCAGGGCTTTGAGACGGTCGATGTTATTGGGCCAAAGTATGGAGGGCAGGAAGGCAGGACTGTGTGTGTGTGTGTGTGTGTAGAGGGGGGCAGTAACCTCGCTATCATAGTCACATGCCTGCCGCTGCAGACAGCACCACATCCCATCAAGACGGCTCGACAGAGAAGAACTTCGCTCTGCAGCATCTTTTTGTACTTTTTGTACTTCAGAGCCTCCTGATGAACCTTTTCTCTTAACCTCCTGCTCCTCCTCTTTCTTTCTTTCTTTCTTTCTTTTCATCCTCTCCTGCCTTCAGTCTTCGTCCCTCCTGGATGGATAGCTACTCAGTCCTCTACAGTACCTCCTACAGAACCGGGCTTCTTTCCAGCTTCCAGCGTTTGCGCTCTGAGGAGAAGATGTGCGACGTCGTCCTGGAGGCCGGTGGCGAGTCGTTCCCGTGTCATCGAGTCCTGCTGGCGAGTTCCAGCGACTATTTTTGGGCCCTTTTTGGAGACACTACCGCTGAGAGATTAGCAGGCTCCGTCAGCCTCCCGGCGCTAACCCCCCGGGGCTTGGACGCCATTCTGGACTTCCTGTACTCCGGCTGGCTCAGCGTGTCGCCGCTGACACTTCCTGTCGTCCTGGAAGCTGCGCGTTACCTGCAGGTGGAGACGGCCGTGTCGATCTGCGAGCGTTTCATGACTGATGGTTTGAGCGTTGACAACTGCTGTTTCTATGCTAATCTGGCCGAGCACCACACGCTCTCAGACGCTCTTCAAGCCGCCAACCAAACTATTGCCGGTGAGATGAGGACGTTGTTAGAGAAACAGAGGAACGATCTCCTTGGTTTGAACAGTCAGTCGTTGATGACGGTGTTTGACGCAGACGAGGTGCCGGGGGTCAGAGAGGTGGAGCTTGTTAAGCTGGCTCTGGATTGGCTGGATGAGAATGGGCCCCTCCCATTCCTAAAATCGAACCTCCTTCTGAGCCGTCTGCGCTTCGGACTGGTCGCCCCCTCTGACCTGGCCAGTTTAGGTCAGGCCCACCGAGCCATGGCCACACCCCTGATCAGGAGTCAGCTGACTCGAGCGCTGGAGTACCACCAGTTGGGTTCGGCACAACCAATCAGACAGAGCAGACAGACGACGCTCAGGGTGTCGCCCAATCGGGTCCTGCTCATGGGCGGAGGGGCCAGCGCTGATTGGCCGGAGCAGCAGGCGCTAGCGTTTGATCCCAGGAGCAGGAAGTTTTCATGCCTGAGCTGCGTTCTCCCGCTCAGACTCAAAAGTCCCTGTGTCTGCTCCGTGGGGGGTTTCCTCTTCGTGATCGGTGGCGAAGAAGTGAAAGAGGGAGACGAGGACGGGAAGAAGTCAATCACGGTCACAACATCGAACCAGGTTTGGAGGTACGATCCTCGCTTTGACGGCTGGGAGAAAGTACAGTCGATGCAAGAGAGACGGGCGCAGTTCACCTGCTGCGTGGTGGACGACCTCATTTACGCTGTTGGGGGACGACACACACAGCCTGACGGCGACACACACACCTCCCTGGCTTCAGTGGAGTTTTACGACATGGCCTTGGGTGCATGGAGGAGGGGGGCGACAATGCCTCAGCCTCTTTATGGCCACGCCGCCGCCGCGCTCGACAACAACATCTACGTGTCGGGTGGTCTCCCGGGGAGTCGGGGCACCGTCCAGACCAACGAGCCGGAGGAGGGCAGGGAGAGCAGCAAAGACTTCCTGTTCTGGGACCTCGAAGGCAGAGTCTGGGAAAAGAGGGCGTCCATGTCCATCGCAAGGTTCAGCCACCGGTTGGCAGCGGCCGACGGGTTTCTCTTCGCTCTGCTGGGAATGTACGAGCCTTTCTGCGACATCGAGCAATACGATCCGCGGTCAGACCACTGGACACGACTCAGGCCGCTTCTCACAGGTTCCTTCAACTACGGGATGGTGTCCACGGCCTCCGGAAACCTGTTGGTGTTTGGCGGGAGGCGTTGGAGCGACGGTCAGGAGGTGATTGTGAGGAGCGTGCTGGAGTACGACACTAAAAAAGATCACTGGAGAGAGATCTGCCAGCTGCCCAGACCTCTCACGGGGATCGAGTGCACGCTGCTGCCGCTGCCGGACTGAAGAGCAGCGAATCTGAACAGTTTGTGGACAAACTGAGGCTTTGAGGTGGAACACGGCCTTCCGACGTTGAGCACGACAGCTAAAGATCGAGTGAGATGTTGCTCGACATTTTAGCTTGGAGAACAAAATCCCATTGAGCCATTTTTGAAAGCTGTGTTGGAGACGAGGTGCGCAGAGAACGACGCCGGCTGGTATTTTTCAGTTTTTCTGTGCGTCGTCAGAGGAGGAAGACAAATACTATGAGACGCCAACCTCCCATCTATCCATTAAATGTAATGCCAGAGGGTTCTGTTGGTTCTTCTTGGTGTCAGTTTCAATGGGAAAGAAAATGTATACGTTTTTATGCTAGCTTGGATTCTTGGTTAGGCTAACCACGGCTCTGGCTAATAGTTATTGGAAGATTTGTTTTTCTTTCCGGTGTGACATAAGACTCAGAATAAAAGTATTAGCCTCATCTGTATTCATACAAAGACAGTTTTTGCACAACAGCTTCTTTTTAGTTTAAGCTAAGCTAATGCTAATGCTCTTCTTTAGCAACCATTTTTTTTCAATGTACATCAATTTCAATTCTCAGCTTAACCAAAACTCAGATTAAATTATTTTAGGATGCAGCTTCCTTATGGACTTAACTCTGTATTTAGTGAGTCATTGAAACAAAACGAGTCATCTCATCTGTTAAAAATATATATCGTTTTATTTGTTAACATTTAGTATTTGGATTAGTTAGTTCAGCAATAAATACATTTCAAACTATATAACAAGTCTCCTTCATATTTTCAATTAAAAAATAGACTAGTTTATCACAACAGACCGGTTTTTAACCAATCGTCTCCATGTGTGTGGATATACTACTTTATTGCACATTTAATAGAAATAAATACTTTTTTTTAACAAATGTAAAATAAATCCTGATGTTTTCATATAATTTCCAAATTTTCCCCATTTAAAATATTCAAAAATAAAGATAAACACAGTTCCTGAGACGCTGAAAGAAGCATTTAACTATTCTTATCAAAGCTTTTGGAGTCTACATAAATTTCATACAGATTGGTGCAGAAAAGTCAAATAACCTTAAAGATCCACAAAAGTCAAACAAGCAGGAGTGAGAGGTGTCGCATTGATTTATTTCCCAAAATTTATCTATGTGGTAAGAAAAAGCTTTAAATAGGAGCTATGGAGGGCAAAATGGAGGTTTTAGAGAACAAGTAGAAGAGGGATAACCAGACTTAGAGAGAAGGAGGAAATCCTGCAGAGGAGGGAAAGAGAAGGCTGTGAAGGTGAGAGCAGGACGTCTTTGAAATTGTAAAAACTGCAGACCTAAGCTCAATGATTTATAGAAGTTGTAGATAAAAGCTTAAGTGTGTGTGACATTTCTGTTTATTTGCAAAGAATGAATAATTCAAGCAATCTATATGGTGGATAAAGAAATGGAAGCAAGCCTTTTTTTCTGTTTAGATTAAAGCCGAAGAGCAGAACAAGCATCTGTGAGGAATCACTTGCAGGTAATAGCTGGATAACCCATTACAGTTCATTATTCATGCACTTTAGTGACTTTACCTGCTTCCATTTATTAATTTTTACATTCCGGTTTGTCATAATATGAATTCAACAAATAGTATTTGTTCAGTTGACATTACCAAACAATAAATTATTCCCATTGAACATCATGTGAAAATGTGATATCATAGTTTTGGCTTTTTAGTGAAGACTCGTCACACAGTCACAGTTACTCATATTCTAATTATATTATCAATATAATTAAAGTTTGCATTTTAATTAGAACTTGTAAATCAAATTAAAGCCCAATGAGGCAAAAAACATAGTCCGGTTGTGAAAAGACTATAAACTATTTACCCGTTAATAAACGAGGAATGGACTACCTTTTAAGCACACATTCTCAAAACACTTCATCCTGATTTTTTTTACACACTAATTGCAATGATGTGAGGTTCAGTGCCTTGCTCAAGGACACTTCAGCGATGGAACAATCCACACACACAAGACAGGAGGCTGTCCCACTACACCACCTGAGGCCGTCGACTCCAATAAAGTTATGTTCTGCTAAGTTAAGCGATCGTATTCCTCTATGTGAGATATCACGATATCATCGGCGTACAGCATTATCACAGCTACTTCAATGAGACATTTGTATGCTTCCCTTACAAGAATTAATGGTTTTAAATAGTATCCTCAGTTGTTGTGGTTTGTTTTATCTCCAGGTGATCGGGAATGCTTTTGGGGTGGCCAAACTCAGTGTTATAACAGACATATGGAAGTGGTTCGTAAGGCGATACGTGAGCTTTAAAGAGGCCTCATGTTGTGATGGAAATGTCAAAAATGTTACAACTGGTTTTTGATTTCTCATTTTCTTAATTAATAAAAATTTACATTGCACAACAGTCTTCAGGGACTGACTGTGTAACCAGGACATTCTGACTCTAAGCTAAAGATATTCAAACAAAGAGAAGTTGTGTAATCGTCATAGCTACTGATATTTAGTCTAAACATCCAGGATGACGGGAGCTGAAATCTTTTTACTGTAAAAGTTACTCTACAAAAAAAATCTTTCAAATCAACTACCAATAAAAGGTTTCACTTCTGCACAGAGAATAAACTAATACATGAAAACGAGATCATTATTTACACAGATTTCCAACTCGCAGTTTCCTAAATCGATTTGTTAACAAACAAACTGGAATTCGTAGTCATCAAACTTCTTATGTTTCTAACTAAACCTGCCTCAAGGGTTTCTGGGATATGATATGATCTAACATTTGACCGATTCAGCCCGATAAAAATCCAGACTTTTTCAATGAAAGAGTCTTCAGGCCACAAGAATAATCTGAAATGTTGTGGAACTGATAGTTAAGCGTTTTTCCAGTGCGAATCGAGATCCAGTGAACAAACGGGATCTTGCCTCGGGAATCTTCGGGAGTTTCTGTGACGCTGAGACGTCAACAAACCCTGGGATGTTTTTGTTTGTGTAATGACAAAGTTCCTTCAGAAAAGGTTTTGACAACATTTTAGAGATGTACATCAATGACTAAAACTGGCTCCTAAATATTTACATTTTTCCAGAGTGGATTCTGGTAAAGGAACCTTAGTAGTGTTGTAGTACTCATGTCCCGTCTTGAGGTGGTCTTGAGTACAACACTCACAAGTATTCAAAACTTTTAGCTCTCTAAAACTGCGACTTTCTGCTGAGCCTGCTCAGATGAGCTCATATGAACCGTAACTTGAATTTTTGGTGAAATATAAGATTTGTTTGGTTCCAGTGGACTTTTGTCTCCTCGTCAACAGAAACGAATCAAAACAAAAACTCTTCGTCCAAATAACAAAACCTTTATTTATCCGCCCTCTTTTTCCAACAGAACATGACCACATAAATAATTACTCTTATCTTTTAACCATAATTCATAGATTTTACATTAAACAATCTTTATTTCATAAACTCTTGTCCCAAAAAAATAAATAAATAAACCTGATAGGATTAGAGAACATCTTCCAAGACACTTAGTTTGCACTCTGTAAATAGAGATCTACTGTATCTAGAGATTTAAACACAAAAACAGAAAAAAAGGAGTCTTTTTTTTTTTTCTTTTCTTTTAAATATCTAGAACAAAGACATGCTACTACAACCAACCACGGGCAGCAGCAGAGAAAATAGCGTTGGAACTGAGTTAGCCGTTGTGTGTACCATTGCTTTCATAGTTTTTGTGCAATTTCTCTGAGTATCAAGTCTTTTGACAGCAGCGTACAAATCACAAACTAATATATTTGTTTTAATTAGAATCATATTTTAACTTCTTATGCAAATATGTCCTGAATACTTTTTATGTGACATGCAGGAAACACAGAGACCGACGGTCTCTGAGGAAAAAAATCCACCCTGGGAAGCTCTCACATGGTTTTTAAAGTAGAATGATGAATTTTGAAGGGTTGGCTCAGCCTTCTGTACTGCGTAACGCAGTCATTTTGATGATGTTGCATGGCCGTTGTTGGTTTGCGTCAGTCCCACTGAGCTGCATGGCTCCCTCTAGTGGCCACTGGAAATATGACGGCAGCGATGTAGAACTGTAGTAAACCAGATGTAACCAGTGAAGGATGTAAATAAAGACCAACAATCAGATATTAGAGTTATTCTAAGCTACGTTACGACCAAATGAAGTAACTTTTTTCTGTTTTTCTGAAATCAAATACAATCAAATGTTTGCTAATATCACCTTGTAACATTATAGACATGCCAAGGATAATACTTAACCTGTATTTTTTTTAAATTAGAGGGTAGCGCGAAGGCTGAGGTGAAAACAAAGACCTGTTTACACGATAATGTTTTCGAGTGAAAACGGAAAACTTTCCTAGTATTTTGGGTGTTTGTTTACATGACACCGATGCCCGGGGAAGTGTTTGAAAGAGTTTGAAGACTTTTGAAAATTTGTCCCAAAGTGGAACTTTTTGAAAACGCAACTTTTCTGAAACACTGCAACTGCATGCGCACCACCGCCGTGGTAAACAGTTCTTCTGCACATGCTCAGTAGCTGGACAATAAGAACAATGTTTCCTCCAGAGGGTCATGACTCCCCGTCCATGTTCTCCTGGGACTTGGCACTTTTATTTTGACAGCCACCGTGATAACAACCCAACTTGCCGCCTGTCTTGCGAACAGCATTTTCAGCGTTTCTGTCATTTCCATGCAAAATGGACATCGTTGTCACAACGACGCCGCGTAAACGTGAAACTTTTCTGAGACAAAAATGCAAAAATGGTGCGTTTTCACTTGAAGCGTTGTCGTGTAAACGCGGTCGCAAAGGTCATAAACTTGGATCCAAATCCCATGTGGGGAAAAAAAAGAGATTCTCCAAAGATGAAAAAGAGGTAGTTAATGTAAGTTAAGTAAAGTTAATGGTGACTGTGCAGGAAGGTCAGGAGACCGTTCCTCTTTGCTGCGATTTCCATTACATGTGTGAAATCTTATCAAGCATTTCTTAAATACAACACTTAACTGATTTATTCAGGTGGATCATTTTCTCCAAACAGTTCCATATTTATATCATGTTATAAGCTATATTTAAGTAACTAACTATTTGCTATCATAGCGACACACAGAAAGCTTTCATCCCAAAGATATGGCACAGGATCCTTTTAACTCTCTCAGCACAGAAAATATGTAGATTTTTATAGTTTTAAGAAAATCATTGAAAATGTATGTACATTCATTGTGCTTTAGACACGTTTCCATTTGAAGTGATTTTTATATATAAAAAAAAAAAAAGTTTGTTAATATTAGAAGAAAGGAGAACATTTCTAAATGAAATGTGTGCTCGTACTGCCGACTGGTTTTCCCTTCATTATGTGTTTTTTCACCAATAGCTCAGCCACTTGGACTGGTTTTTTGCAATTTTTGCGAAAACAAATTGTCGAGATGCTAACACAAGTCATAACACGCTATTAACCCAATTTTCCACATGTTTTTTTAGTGTTATTTGTGTACGTGTTTCGATCTTCGCCAAACTCCCCTCCGATTCGACTGGCAGATTTTTCAGTTTTTTGCGGTTTGCCGTATCGCTAACTAACGTCATAGGACACTGTTCCAAAAAGTTCCGCACAAAATCCGGCAGAAGAAAAAAAAAAATAAAAAAATCAAACGGACGCCGCGGACAGGAATCGTTGTGCCTTGCCTCTTAAAGGGACAGGCACACAGAATGATATTCTATAACCTGTTAAATAATGTTTTTACTTTGGTTCTGCAATGTGAGTTGTGAAGTCAGGTAGAAAATCGGTGATAAAACTTGAAAACAGTGTTAAAGTGTTTGAGGGTGGATTTTTCCCCGGAAATGTGTCCCATCCATGATGGCGTGTGCATGCTTCAGGTCCAGCCCAGCACAGGATGTAACTCTACTAAACCAACAACTAACTAAAGAAAATGAGATTAGTGGATTAAAAAAAGAAGAAGAAAAAAAAAAAGATCTTTGCTTATTGTAGTCTGCTGGAACACTCACTGTACAGTAAATATCATCATAGACATGAAGAATAAGGCTTGGTAGATTACAATGGACGCCGCCGGGCGTGTCGGGGACACGCTGCAGTCAGTGTGGACGCCGCACCACAAGCGGGACGGGTGGATTCACGACTCCGGAGACGATGGAAGCCGTCCTCGGCGCTTTCCGTGGAGAGTGTTTCACGTACGGAGCGAAGAAGCCGGCATGTAATGCTTAAAAGATCGGTGCGTGGTCTGCCCTGGAGCCGGCCGGAGTGGCGTAACCAATCAGCTGGCAGAGCGACGAGGGTCTCCTCAGAGAGCCGGCGCCGACGCCCAGAGCTCCGTCGGGCTCCATCACTGAGATGTGTGTGTTTTTCTTTTCCTTGTCTCTTTTGGGTGTGTACGTGTGGTTCATTTCGGCGCGTCAGACGTGCGTCTCGATGTAGGAGTGCGTGTGAGCGAGCGAGGGCGTGAGGGGCGGCGGGCCGGGGTCGGCCTCGGCCGAGGGGTCCGGCTCCTGAGTGAACAGGTCCTGATAGGCTCTCTTCCACTCCTGGAACTCGGCCGAGGACAGCTGGGGGCTGGCCAGCAGCCTGTCAATCAGCGCCAGCTCCCCCTCCCTGTCCTAGGAGGATGCAGAAACACAGGAGGGGGCGGGGTCACTGGTTAAGGAACCACCAGTCACTAAGACACACACACACACACACACACACACACACACACACACACACACACACACACACACACACACACACACACACACACACACACACACACACACACACACACACACACACACACACACACACACACACACACACACACACACACACACACACGTAAAGCAGGACACACACTGAAGGGAACACGGAGATTTGATGGAGGTCCGACTTGTGGATTCTACAGTTTGATGATCATTTCCTTTCGGGGCGGATTCAGGGACCCTGTAGACCAGGGGTGGGCATTCCTGGTCCTCGAGGGCCACAGTCCTGCATGTTTTCCACGTCTCCCTGCTCAAACACACCTGAGTTGTCATGATGAGGCTCTGCAGAAAGCTTGATAAGGAGCCAATAATTGCTGTCAGCTGTCTTGATGTGAGGACACATAGAAACCGTGAAGGATTGCGGCCCTCGAGGACCAGGAATGCCCACCCCTGCTGTAGAGGGATTATTAAATCCCTGTTTACACGACAACGTTTTAAGCAAGAAAATCTCGTCGTTTTTGTGTTTCCATTTCAGAAAAGTTTTGTAATTACATTTTGGAAATGATGGAAACAGGAGAAGTGCTGAAAACGATGTAGTTCGCATGTTGGGCCACTAGTTGTCTCTGTTGGTTGTTTGTGTAATAAAAACCACACACACACACACACACACACACACACACACACACACACACACACACACACACACACACACACACACACACACACACACACACACACACACACACACACACACACACACACACACACACACACACACACACACACACACACACACACACACACACACGGATGCTATAAACATGAACAATGATAGAACACAGACATTCTAGTGGACAGACCCACCAAGTTGGACCGTTATTATATTGACTGTCAAAATAAAAGCACCAAGTCCAGGAGAATCTGGACTGGGAGTCATGACACTCCGGAGGAAGCTTTGTTCTGATTGGCTCTACTGAGCATGTGCAGAAGAACTCGTTACTACGGCCGTGGTGCTCATGCACAAGTGCAGCGTTTCAGAAAAGTTGCATTTTTACTCCGTTACCACGGAGACGGAGCATATTCAAAAAGTTCAGATTTCTCCCATTTCCACACAGAAGGAGCGATTTCCCACGTTTCCATGGAGACAGAGTGGGAGCCATTTTAAAAAGTTCCACCTGGGGAGCTGTTTTCAGTGACTGCGAGCTCCGTTGCCGTGGGAACGGTCACCCAAGACGATACGGAAGTTTTGCGTTGTCAGTTTCACTTACCTAAAATAACATTCATTGATGATTATTGTACGTACTTCCAACAACCAATGAGAGTTGAAAGTTCCACAACGTGGCCAATCAGATTTAAGATGGGGGGCGGGGGGTCATTGTGAAAATCGCACAAACTCCAAAACATCACATGAAGTCTTGAAACGTGCATTTAACTTCAGTGTCATGATCAGATGGGAGGAAAGCCTCCAGGGGCAACTGGAGGGTGAATATCAGCCTTCCTGCCCCGGATCAATGGGACCGATCAGAACCAACCGCGGCCATTCTATGTCAGAATGTGATGGAAACTATTTAAAGATTGTTTCCAACAGAATTACTGGACATGCATCATGTGAAATATATTAACGTGTCGTTTTTATACTCTATTATTTTACCGTTACTTTGTCTTACTGTTGTATAAATAAAACCCTGTTTTAAAAATAACTTTTGGGTTTTAACTGTATTTGTGCAAATTAATTTTTAATTGAATGGAAGTTGTGAGAGCTTTTTTATTTATTTGTTTATTTATTTACCATTTGATCAAATCTTTTCTGTTTTCCCAAATTCTCACCGATAAATAATCTATTTGAGGCGCTAATCCACAATGACAAAGTCATAAATCTGTCTGCTCAGCGATATTATAGTGTCGGGTTTCATTAAAAAAGTGAGTAACGTTCTTGTTTCCCTGCTGCTCTGGCGACAGAACCGACTGAACGGGGTGTGAAGGAGCTTCTCGTGAGAAATGAGCGCATGTTGTTTCCACTCTTCATCACTGTCCACTCTTCATCTCTGATGTTGTTTCCACAGCAACCGCTGCAGACCCGTCGGCACGAACACAACCTGTAGCTTTGAAACGGCTCCGTCGTGTTCTCTCTCTCTCTGGTTTCATCTGATCATCTGACTTTACACCCCCCTCCTCCCCCCCCCTCCCCAAAGCTCAGTGTTTTCCTCCACGAGACGCCAGACAAAAACGAAGACGTGAGGCGCTTCGCCCGGCGAGCCCCGAGCCGCGGCGAAGATGAAACACAACCAAGCGGACCGAACACCTCGGCGCCCTCGCCAGCCGCTTCCCGCCCACGTACAACGAAGGAAGCAACAGAGATATAAACAAGAGGGAGGGAGAGAGGGAGAGAGAGAGAGAGAGAGAGAGAGAGAGAGAGAGAGAGAGAGAGAGAGAGAGAGAGCCAAAACAAAAGACATTGGCCTGAACAGAGAGAAAAAGGAGGCGTCAGGCGGCCCAGAAGCAGAGCAGCAACTCCAACAGCACGAGGCCACAGACGGATCCAGAACCAGAGCGAGGACACACACAGACAGCCACAAGACACGTGTGTGTGTGTGTGTGTGTGTGTGTGTGTGTGTGTGTGTGTGTGTGTGTGTGTGTGTGTGTGTGTGTGTGTGTGTGTGTAAATATGTCTTGATGGAATAATCCGCACAAGCGGTCTGTCCACTGTGTGAAGGTGAAGCTCAGAGCTCATTCTCTTTAGTGAAGTTGAGATTAAATTTAAACTCGCTTGTTTTCAACAGAATATTCCAGATTAGGAAGGAAGACGTGGCCGTCAGCGCTCAAGCGCAGCAGAAAATCAGTTGAAGCGAAGAGAAAAGACGAGTTTGTACTTGTTTAATCCCACCAGCAACACTTTTTTAATCCCCTACTTGAATGTCTACAAAGCTTTAAAGTGTTAAAATGAACCTTATTTTTTTACAGCATCATTTTAAATGCTGTAACACTAATATCTCATGAGAATAATTTACTTTTATGCATATTTTACCATTTCATTTCCTATATATTCTTTCCTTTCATGAGACTGGAAGCAGGAAGTAATTATTTAGGCATAAATCGACATTAACTGCTATGTCTTCATTTGACCACTAGGGGCGCACTTCACTCTGTGTTATATGAGAATGACGACAGGGATGTAGAAATGTGTCCATATTAAACATCATTTCTAGAGTTTAACAGGTTATTCTGATCATAATATGAACTCACCTGCTATAGTTTTCATTTCCAGCTGCATGTGAGTAAATATTTTCAGCCTTTAAAGACGTAAATGATGTTTTGAAAATCCACTGATCTGTAAGTTGTAAAGCACACAGTAAAACTGAGGTTCAATATTGTTGAAATTACACTTATTTTGTTGAAATTTCTGGTTTGTCATGTGTTGTGAAATGAAATGTGAACTTCCAAATGAGATAGTTGCACAAAAACAAAGCCAGAGACTTAGAGTTGTAGGTATGTATGGATTATAATGCTTTTATTTTCTTGTCTGCTCCACTTAACATCAAATTGCTCTGAAGTAAAATGAGGTTGACACCCCTGAATTTAAATTTCCAGGAGTAAAATAAACAATAAAAAGAATGTTGGCGCACAACTACAGTAACACTGCTTAAACTGTACTCGAGTATGAATAAATGAAAGGGTTGAAAAATACTCAAATTGTTTTTATTACTTTAGTAGATAAAACAATAACATGCTGGAAAGTACGAGTAAGATTACTAATAATAACTTGATTACAGTGGTAGTATTTATACCATCAGGTGAGATCATGAGCCGCTCGTCTTTCTCTGCCGCCACTTCAGACGTTACTCGTCTGACCTTGAATCAAAAAGTGTTAAAAAAAATTCAGCCAGTTAATCTTTCATGAGAGAAAAGGACAGCGGTCTGATGTGTTTCTGTTGTTTGGAGCTGCAGCAGCAGCGTGATGGATATCAATCCACTGTTTACGACGAAGTCAAGGAGCTGCGCTCTAAAATTAGAACTTTCTATTTCTGATCCGGCGTCTGAGCTTCGGGAACGCAGCGACACTCACAGAAATAATAATGTTTCCTCCTGGAAAACTCTTCAGACAAAACGTCTCCGTTTCTGTTGCAGTAGCTTTAAAATGTGTTCGACTCGGCTGCTCATCCCACAAATGCATGTTTCTGACACTTAAAGGGAAAGTAACACATTTTCCAAAACAGTTCTGCACAAAGTGAATTAATTTGTGTGACTTTATTATGAAAAACTATAATAGTTCTGGTGTCATTTAGATAAACTGAAACTTTTCATATTTGAATTTTTGCAACGCATGTATAAACTGACATTCTTCAATCCTTTAAGTTATATTGTATTTGTAGTTTATAAGTCATTGAAATCAGTACTACACTAGATTCAGGTTTTTTTATATGTTAGTTCGAGTTTATTCAAACTTATTCAACTCGTATGTGTAAAAATAAGTGACCATATGATTGATTTATCGAAAACAAGGGTGTCATTTTACTTCAGAGCAATTTGATCTCAAGGAGCCGGAGCAGTAAATAACAACAGTATAATTTATAAATAACTACAACTCTAAAGTCGTTGTGGCCGCGGGCCGTACGCCTGATCTTCAAACTAAAATGGTCTGTTTTTATTTTTACCTCGTTGCTTTTCTCTGAGTGGCTGTGTGCTTCCTGAATCAGGTAAACAATGGTGGGGAAAAAACAAACAAACTGTGTCATGACTTCAGACGCCCGGTTACAGTTGGGAGGGTTGTGATTGGACAGTGGCGGCTTGGGTGGGCGGGGCTTAGCGAGCAGCCGTCAGCCTGTGGGTGTGAGCGAGTGCACGGACCTTCAGCGTGGAGGTGAGGATGCGCAGGCGGTGCAGACGCTCGTTGAGCTGCGGGTCCTCGGCCCGCCGGAGAAAAGACTGCCTGAACTCCGACTGACCTTTGACCTCCGACGCCCGGCCCAGAGGGCAGACCCCGCCCTGCTCGCATGCCCGGAACAGGTCGCCGAGGGACGCGCCTTCACTGCCTTAATACGGAGAGAAAAACCAAAGTGATTTGATCAAAGAGAGGAAACCAGAGAGATGCTGTCAGGGTGAGTTCGTAAAAAAAAAAAAAACTTTGAAATTCAAACTTTAAAGTTTTTCTTTTATTTGGCGCAGAGTTACCTGGTGAAAATGTTTAAATGTCTTTTACAAAAAACAAACGATTACTACTGAAAATGACAACAATCTCAACAAGCCAATGTTAATGAAACCTCCTGGTGTGAAACAGTAAAATGTCCTCAAACAAACGTCTCTTACATCTGCTGCATTGTGGCTGTTTTTAGGTTTGACACCCCCGATGAAGACGTTTTCATCACGCGTACTTCTAATAACTTAAAGGTTATTATAGTAGTATTTTCCTGGAGTGTATGTGGCCCCCCCGAACCAACATGTACTTGACTGGTTCTCGTGTTTTCCTCTGCTTGGATTTGATCTTGAATCTCTTCAGGATCAATAAGATCATTTCTCCATGTGACTGTCGGGGAGTCGTGTCTGAGACGAACCACTGGAGGCCAGCAGCACACCTCCGCTCCTCTTCCTCTTCCTCCTCCTCCTCCTCCTCCTCCTCCACACACACACACACACACACACTAATGACTGGGATTACTCACAGGAGAGATTATTAATGATCATCAAGTCCTTCTCTCTGTCCCTCTCCAGGGACGTCCTCTCCACTTCCCCTCCCACACTTCATCCCTTATCTTTCCTCTTAATAAATCCTTTCAAAAAAAACAAAAAAAAAAACAGAAGCCCCACCTGATAAGATAAATCAGTGTTTCTTGTCGCCGTGTGCCCGTGGCCTCCGCAGCGTGGCGTCATTAGCCTCATTAGCTTTGTGTGTGCAGAGACTCCGGATGATTTAAGTGGATATGAGAGCCTTTTTTTTTTTTTATCTTCTGGCACAAGTCCTGCTGTCTTCACCTTCAAAACGCTTCCCGTCTTCCTCTCCGTCGCTAAAAAGGTTGTTTCCTCCAGTCAGTCTGAGAGAAAACAGTCTTTTTCATGCTCCGGTGACGGGGGATGTTTGACTTCTACCGACTCCATCGTCTGCATTCGCTTCCGCAGCGCGGCGACTGTACAGCTGGTCTCATGACCGACCGCTCTGCCGCTGCTCAGACACGACGAGCAGCGGCCGCTCCTCTGCTTTTGACCTTTTCAGAAAAGGTTCGGGCGTTGCTTGCCTGAATGGAAGCATAATGACTGTCGTTCACATTACAGCGGGGTTACATAAGAGCTGTGGAAGCGGGGGGGGGGGGGGGGGGGTATTACAGGTCGTGACGGTCTGAGGCAGGGTGTCAAACTTGAGGCCCGTGGCACAAACCCGGCCTGCAAGAGGCTCCGATCCGGTAAAATCACCTGAAAGATGTCCGAGGAAACACTGTTGGGACCTCTCACTGGATTTTCCACCTGAAGATTCATTTCAAATTGGCTTTAAGTTCAGACTGTAGTCATTTGTTTTTTGCAATTGTTTGTTTTTTCCCCCAAAAACCAGACATTTTCATCACGTCTACTCTCCGCCACAACTAAGAAAACGCTAAATTTAAAGGTTATTATGGAAATATCATCCCAGTCCAGCGCACTCAGTGTGAAACTGGGCTGGACGTGACGCCCGATTCTTCATCGGAGTCCTGAAAACATCCCGATGAAGGAGTTTCTGTGTTTGTGTCCTGCCCGCTGTGCACGTTTATCACGCGGAGAAACAAAAGCTAAAGCTAAAGGCGAAACCTGCGGCACCTCGTCCTCAAAACAATCCTGCAGCTCAACCTCAAACCTCGAATCATTGGTCAGTCCAGACTGCTGGGACTTTATCGTTTCCCAATATCACACTGCCTCGTCATCTTGTTCAGGAAATGTGAATAGATGGAAGCTAAAACTATTACACGAGTTACTAAACCACCTTTAAATACATTTTTAATCACATTTTAGCACTTTAAATCCATTAAAAGCCTGTAATTCGCACAGAAAGTTTATTTTATTTGAATTGTTTTGGCTCTGGACATCCATTACCAATATGTTTTGACATTAAGGAGGGAGAACAGGAGAGTTGAGGTGGGCTCATTCTCAGTCACTTGGAGAACCTTTATGGTAAACGTGGAAATTGGAGACGACAAAAGTACAAATACGAGTACAAAATAATGAAAGTCTAGTTGAATCAGTCCTTTTGTGTGCTGCAGAGTAGTTTCTACTGATAATAAGACCCACTGCCGTCTGTCAGCTTCTGCTTGCGGTTCATTGTTTTGTCTGAATCTTAAAACGCCATCAAGTCAGTGGAGAACTGAAATATGAGCCAGTGAGCAGCTCCATATATTCTCCATTTTACCATTTAAAACCTTTTTATTTAGACTAGCATTCTCTTGAATTCTTATATTATCTCTTTACATTCCCCTCATATCAAATCAAATCAAACTTTATCTATACAGCACTATTTTAACAAGTTTTTACTTTATTTATTTAAAACTTGGCGATGCTTTATGCAGACGATTCTTTTGTTTGTCAAATGTTTGAGTACGTTTTTTAAGTTTCTTCTCATTTAATATTGAATTAACATGTGAAGATTTGTCTCTTTCCTTCCAGAGGCTGCAGGACGTCCGTCCAGAAGAATCGCCGGACGAAGCTCCCTCACCGTTGTGTGTGTGCGGCTGCTCCCTCGCGGGCGGCGCCAGGAGCGTGTGCAGGTTGCTGTCTCGCGGCAGCGTGAAGCTGCGGGGTTTCCCTCCCTGGGTTGCCATGGGGATCAACCTCTGCATCGCCATGGGCAACGGGACGTTCCTCTGAGCGGGGAGGGTGTACACGGCCCCGGCCATCATGGAGCCGCCGCCGCCGCCCGGCCCCGGCTCCGCGAAGACGGCGTCCTCTGTTGGGGGGGGGGGGGGGGGGGTGTGACACACACACACAAACACACACACACAGGGTGAAAACAGGCGACTATCATAGGAGATCTACACACACACACACACACACACTAAATTCATACAACACATTCTTTTGGTGCGTTCAAGTGTAACTGGGAAACTTTAACGTCGCTTTTCTAAGTCATATTAAAATAACAATCTAAATCAGGCTTGGATGAGATTCTTTTCAAATCTTTTTATTTGTCTATGTATACGTGTTATATGTGCATTTCTGTGTGTATATGTAATTGCCTCAATCGGTGTGTGTACATTTATATATTTTGAGTATATGTATATAAAAAAATTTCATTCATTCATTTATATTGATTTAATTACAGAGTGTTTATCTATGTACATTCATACTAGTACATAACTTGAGGAAACACTTTAAAAGAAAAAAATAGCATAACGTGTGCCTAATTAAGAAAATGTGACGTTTTAGTCGAAATGTGAAAATTTAACAATCCAACTTGGTCGTCTGTCAATACGAACCTCCGTCTACTCTCATTGTTGATGTTTATAGCGTTTTGTTCTCTGTGCACGTTTGTGAGGTTTCAGTACAAAAACAGCAAACAGCACCCACTAGTGGCCAAATACAAAAATTACATCATTTTCAGTGTTTGACGTTGCCGTTGTGTCGTAAACATGAAACTTTAGTGAAATAAAAGCAGAATCTATGAATCTTCACTTGAAACCTCGTCAGCAGACACTTAAAAGTTTTAAGTTTGTTATCTAAAAGTTTTACCCTGAAAGTCTCGCAGCCACTGCTGCCCTTGAGGTGTGATTTATTACTTTCTCTTCCATAATTTAATTTGAGTTTAATACACGTAAAAAGCAATGTAAAGCTTTAATCCGCCACATCATCGTCATTGTCTGGACAGAAATGTGAACCCGAGCAAAGTGAAACTATAATGAAGTACAAAAAAACACCCGGGCTCAAACTGCATCAAATATTCAGCGATCACGAGTGATTTACGAGCACCGGTCCAATAAATCTGCAGTGTTTTGATTGGAACGTCTCCCTCCAGTCAATATGAGCAGAATAACAAGGACGCCTCGTCTGTGAGGAGATGCTGCTGCTGCGGCGGCGGCGGCGGCGGCTGCGGCTGCTGCTGCTGCTGCTGCTACTGCTGCTGCTGCCACTGCTGCTGCTGCTGCTGCCACTGTTACTGCTACTGCTGCTGCTGCTGCTGCCGCTGCTGCCGCTGCTGCTGCTGCTGCTGCTGCTACTGCTACTGCTGCTGCTACTGCTACTGCTGCTGCTGCTGCTGCTGCTGCTGCTGCTACTGCTGCCGCCGCCGCCGCCGCCGCCAAGGTTTTTATGGTCCAATGGCCGACTCGCATATCTCAAATTAAAATCTAACGATGTCGTAATATTTTACTTTTGGTCTTTTTTTCTGGGGGGTAATTTCAATGAAGCAACTTTTTTTTAATAAACTCGAAGGTGAAGCGTCCCTGAGGACAGATCAGTTCAACACTTTTATCAGGATTAATTCAATTCTATGGAATGGATGTATGGATGAGACTGTATGAACAAACGTTAGGAAACTCGTGGCAGAAACATGCTGATGTTATATATTCATGCTTTGATGGGCGGCAGGGTGGTGTAGTGGTTAGCACTACGGAATCACAGGCTTCTTTCAAGAGTTTTAGATTTTGTGAAACATTATGTCACTAGGGACTAGTTTAAACAGTTTTTTGTATTTTTTATTATTTAAAGATTGACTCAAAAACAAGAAGAAATTTATATATATAAAAAATTTCACACACACACACACACACACACACACACACACACACACACACACACACACACACACACACACACACACACACACACACACACACACACACACACACACACACACACACACACACACACACACACACACACACACACACACCAGTAGTGGATGGAGCATGTGAAGTACCTATAACCAGCCACTAGGAGGAGATGCAGAGAGAATGTGTTGTATTTCTAACTTGTTATTATCGTATTTATCAAGACTGAGAACTGTTTTCTTGTGATTGTAGTTTTTACGTAGATTACCCAGCGGTCCAGTCTGCAGGTAGTGCAGTCCGGCCTCCGTCAGCGGCGTCTCGATCAGGTCCTGCCAGGAGCGCCGCTGCGACGACGAAGACCGCCCGGGGGATCCCGTTTCGCTGCTGCCCCCAGCAGGACTGGAACGGTACTACAAGAAGAAGTAAGACAGAGACTTTAAACATTTAAAAGAGGTCCCGCTTTAAGTTTACTGATTTTCACAGCACAATGAAAGTATACGTGATGTGGACCTACACAAAAGTGTAAATACTGAGACTTTTCCCATGTCAGAGGATCAGAACAAAAGCCATTAAAATCCTTTGTCCAGTAATTAAACTCCGGAGTCCCTGCTGGGTCTCTGATGAGGAATTCTTGTTAACATAGTTTCATATTTTCTGCAAGGCTCCGTTTATACGAAACCTTCAAGTGAAAGCTTTTGTTGCATGTTGGGTGAAACTTTTCAAAAACAAAAATGCAGAAACGATGGATTTTCACTTGAAATGTGTCAACGGGTCCGAAATGTAACATTTTAACCTCCATAAGCAAAATATCAATCATTTGCAAAACTTCTTATAAACTGCATGAGGGGGATTAAATAAAGGAACAAACTATTATTGCTGTATTTTCCAGAGTCAACCAAATCCTACCACAGAATGCATCATCTTAATAATAATATATAAATAATAATAATGAATAACTGTTGAAACATGACTCCTCGGGGATGTGGGACGGTGGTGCAGTGGTTGGCCTTGTCGCCTCACAGCCGGTCCCAGTTGGAGTCTGCTCGAAACATAAAGCCCAGAGTGTCAAACAGACTCACACACCTCCACGGGATCACATCTGTACTGCGCGTCGCTGCTGTTGCTGCCGCCCGGCTTCCTCCCGCTGTGCATGGTGCCGCCCCCGAGGGGACCGGGGTGGTACTGCGGCTCCGCGGCCACCGCGGGCGGCTCGCCGCACAGGAAGTCCTCCTGGGACGAGCGGGAGCGAGACGTCTCCGTGGAGGACAGGCGAGTGGTCCGGCCCTCCAGGTAGGCGCTCATCTGATGGAGACAGCGAAGAAGAGGAAGGAACGTGACGGACGTCCATTCAGAACTGTGACGAAGCACGATACACTTGTTTTTTCTTTTGTATTATATGTCTGGGGATCCTGATTATCTGAGCTAACAAGGTGCTGCTGTCTTCACATTTTCACACTTTCATCTACGCCCTGAGCCAGAGATACATAATGTAGAGCAACCGGCAACCAGTTTTTAGGCTCAATTATAGCAACAATTACACTGAATGTGTCCCGACGGCTCCCTGTGGAATAAGTTTAACTGTTAAAATGGGCCGAGGAGCAGCGCTGCTCTTTTTTCCCTTGTTTTTGTTTTCAAGTTCACTTTGTATGAGTGTGAACAGTCGTGTGTGTGTGTGTGTGTGTGTGTGTGTGTGTGTGTGTGTGTGTGTGTGTGTGTGTGTGTGTGTGTGTGTGTGTGTGTGTGTATGACTCACTGATGGAGGCCGTGGGTAGGTATCGTATGGAGGTGGGGGACTGTCCTGTTTGGGGCTGGAGGTGGCGTCTTCCTCATGTTCGCTCTCACTCCAGTAATCTACAGGAAACACACACACACACACACACACACACACACACACACACACACACACACACACACACACACACACACACACACACACACACACACACACACACACACACACACACACACACACACACACACACACACACACACACACACAGGAATGATACATCGATCAATACATCACCCAAACGCCTCTTTATCATTTTGTCTCCTTCCATTAATATAGTCTGATGATTGATACGACTATAAACTGTCTCGTGTCTGTGGACGTACGGCCACGCCTTAAATAATCTAGACATACAATAATTCACATGTAAAACCCTTCAATAATTATATCCAGTATTTTGTGTTCAATTGCAAACTGTTTACAACCACCGTGAGTCCGTCCATCTATATATTTAGATTATCTCTGATATCTTACGTTCATATAACATAACATATATCAACATTATCACCTTTCTTCAGGATTTTCTGGTCCATCAGTGTCATAATAAAATCTATAAAACTAAACTTATTTTATATCTACGTAACCAGAGAAATACCCTTTATTATTCTCATTAATGTGTTACCCTACAAGTCACTTCAGCGGTCCAACTCGCCAGCCACAACCTTCGTCGCCTTGGAATATCTCCAGCCACTGAGTTAATGACCCCACCAGCCGGTTCTTACACTTGTACAACAAACATCCCATTAATCTGGCCTGTCTGATAAATCAACCATCTAATTCAAAGGTTTCAAACTCAATTTAGTTCAGGTTCCACATGCAGTTCAGTTTTATACCGAGTGGGCTGACGTGTTTCAGTTTTTTAAAAAGTGTGTTGCTGAAAGTGTTGAGTATCTGGATAATGTCACGCTGTAAGAAATTTGTTAAAAAGTCAGTTTTTGTTGAAATTTCTAGAATATTCTTGGTGCTTTGGCCGGATTGGCGCCTCTTGGGGACCCGTTTTGGGCAATTTGCCTCATGTTTGACACCTTATATCTATAGAACCCATCACATCAACACAAAGCTGTCTAATGTATGTAGAGCTTCACCCGCCCACTCATCCATTGTCCTCTAGTCCGCTCTCTCTCACATACATATTAATGAATCTGTCATCACCTGAGCACATGTGAGTCCTTTCATCCACCCACCACTTTATTCATCCATTCATCTATATATGTATCCACACACACACACACACACACACACACACACACACACACACACACACACACACACACACACACATACACACACACACACACACACACACACACACACACACACACTTCACAAACCATCTGTATCCGCCATCTACTTTCACATCTCCATGTATTTACGTTCCATCCATTGCTCAATATATTCACTGTGTCATCGGTATCTACTCATATTGACGTCTATAAATGGATCGCTCATCACTCTCCCATGTATTTATTCATCACATCATCTGTTTAATCCTCTTTTCATTGATTTCATCCACATATCACTGGGATCTCGATCCATTCATTTATATATTTCTCCCAGAATGCTCATATTTTACTGACATCTGAGATCCCGGATTAAAACAACAGGATTGTAAGGACAATGGTCAACGTAGATTGACTGAACTTGCTGGTATAAAAGGGTAAAAAGGTGGAAAAAGGAAAGGAAAGAGAGAAAGAAAAAAATAGAAAAAGAAAAAATAAAGACAAATAGAAAAAAATTTAAAAAGGAAAAATAAAACAGGAAAAAAATCGAAAACAGGAAAATAAAGGTAAAAAGGGAGGGAAATAAATTAACAAAAAGAAAAGAAAAAAATGACTAGTAGAGGTAAAACTGCTCCAACCATCAGGAAACACTGATTTACTATCAACACTGAAATCACTTAACAGGTTAAAATAGCCAAGAAGCAGAAAATGACTGAGGTGGGAAAGAAAGTCCTAAAACAGCCATAACAAACCTGAAAATGTGTTCAAAATGATCTAAATTGTTCCTGTGACACTTCAAGAAGGCAGCCTCGGATGTTTTATGTGCAGTTTGTTTTTTTGGGGGGATGCGTTTTCTTCATTTGAGGTCATTTACATGTTTTGCGGCGCCACACAAATTTGATTTGGGTGGGAAATTGTGAAAATGGCTGTTTTGGTCATAAAGGTTGAAGACAACTGACGTCAGTCCAACAGTCAGAGTCATGAACACGCATGGAGAATGTGCTTTGAAAGAAAAAGGAAACCATAGAAGAAGCCATTATTATCAGCATAAAGTGAAATGAGCTTTACTCCCGCGACGAACCATCAAAAACCATAAATTCTTGGGTTTAATATCAGATTATATGAGTTCTAGCCTGGATGTGGAGAATAAACAAATAAACGTGTAATGAGGAGTCACTGGTGGGGCCCAATGACATTGGCTTTTCCCTCCCGGAGGAGTCGTGGGTGATCAGACTGCTTACAGAGCTCTAGTTTGGTGTTTGGTGGTTACAGACGGCGTGGCGAAGCCTCACCCTGATCCTGACGTATCCGCTCCCGCTCTGCGTAGCCCACGGCGGCCATGTTGAGTCGACTCAGCCACCTGACAGGAAAAAAACAAAAACCCACACGAGTTCACTGCTGAGTTGAACGTGACAAATAAAGCGGTTATAACACCGCACACTGCATGAAGAGAATGGATTTGACTTATTCTGACCTCATTCAAGCAACATTTACACTCCAAGTAACAATCAAGGAGATGCAGTAAAGCAAACTGTTCAATCACATCAACTCTTTGAGGATTCACTTCAATATCGTACATCAAGTTACATATTCAGGTTTTGTGTCTCAAAAAGATTCAGCATGTCACCAAGTCACACTCATTTTGTGGATAATAACGTCTTAAAGAAAAAGGATAAGTTGATCAAAAGAAATTTAAACGCTGCGGTAATACATGCAGCTATTCTAATGGAATCTACAGAAAGTCTCCTCCTCTCAGTCTGGTTCAAGAGTTTTTCTGTCCATCTCTTCTACGTACTCATGGAGAATTGTTGGTTTTTCTCTCAAGTACCTTGAAATGACTGTCGCCTCTGCTTCCTGATAACGTCTCCTCTGAGGATAAATATCTATTTCAGAAACTGGAGTGGATTGAGATTATCTATGATGTTTTTAGGATGGAAAGAATTACATTTGACATAAGACCACAACAAAACGTGTTTCTGAAAAGATGGATCATGTATGTTACAGCATACGGCCATCTTTTATATAACGCTAAATGGTCGGAATCGTCTCACAAGTTCCTGTCAGGTTTACTTCATTTTTAAAGTTTTATTTTTTTAATATCACAAAGGTTATATTATGCAAAATTGAATTTCTAAAGGATCTCCAGCAGTACTACTCGTCCCCATACCTGGACTGACGCCCCAGAAGTGAAGACAGTCTGTCCTCTCTGTCCCTGGCTTGTTTCAGGTTTTAAAAAGTGTGTTGCTCCAAGCAGCCAATCAGAAATCAAACCCTATATAGTGTCATCGGGGGTTCAGCCAATCCCAATCAAGGTAGGCCCTCCCTTTGACTCCGCCCACAATTAGGCAGCTCTGCTCTGGCACATGGCACCACGAGAGGAAATACTTCCTCCTCTTCCCAAGATGGGCATGTGTGGGCGGAGCCAGTCCAGCTCACACAGACACAGCAGATTCTGAATGCAGCTCCTATGAGCCAATATTCAAATGAGGAAAATCAAGGAGGAGCTAGAAACTTAGAATACTGAAGTTTTCTGGCCCGACCAGACCAGGAGGAGGAGGAGAACAGGAGGAGGAGGTGAACTTTAAGAGATTGTATCACAGTATGGAGGAAGGACCATCATCGCCGTACTATACATTTATATAAATGTGGACGTATTGTGGAGATTCAGCTGTAGTGTACAGATGAATGGATGACAAAGGCAAAATGTTATGTGAACCATGTAAAATACTAATAAGAAATAAGAATTAAAAAAAGGAAACGTGTCGTATTTGGTCTATAGAACCCAAACTGAATTGAATCGTGGATTTCTGCTGAAGCATCAGACCCTGAATGAAATGAAGAGAAACTAACAGGAAGCTGCAGCTTTTCCATCCAGCTGGGAGTTTTATGTTTTTTTTGCATGACCTTCATCCGTGTTGGGCACACGCTGCTTTACCTGTTCATGTCGTCCACTCCATCTGCTGCGAAGTAGAAGCTCTTGACCTTGGGGTGACAGGCTTTGAAAGCGCTGGAGAGATACGGGGAGTTATTTATTTATTTATTTATATTTGCACATGAACACAGGATTATGCAGCGGGCGCGTCTCCGTGGAGGACTTACTACTTCTTGCGACACTCGCTGGCTCGGTCGATCTTAAACTCTGGAAGACTGACAAAACCCTCGGCCTTCTCGTCCTGAGCAGACGGAGAGAGGGAGGACAGAAAACTCAGCTCGTTTAAAGGGCGGCGGGAGAAAGTGAAAGCAAAATGACAGCCGTTTTCCTTTCTGCACAGGTTTTATGAATCACTTTGGAGACTCGCCTTTCAGTCTGACAGAAGGTAAACAGGAAGTGGCAGATATCTGGGTCAAACGCCACGGTTTGTTTACACGCGTGAGGACGCAGATAAATGATTTAATGCAGGTGGTGTTTCAGGTACAAAATGAAGTGGGACTTTTGGTAATACTCGAGGAAGAGTGCAAACAATCCACGGGAGACTATTTCACAACATTTCACCGAAGTCTGAGCAATAAACTGGAATAACTACTTAATTACACCAAAATCTTTTTAAGTGAAATTTGCCTGCTGCTGACGATGATGACGATGATGATGACGATGATGATGACGATGAAGTAAAAAATGGTCCAACTAAAGTGATTAAAATTGCTATTTTTTAAGAAAAAAGTAAACGGAAAAGAGGAAAGGAAAGGAAAGGAAAGGAAAAAGAAAAACTGAAAAAAGGGAAAAAAGTGGAAAAATCTAAAAGGAAAAAGAAAAAGAGGGGAAAGAAAAAAATAGGAGAAATAAGAGGAAAAATAAAGGAAAATCCAAAAGGATAAAAGAGAAAGAAAAAGCAAGAGGAGGAAAGAAATATAACAAAAAAACAACAAATAAAATAAATGTGAAGCTGCTCTGAGCATTAGAAAACACGGCGAAATAACTAAAGAGGCTAAAACAGCAAAGACTCATAAAATATCTTAAAAAAAACTAAGTACCTTAAAAAATGGCCACAGAAGCTAAAAATGTCGTAAAAATATCTAAATCAAGATATTATCAAATGTAAAAATATGAAACTGACAAACAATGAAAAATAGATCAAAAATCATGGATGAACAAACTCAAACTTAAAAACATAAAAAAAAAGAGAAATTTCACCCGTTTGTTTCCCAAATTATGAAAAAAAAAAAGGAACGTGAAGGTTTTATATGTAGTTTTTAAAATGAACACATTCACACATTCTGGACACAGTTTGGACACACGATGATAAAAATGTAAGTAAATGAATGATTCCAAATAATAAATGAATGAATGGAAAACTTCACCTGTTTTTTAATAGATAATAGATTTAATAGTCTCAAGATAATCACCACCAACATTTTAACAAGTCAGAGTAGAAGTCAGAAATCTTACAATCAAACAATGGAAGTCGCGGGATCAATAGTGGAGGCAGAAGTTTTCGGAGTATCACGGTGGGGTGATTTGTATTTCTTGACGAAGTGATTTCAGACTCCTGCATGACGTCCGTCAGGTTTTCATCACTGGCCTGTTATTTCGCTCTCATTAGGAATCCGTGTGGGGAGCAGCGGAAGACCTACCTCCTCGTTGATGTACCAGTAGAGGCAGGTGTCCTTCAGGACGAACCAGTACTTCTTCCACTTCTGGGAGAAGTAACCCTTGGCGTCCCTCTTCCTCCACAGCCAGCCTTCGCAGTCTCCTCGGCCCAGCGCCTTGCAGGAAACACGCCTCCGACTCAGCGAGGTCAGCCCTCGTCCTGGAACGACACGGCATGTGAAGTGAGAAACGCGTCGATCAAGTGCAGGTGGTACGAACGCCGCTCGTCGGCGTGAAGACAAGCTTTCACGTCCTAATGGAGCGGTGATTCTTGGCGGGACTGTGGTGTGTGGATTTGATAAAACGCTGCAGTAAGGTAAGAGGTGTTTAATAAAAAAATTGCTTTTCTCTTCTGGCATAAAAGCCCTGCGACATTTCCCACAGCCGGCTGCTCATTAGAGATTTCTGGAGGGATCTGTTTGGCTGCAAGTTGGGAAACAAGACAGAAGTTTTACTGCCGGAGATCCGACGTCCCATTTCCTTTCTTCTCAGCGGATCTGAAAGGAAACTGGAAAAAAACCCAAAGCTCGAGTCACGCAAAATATCTCAAGAGTCGAGATGTTTAATAAGAAATAAAGCCTTATAGAGAAGACTATATCTATATATATATATACGGTATCTGTTCAATAAGTCCAGCCAGGAAATATCCTCCCAATGTTAAGAACACCGCGAACAGAGCAGATCAGGACACGTTTCTTTTCCGGGACAAAAACAATTCTGTCCCAATTTGCTCTGCTTGAGACGTCAGTGGATTGGATGTATTGGTCCCAGACCAGGTCAGGAATAATCCTGGCCATATCAGTTTTTTTTCCATATTTCAGGACTTGTCCGTGGCGGTGTCAGAATAAAAAGTCAGGTGACTCCACATAAAGCTGAAACCGCGGCTATGCTTCCAGCTGATTGATACTGACAGCTGGACGATGAAGGCGGCTTCATTTAAAGTCTAAAAATTTTAAGTGCGTCCCGGACAGAACGAGACAGGTGCTCGCCCCGAGGACAGCCCTCTCCTCTCTGTTTACTGCAACTTGTTCTGAGACCCGGGGAGGGAGTGCAGGACTACCCAGCAACTCAGCCACCATGCGGTAGGCAATGAGAAATCCCCGGGAGCGTTCGGCGGGCGCTACAGAATAGTGACAGAGCTCTAAACTGTGTAAAACACACCATCACCGGACTCTAGAGCAGAGGAGACGTGCTCTTCATGCTTCCCCGTCCGGCAATCTGATGTACAGTCTGGGTTTGGAGGTTGCCAGGAGAACAGCACTGACTGCACTGTAACTGTAAATTTGGTTCTGAAAAGTCGATCCTGAAAACCTCCAAGATCCTGGATTTGCTTCATGCTTATCGTCTGAAACCATCTTTAAATGGGCCGTGAACGAGTCCCCATCGTTCCAAAAAGCCACAATCATCCCTCATCCTGGACCACGAGGTGAAGCCACAAGCGTCTCTGACTTGTTCTCATCACATCTTGGAAACTTTGGTCTCGCTGCTGTAAACAAACAAAGACGTCGGTGAAATGTGCAGATGGAGTGAAAAGCTTTCAGGCTTTCTCAAGGCGGCAGATGGTGAAACGAAGCGAAGGCAACATGTTGATCCTCGTTAGTCTGGTGGAGGGAATGAAAAAAAAAAACAGCGGTTGTGGTCACAGAGGCAAAGAAACTGATTGTGGATTAAATCAAACCTAAGAGGGAATTCATTAAATGATCAACAGTCAATGAATTGACTTCGATAAGGGAATTAAAAGCACGATTAGGTCCGATCCCATTATAATGGGACCAGTCCGATTCCATCAGGAGGAGGTCTGGACAAAGCCGCCATCAGCTCTCGTTTCAGTTCAGAGTCCTTCATCAGAGACAGGAGAGTTAAAAGGACCAAAAAACTAGAGCCTGCAGGTCGACCCACCAACCTACCAAACAAATCCTCAAACTCACATAGAAAACATTGAATGTTTAACGCAGCTTTCTGAAACGAGTCGTCACCTGGTATTGGCACATATCCAGCCCCCTTTAGCTCGTCTTTAAATCAGTTCTTAAATTAGGAAATCTAATCTAATCTAATCTAATTCTAATTCTGACCCGTTTTCATACAGCTAATTCCTCCAGCGAGGAAAACATGCGAAAAGCTTCAGGTACACAGTAAGAGATGCTTTTTTTGGACTATTCAGTCTTTTGCATCAATAAAATGGACTTTAAGTTGTGATTTCTGGCTCTAATGGGGCTTTAGGTCAGTGACACACAATAACAATCATCAGCTGGAGTGACGGAGGGTCTGACCACAGCTCGGATCTTACCTTTATTCTTCTTCCTGGTCTTTGTCTGCAGAGAAGAGGACTGCTGATATGTCTGAGGGAGAGAGGGAGAGAGAGAGAGAGAGAGAGAGAGAGAGAGAGAGAGAGAGAGAGAGAGAGAGAGAGCAGCCTGTCAGCATGAATCAGTGGCCTTTGTTTGCTGCAATGAATCCTGGGATATAAAAGATGACGGATCTCAGGGCGGGCAGGAGTGATGACACGAAGCCCGAGACGTCCCGGGCACAAGAAAAATGTCTCATTATCTCTTCCTCTCACGCTCGTGTGCGACCGCCGAGGACGTTTCTCTGAACAGGTCGCATGTTCAGGTGATGGAGCAAAAATAGCGGCGCTGCGACGGGCCTCTGGGAGTAAACCGAGGCGTCGCTAACAAAACGGGCGAACATCCGGAGGCGTTTCTTTGGCCGGTCCACTGCGGCTTGGAGCCATTAAAAGTTCCTCTGGAGAAACTTCGGTTTAAAACGACGTCACAGGTGTAACGTGTCGAATCTACAAATCGTTTCCTTTGTTTGGCTGAACTGAACACAGAATGTGATCCGGGGGCTTTTATCAACGCAATCAGAAGCGTTCGTCGTGACTCTCAAAGTAAATGTCAGAACTTTTACTCGTGAAAATGTCATGCATCAGATAAAACCACGGCCTCTTCGATATCTTTTATTTTTTTAGAAATCCCCTGGTTCCTAAGACCTAACACCTTCCTCGTGACATTCGTGAGAATCCTCCAGCTCTTTAAAGTCCCAAAACACATGAAAATGATTTGCTCTTTCAGTCCCAGCAGCAGATGTGACTTTCTGCGAGTTTGACGATTAAAGCTCATTAAAGTTAATCTGTCTCCTCTCTCTGAGTGGATATACTGCATCTGAAATGGATGAGTGAATTAATATTTTCAAAAATCCAAAGTCACTCCGGTTGTAAAGCTCCTTGAGTTCGACGGAACAAGTGGAACAAGTAAGAAAGTATTTGAAGAAGAGCCCCACGTCTCATCTTTGTTATCTCGGATGAGCTCCATCGCCCTCTGTCCCTGCTCGGATTAAAGCAGTAGTCTGGATGACGCAGCGATAAGCGCCGCGGTCTCCAGACAGGAACAATAGTTTGAAGTGTCGTCGCCTCCGATTGACCGTTTCAAGCGAAAACCCTTTTTTAAGTTTTTAATTCAGAAAAGTTTCCTGTTTATATGTAAACAATGTCCGTTTACATGGAAACTACTGAACCCAATGTAGTTTTCATGTTGGGCCACTAGTTGGTGCTGTTGCAGTTTTCCGTCATCGCTGGAAAACGATGTGTTCCGGTCAGTTGGAGGGGCTCGGCTGCAGAACCTCGACGGGGTGAAACTGGAAACACATCTAGAGGCGTGACCTCTCTGGACGGGTCAGACGGGGCTCTGATGTCACAGTGTTCCACGTGTCGGAGGCTCTGGAGCCGGGCCACTCGCCGCTCCGCAGGGCAGACGACACGGGCCCGCCCACTCCCACTCCCACCGACACGCCATCTGCCATCGCTGCAGCCGTGCACGCCGTAAACACGCGGCGGGGCACACACATGCAAACGCTTTTAATTTCCCGAGAGATGCTGTCGGGACGTGTGAGGTCACCGCCGGTCAGGAGAGCGGCGAGCTCGGGCGGACGTCACGGGGGGCGGGGTAACAAGGAGTCAGCACTCACCGGAGCACACTTCACACGGCAGCACTTTTTCCATCGGGACATTTTCCTTTCTCTCTAATCACATCTCAGACGGTCAAAACAGAAGAGCGGCGGAGTTTCATAACCTGGTTCTTCAGCTCAAAGCTGCATCATGCAATCTCCAGGAAACGAACCGCAACACGGCGTCTTTACACTTCAGATGCAGGGCGTCATTTTAGAGGGAAGGAGAACTTTGTTGTGTTTTTCTCACTTCAAATCTCTCAGAATTCACCCAACTACCACGAGTGGTTCAGCTCAGCTTTAAAATGAAATATAATAAAGAGACAAGTTAACAGTTTGGTTTAGTTAATGACGACGGATTGAGAAATTAAATGCTTCTTATACGTGTTATTGTTACGGGGATATAGACAGAAAACTGTGTTTGTTGGTCTCACCAGAGGATGAATCATAATAAAATATAAAAGAAGTAATAACATAAAAAAAAATAGGAAATAATTAAGATTGACCAGAGAAAAAGAAACAAACAAAAATGGGAGAAAAATAAATAAATGGAAAATTAAATTCAAGTAAAATAAATGAAATAAAATATCAGCAAAATAAAAAAAAATAAAAAAAAGCTGAAAAATGTATTAAAAAAGAGAAAAAAGCAGCAAAAACCAAGAAAATTAATAAAACAAATATTTTTGAATATTAGGAATTGATTTCAGAAATAAAAATACAAATAAGTTAAACAAGCAAACAGCTGATTAATGAAGTAAATAAAAACATTCTTGTCTTACGTGGTAGATGGAGGCGGGGTCTCTCGGAGGCGACTCTCTCTGATTGGTCTGCAGCACGTAGTGGGAGGGGCTTTGGCTGTGGTGGCTCCGCCTCTTGGCGCGTTTGGCCGTGTCGTTGGAGCGTTTTCCGGGGCGGGCCGTGTGCGAGGAGTACTCCTCGGCGACGGTCCGCTCGTCGCCGGCGGACAGCCCCACGTAACGCATCAGCGAAGCCTCTGGGGGACACAACAATTCAGACGGTCTTCGTCGGTCTCAGCCGACGGATAATCGGTCGTGACGCGTAGAAGTAAAACACTGAAAGGTCACATTATTCACACGCATCAAAATCCGGGCACTTGTTAAAGATTTTGACCTTTAATCCGCTCGTTTTAGTTAATCACTTAATGCAAACATCTTCTGAGGGGGAAACAATCAAACTGTTCATGCCCTTTAGCTGCAGCCCCCCCTATCGGGTCGATTAGCCTTCACCCCCCCCCGAGTTCAGCTTCTTTACACACTTTCACCATAAGAATTTTGAAATGTGGTTTGGTTGATTTTAATTCGAGACGAAATCAAGCTGAGAAAATATAAGAATTCTTGCTGGTGATGTGCGTTCTGATTTAACGTCTTTGGTAATTGTCTTACATCTGTTACGTCCAAAACTGCAACTGGATGTGAAAATCCAATAAAACTGAAAAAATAAAAGCAGCCACCGGCTGTCCTCCGCCTCACAGTCACTCATCCACGGGCCTCCTTCCTAAATAACCCTTTACATTAGCAGTGTTGCCACAGTTACCTTGAAAATACAATTACTTTAGTACTAGTTACTCCTATAAAACAGCTGCCGACAACACCCCCCACCGTCTCAACATGAAAATGACAACCGGTTTTGCTAAAACTCTTCAACTCTCCCGCATTTACTGGATCTGGACCGGAGTCCAGGTTTTTTGTTTAAGTGGAGGTGGTGGTGGGCGGGGCTTCCTGCAGACAGGTAAATCGGTCTGCTGAGGAAAATCACAAAAATAGTGTCACATCTCTACAGTTGTGTTTTTCTTGCAACAATTCAATGATGATGTTCGTTGGTTCCTATTATCTTATGGTACTTGAATGCACCATTTGAGTGAGTTGGCCTGTGATAGGACAGTCAGTCAAGCGTGAGGAGACTGCGTCAGAAAAGTCCCTCCTACCTCCTTTTCCTTTAACCCCCAGAAGTGTTTAAGTGGCAGCCATGGTAAGGAACCTCCTTTAGCCTAGGAACTAGTGATGCTTCCTTTAGAACCTCCTTTAGCCTAAGAACCACTGATGCTTCATTTAGAACCTCCTTTAGCCTAGGAACCACTGATGCTTCCTTTAGAACCTCCTTTAGCCGAGGAACCACTGATGCTTCCTTTAGAACCTCCTTTAGCCGAGGAACCACTGATGCTTCCTTTAGAACCTCCTTTAGCCGAGGAACCACTGATGCTTCCTTTAGAACCTCCTTTAGCCTAGGAACCACTGATGCTTCCTTTAGAACCTCCTTTAGCCGAGGAACCACTGATGCTTCCTTTAGCCTAGGAACCACTGATGTCTTGTGTGAATCTTCAATTCGTTTCACACAACATCAATTCCAATTCCAGGTTTTGGTGAAAATGTAGTTGGGAGGTAGTTTGCTTTTCTTCACCTTCATGACAGTCGGCTAAATTTGTTCCATGATTCTCTGGAAGTCTTTTTTTTTTTTTTTAAACTTCTCTCCACCTCTCAGTGGGGAACAAACGGTCGGGAGGAAACCGTCTCTCTGCCTTTCTTAACCTGCCATCACTTTCACTTTCCACCTCTTTTCCTTGTTTTTAAAAATGTTTTTTATTTAACTTCTCTCCACGGGGGAAGAGAGACAGGGCTTTCTCTACCTCTCTACCTCTCTACCTTTCCTCTCTTTCTCTTCCTCCCCCTTGCGGTTCCCACCCTCCCCTCGGTTGCTAGGCAGCGGCCAGACCAGAGGAGAGTGAGACGGCGAGAGTAGCTGCTGTCAGCGTCGCTATGGCAACTGTGTGACTGATTCAGGTGGAGGTCAGGGAGAATAGTCTTTTTTTTTTCCTCCCCTCCTTTCTGTTTTGCCTCCTCTCATCACTCTTTTCTTTTTCTTTTTTTTTAACACCCCTCCTCCTCTCTTTTCTTCTCTCCCTCTCTTCCTTCTTCCTCCTCTCATCCCCTCTTATTTCATTCTTCTGGGACGTTAATCACAGCGAGACTTAGAGGACGACGACGGAGACGCATTGATCTGCACTCACACGAGCACAGACGTCTCTATAATCCACGGGGACGGGAGAGTTTTTTTTATCTTTTTAAACAAAACAGCCCAAACGCGCTCCGCACGACGCCGCTCACCTCTGCGGCTTTCTCTGTTCAGCTTGGCCGGGTCTTCGTAGTCGCCCACCCAGTTACACTCCACAGGCATGGAGATGGGCCTCAGCCTGCCTGCAAACACACACACACACACACACACACACACACACACACACACACACACACACACACACACACACACACACACACACACACACACACACACACACACACACACACACACACACACACACACACACACACACACACACACACACACACACACACACACACACACACACACACACACACACACACACAGAGAAGAAGCTGAACCTGCTAGACAGTGAACAATCGGAGGATTCTAACAGCCTGAAAGCTGTTGATCATTTCTTTGTTGCGACATATTCCCCCTGCTTGTTGGAGAACCTGTTTACGAGCCATAATTGAGCGGTGGCCATGCATTAGAAGGGACGAGTCTGTGGGCTGCGGACCGCAAACAGCATTTATCACCCACGCCGTCAGCGCCGCTGCTCATCCCACACATGCACGTTTGAAAAGAGGATTAAATGGAGTTGTTTGAGAGTTACTGCTGAGAATCAAGGGATTATTTTAAAATTCCAGCGCCGATATTCACCTACAACGTTATGACCACAGACGTAAAGCAGAAAGCAGAGAAAAATAAATCTTCAATCAAAACATTTTGAGGGAATTGTTTCCACTGAATTTATTATAAATCTACTGATAAAACACAGAGAGCTTGCAGTTCCCTAATTTAGGTAAAAATGTTTATCATCAGCTGTATTTATGGTTAAAATGACAGAAGCTGGTGTTCAGATCGGTTGCAGCCCGATCCATCGCTCCAGGCTTCATCCTGGCTCTGCAGGTGGATCCCGCTCCCTGTAATTATTCTAGAGTGGCTCATTTCAGCAGAACGAGGTTGACCTCCCTCAGAAGCACTCCATCAGGGCCAGAACACCAACCGTATGTGGGCGTGGTGCAGTACACCGACTCCTCCTCCTCTCGCCGGCGAGACTCTTGATCCAGGAAGGAGTTGGGTGACTCAGAGCGCTTAGCAACGCTGACGCCACCGTGGTTACGCGATGCCTCGTCTCCAGACAGGGCTCCTGTCTCATCGCTATAGCAACAGCAGAGGTAGATGGAGAGTACATCAGAGCTCGTCTCCGCTGTGACGCGTGGGGGTGGGGGCTTGGACTTACTGTGGCGTGTACGGCTCGGCGGGAGGGGGCGGGATGTAGAGGTCCTGCAGGGCGGAGCTCTTGGTGGGCGTGCCGGAGGGCGTGGCCGAACTGCTGCCGGGGCTCCTGGTTGGCTGCAGGAAGAGCAAACGTTTAGGACGCGGTTTTTTTTACCAATCTGAACTTGTCTTTGAGTGTGGAGTTTGGAGGAAGGTTGGAGTTTGTTTGTGTTGATTACTGTGTACCTCAGTTTGTTTTCAGGGAGCTTACAGATCTGTGTCAATCAGAGTAATACCCCTGATGACCTGTGGGGGAAGTGTTGAGCAGTATTGCTCATGTGCAACCATTGAAGGACAAAAACACAGAAATGGTGGATTTCTTCGAGTAAAGACTATGTGGATACAAACCTATTGCCTATTAGAGATTTCTGAGAAAAAACTTTTTTGGGGGGGAGATCTCCAATGGCCTGTGGTGAAAATTTCGACAAAATCCGTGCAGTAGTTTTAATGCTAACAGACAGACAGACAAACAAATACACACAAATATTCTATTACGTCCTTGTTGACATAATTACCTCACCTGTAATTTCTCACAAAGAATTTCTGCCTCACTGTTGATTTTCGATGTTACACTACACTAAATTCCACTGCCCTCTACTGGAGGTACTGGTGAATAACCAACGTAAGGTGACACGTGGGCGTATAAAGGCAATGGTGTATGACAAGTTTTGAAAATGCATGTATGAATTGAAAGCCCCGTTCACACAATGTGAAATCGCTTGGGTTTGAGGGAGGGAGTTTTCAAAAAGTTGTGTTTTCAGTGGGTCCGACCCCTGAACGTTTTACGTTTTTACTTGAAAATGTTGTGTAAAACTGGGCCTTGGTCTGTAAAGGAAACAATAATGTGTCTTTACTTCAATAAATCACAGTTTAATGGACGATTCTGGTTAAAAATGTTCACATTTCTGCTATGATCAATGTGTTTTATGCATCTTATTTTAGCAGTTCAGTGTAAGTCCAACTTGATCTGCACAGCAGATTATCCTAATCAGCACAACTAAAATATAAAAACGGACAAAAAAAATTCCTTTTTAAAAATCTGTAATTTTTTTTGGTGACATATTTGTTGCCAGAATTTTCTTGCGAAAAAATCCAAAAAGCCATTTGTCATTCTGACATTTGCAAGAAGAAAGAAAAAAAAAAAAGATTTGTCACTCAGTGACTACAAATGATTCAGGATAAGACTGAATAAATCTCCCCGATGACAAGCAACCTACTGACGTGAACACAATAGCAGTCAAGACTACCGACTTTCTTTCCTACGAAAAAGAAACATGGTGACCGTGTCCTCGGCGCACAGCAGTCACTTACAAAACGAGGATCCGAGCGCTTTTTTTTTTTTTTTTTCTTAGTTTCATCTTTGTGATCAGTCATAATGAGGGGAATACATTTCATCACTCGCGTGGAGCTGAGGGAACGTGGGCGTCGGGTGCCATCGCTTTGCCTCGTCCCGTTCACTTCGCCGTGTTTCAGCTGAGCCGCAGCTCCCTGACCCAATTACACGCTTTTGGCTGTGGCCGTACGGGGAGCGCCAACGCTGCGGGGAATTGATGTGGGCCAGCGCCGTGCCTTAATAAAGTCTATAAAAGGTAGCGCCGGTCCCACCTGCAGAGCCAGGGGTTTCCAGCGCATGTTCTTCAGCAGGGCCGGGGCGGAGCTGAGCGTGCTCTGCGGACGCTTCTTCAGGGTCAGGGACACCACGCCTTTATCCGCCCTCAGCGAGCCCACCAGGTTACGCAACTGCCAGCCCACCTGTGGACAGCAGGGGAGGGAAAGTTAAGGTTGAAACTCCAGGACCTCCTTCCCTCTGTAATCAATGCAAACATCCACTCCGTGGTTTGGACTGCGGCGAGCGTTCCTGTGTTTGAATTCCGTCCATGTCGTGATTGGATCTCGCCAGTTGAGCCTTCTGTGCAAAGGCAAGTGGGTGTGGAGGTGGGAAGTCTATCTATAGCTCCCTCGTGTGATATAACCTGCCCTCCATTTCAAAACAAAGGCATCTTATCACGTATCTTTTTCACATTTTTTGCCCACGGTGTGCGGAATAACCGTGTCAGAACAAAAGCAGCACGTAAACAAAGACAGTCATACCCCGCTCCTCGTGCTCACGCGGGATGTGGCGGTAAAGTGAGTGGGGGCTGCAGGGAAAGTTGGGAGGATGTGATTGCAGTAATTACAATGTGTGTGTGTGTTTGTGCATGGTAAACAAAGGGCCCGGTCTGCAGTGAGGGGTAAACACTGCAGCCCACCAGAGGAGCAACACGCACCACAAACCATCATATCACCTTTCCACAGAGAAGCTACTTTTTCTTTACTATATGAAGATCATGTTTGGATATAATATCTTATAAGTTTGACTTTTTGCTCCATGTTTGGTCTCCTCCTGCGGAGCATGTGTCTGTTCCTCTAACGACCGACTCCAGTGAAAGAATTCAAAAACTTGTGCTATCTTTTTAGATCTTATCGTTTATTTACCACTTCAACAGTCACAGTTTTGATTACCGTATTTTCTGGACTAAACATCCAACCAGAGTATAAGTAGCGTCTATTAAAATAATGCATTTACAAGACATCGTTTTAACTTTTTCGTTCAGAAAACTTTTTAATAAACAAAATTTGGAAAATATAAAAACTTTTCTATAGGGGTATTATTGTCGGAAAACTATTTGTCAATGCATATGGAGAGTTTCTGTTTGAATTTCAATCCGTCTGTCCAAAGCCAGAGTTGTCAAGGTGAACCTGAATCTGCAAAAGTTGTCTCGTAATTTGTCTGTCTGTAATTAGGTATTTAAATGTGTAAGAAATCTGCTCATCTGTAATAAAATTTGTACAAGTAATAGGATTTGTCAATGTGTACTAAGATATTTGTAGTTGAAAAGTCTGTTTTCAGCTTCAAATGCTGAAAATAAAACTCACCAGTTAGGAATCTAACAGTTACACAATTGGATAATTGGATGTTTTATTTCCATGTGACTTTTGCGACAGTTCTGCCTTGACAGGATTCAAAGCTGTAAAGCCTGGGTTTTACTGCCCTGAGCACAGGCTCACAGGCTCCTTCATTCTGACGGTCTGCCAATGCTGAGATGGTTCCAGTGAAAGTCACAGTTTGCATACGTTCATGACAACTTACACTGAAAGCAGAGCATTTGGGTATCAAATCAATTTAATCAGCGATGAGGCGCCATCATTCCTACAACTGCAGCAAAGTGATCGAAATGAAAATCTAGTGAGCTGTAAAAACAGGGACAAGTTCTCCCAAAGACCTGTTTGTTACCACTGCATTAGGGCTTGAGTATCATTAGTGAACGTGGTGTGATTTTTAAGAGGACGAGTTACTTATCACTATCACACACATTGACATGTATTGTCACTGGTACTGTATCAAACGGTTTATTTTAAGATATGTGCTGATTGTTTATCAAGGCTAAACTTGTCTGAACGAGCCTGTGAGCCCCTCTTCAGGGCAGGAAAACCCAGGCTTCACAGCTTCGAATCCTGTCAAGGCAGACCTGTAGCAAGCAAAAGACCTCTGTGAAAAGAAAAACCTGCCGACCGACAGACCGACTACAAGACGACGTTTGCTGATTCAGGTTCACATTGACCGCTCTCCCTTTGGACAGACGGACTGAGATACAGACAGACAACTCTCCATACGCACCGATTAATAGTCTCACTACAATAATGCTCCCAACAGTTTTACGTTTACATGGTAATTCGTACGTTTTCCGTTTCCACGGAAGCGGCAGAAATGCCGAAAACGATGCCGCGTCATGGGTTGGCGATGCTTGTTGGTTTTTGTAACGAAGCCACACACACACACACACATGGAGAATAATACGCTATAAACATTAACAATGGGAGTACGTCTCAATCAGGATCAATTATGAACTGCATGTGAACAATAATTGTAATTGGATTTTTCCAATGTAATAAAGCCAATAATGTAACCTCTTCCCAATCGTATAATCCATTAATGGAATAAAATCTTTAATCTAATAAACTGAACACGATTCAAGTTGCATTAAAAAAAATAAAAAAATTCTAAATGTAATCTGATCTTCTGTGCAGTTTGCTTCTCAACAATACGTGTAGAGGAAGTAATAATCATCATATTCAGAAATATTTTACAATGTTATCCCATTATTATTTTACAATGATATATCTAAATCGAAATAAATGACAGATATGAGCTCAAGCAACAATTACACCGACGTAATAAACAAATTACATTAGGATTTTCTTTCTCGCCCTCAAAAAGGAGGAACGTCTCATAATGTGAGTGTGTGAAGAGATTCTGGTCGAGCAGGAGTCATTTCCACCCACCACAGTCTGATGATTGACTTGAATGACTTCGTCTCCGGCGTGGATCTTCTTGCAGCGGTCGGCCGGAGACTTCAGACACACAGAAAGCAAAGCGGCCGGCGTGAATTGATCTGAGCTCATCGATCGGGCCAAGTTTGACAACAAACTGGATTTGAATGAGCAACGACGCAGCAGTGAGGCGACGCCTCGCAGACGACTGCGAGCAATCCGACACGCCGCCATGGAAACAAAGATAAGGCAGCTCACCCCCTCCGTCGTGCCTGTGATTACATGGAGGCCGTCGTACGTTGACTTGATGTACATTCCCTGATGGACGGGAGAGAAAATATCAGAGATGAGAAACTTCACATTTTCTGCAGGTGAACATTAAGTCTGAACCCAGAATGAGTGTGAAGGAAGTTTCCTTCACCGTTAAATCAAATTCTCATGTTTCAGTCAGATCCTGATGATCTTAACCAAGTCAACAGAAGGACTGAAGTCATTACCAGGCCCTCGGACGGTTTGATGTTGGTGAGGTGAACCAGCTCCAGGTGGGCCGACTGCGACACCAGCGGGTCGGACGACACACACACGATGTGCTCACACACCTCCGACAGCGTCTTACACTGCAGAGCAGGAAGAAGACAAGGAGGGAGCGCAGCAGATCAGGCTTTCATGGCTTTTTTCCTCTCTTAAAGACTCGGGGAAACAGATTTGTATTCGTAGGAAACCTCTTTGTGTTTCCTTTTAGATTTCCCTCCGGGGAAGAAAGTTGGCGGCGTTAATGCAATAAGAGCGTACTGGTGGCGCTTCTCGTAGCATTTTAAAGAGGGTTCGCGTTGGACTCGATTCCTCGGGACATTTCTTTCATTTCCATGAGACGTTAATGAGCTTTTCCTGGGCTTTTTCTGCAAATGTTTGTTTTGTGAAACAGAAAATGTGACTGTTATTAGCCAGCGTGGAGGCTCGGTTCTATTTTTAATCTGTTTTATAGATATCAGATTTTTTTTTGAAAATCGAATGGCGTAAATGATGACCTCTAGTGGTCAGAATAATAATGCAGCAACAATGTAGATTGGAGATACAGCAGAAGAGATCGTCAAGATGTATAGAACTAGGTAAAAAAGAACTAAGTAAAAAAGAACTAAGTAAAAAAGAACTAGATAAAAAAGATGACATATATATCCGCCTCCCGCCTTTTAGATTTTATAGAGTTTATCCAGATCTCCACTGTTTTAAGTTTTCAGGAATCATCGTTGTGGTGAGTCGTAGCTGCGTTTAGGCCCAAACGCAGGGAAATATCACAGTTTTTTTTTTTTAAATACCCGGGTACATGTGAACGTGGCCTACGTGTCCTGGATGATCTACGGCCACATGAAGGTTTTCAGTTTTCACTGTTAAACAGTCTTTTATTACAGGGCCTGATTGCTGCGGTTCCTCTCTGGTCACTAGTCGTGACAATGGGGTTGAGGTTAGTGCACGTTACGCCTGAGCTTCCCTTCAGGAGGACAGAAACCATGAACAAGACCAGTTTGGATGAGGCGGGTAAACGTCGAGGTGGATATACTGCAGGAGCCCCCTCTTCTTTGTACTTAAATAAACTTAAATAAAACAACTCTGTTACGTCAAATCCCCACAATGCTTCAGTGAACTCCCGATTCCGGGACGTTTCAGTGTCCATTCGCATCTTTTCCAAAGGAACCCTGGGCGTTAGTTTCCCACAGCGGTGAAGAACGGTAATGATATGTTCTTTAACTTGGCAGTCACGAAGGGACCAGCATTCAACACGCTGTCCACTGTCTCAGAGGTAATTCCTTTAGCAGAAGAAAGTAGCTGGACTAAAAAGTGCTGACTGTGTTTTATGGTGATTCTACAGGAGCAGCTCTCAAACTTTATAAAGAACGATTAAAAAAAGACATTTAACTTCCTGATATATTGAGAGTGAAGTCTGAGACTGTCATTCTGCTGAACGGAGCCTTTCCAGAATCAGACGACTCCTGCTTCCTCATTATTTCTCAGAGAATCTGAGCCTGAACTGAAGCTAACCGCGTTAACGGCCGCCGCGTTACGTAATTAGCGACGCTCATTAGCAACACGTGTTGGGCGAATCAGACGCTCGCCTGTGAAAAGGTCAATTAATCTTCATGCGTCCACCAGCGACTTCCTGCCGGCGCATGTTCCTGTTTCACTTCATTAAATGTCAGTTTTTAAGCCCGCGGGCTCCACAAATCCTAATAAAGTCGGATAAAGCTGCTCTCAGAACCCGATTGTCCTTCAAGTAATGAAAAAAATATTTTCTACTGTTGATTAGTACCGGTATACAATATTTGTCTGAACACTTTTTAAATGCATGTAGAAGATCTCAGTGAAATATACTATTTATGAACAGAAAAAGAGGTTTAAAATCATTTTAATCCAGTTAAAGTCGCATCACAACAGTGTAAAAAAACCTGCACTTTAAATATCTTAATAAATACGTTCGTAGATTTTAAATATTATTTGTTAAAGAATTTTCCTTAATGTTGCAGCTACTGCTATATAATATATACATATTTAATCAAATTATTCAGTACATAATTATTCCAATTCTGTCCAGCAATGAGCTGTATACTTTATTATTTATGTCTAATTTGTATACAAAGAAGAAAATATATCAAAGATTAAAGGATTAATAAGGTGTAATAAGAATAATGTGTTATTTTGAACATGAATAGTACATAATGTACATAAATGATTATGATTATTGATAATATAATAAAAAAAATAGTACAATTTGATTTGTAATTGGAATTTTTTAACATTGCAATACTCAAGAAACAAATTGTTAACCTGTCATATATATGAACTTTAGTGTAATATTTATTGTATATTTAGCTACGGCCCTGTTTTTACGCGATAACTTTTTCAAGTGAAAACTCAAAACTTTCATTGTTTTTTTGGTGTCCGTTTATATGAAAACGGTTCTTGGAGTTACTGAAAATGCAACTTTTTGAAAACAGCTCCCAATGTAGAACTTTTCGAAAAACGCTCCGACTCAAGTCTCCGTGGAAACGGGAGCGAAAATAACTTCTTGAAAACGCTCCGACTCAAGTCTCCAAAGAAATAGGAAATAATGAAACTTCTTGAAAACGCTCCGACTCTGTCTCCATGGAAACACAACTTTTATGAAACGCTGCTATTGCACATGCACAGTAACTGCAGTAAACAGTTCCGCGGTCCGGCACGCTCACAACATAGTTTTCAGCATTTCAGTAGAAACAGACATCGACAGCCTGAGATGCACCACAACTCACCACATGAAGGATTTTGTTCTCCGTCTCAAACACCGTACAGTCCTGCAGGATTAAAAGAAAAGGTTTGGATTGGATTTCTTCCAAACATCGTCCATCTCATATTTGCTGTTACAGTAACCCCCCCCCACACACACACACACACCCCCACCCACACACACACACACACCCAGCATGCTCCACACCCCCGCAGATAAACACACATTTCTACTTTATTCACACACAGCAGTCATACAGACTGTAAAAGGACGGAAATAGCAGAGAATAGAAGAGTCTCGCTGGAGGATGCAGAGTCTGAGGCTGCTGCTGCATTACGCCCACACACACACACACACACACACACACACACACACACACACACACACACACACACACACACACACCTGCTGTACGATGGTGGTGAGCTCCAGGCACAGCTGGATGACATTATTTCGGGTTACTGAGTAGTCGGCCACGGTGGCGAAGGGAGACCTGCGAGGAACAGATAACAGAATCTTCCATAGCGTCGGACTCCAGGAGACGGACAGCGGCATTGTGAGCGGGACGATAAACCGACACGCAGACACGAGTGTGAAACCGCCACGTTATGAGCGTCTCATCCAAAACACAGGGAGGGAAGAAGCAGAGAGGGTTTTTATCCACTTAAGAGAGGATTTACAAGAAGTTTTAGAAGCTTTGCGGAGTATGTTTTCCCCCGTGAACAAGCTCAGATTAACACAAAACCACCAGAAGACCATTAAAAATGTACGGAATTGTAAATAATACTTATTTAATTATTAGTTATTATTATTATTTTCGTTAGGGCTAGGGTTAGGGTTAGCAAAATAATTAAATTATTAAAAAAGAGAGAAATAAAAGAAGCACAATATGTGCCGAATTAGCCTGTTGTGACGTTGTGGTCAAAAGGTGGAACTTTTCGTAACTCGGCCTGGAAACGGGGGAAAAAAACACAACTTTTCTGAAATGCTACTACTGCGCATACTCACCACGGCCGTAGTAACTAGTAGTAGTTCTGCACATGCTCAGTAGATAGACGATAAGAACAATGTTGTTTTTGCCTTAACAATGTGATCCAAACTAAAAGTTTGTTTGAAATGTCACAGGTACAATTTAGATCCAATTTAAATTTGGAAAAAAAACAACAACAAAAAAAATAAAATCCATATATATATATATATATATATATATATATAAAATAAAACAATTTTCATGGACTTTTTATATTTTTTTCATGGGCTTATCTTGGGCTATGCATTCCCTTGTGGTTAGAGCAGTTTTAGCAACATTAGCTATCTATTTTAACCCCCCCCCCCCCCCCCCCCACACACACACACTTTTCTTGTTTATTCCCTTTATTATCTTTTCTTAAAAAAAAACCCAAAAGAAACCCTATTAGTAATTTTTATGATTTTCATTTAACCATTTTTACAGTGCTTCTTTTAATCATTTGTCGTAGTTTGAGCTATTTTATCCATTGTTTAGTAATTCCACCATCACTGTGGTATGAAAATAAAATATAAGACTATAAGACTTTTCTGAAAATGTCAGGGAAGGTCTATGTCACCATTATTTTTGTTTATGGCGGGACGACATTGTAATAGCTGACTACGACTCGAAAAGAAAACCTGTCTAACTTTTCAAGTGATGTACGTTTATGTCTTCCATGTTTGATTATCAGAGAAAAGTTCATGTAAATGTACGGCCAGCACTGCCTTCACTGAGGGGCTTTGAATAAATGTCTTGTGTGATGTCACTGCGATACAGTTTGCCGTGTTAATACCATATTCTCTTCATGCGATTTTGTTGTGTTCCTCATATAAAGTACATTTTCGAGCTTCACCACTTCGATTTAAACACAAATTTTACTATCAGAGTTCGCCTAATGATTTTTATCTCAACCCTAGTTTATAGCACATTTTTCTCCGTGTGTGTGTGTGTGTGGTTTCATTACCAAAACAACCAACGGCGCCAACTTGTGGCCCGGCATGCTCACTATTCTGGAACGAAAATGAACCGTCGTCAGGTACTCGGAGACACTCGTCGGCGTCGTGACGGCTGCAGGTTCCCATCTGCCACCGAGCCGCTGCCAAACGGCTCATTTCTTCTGCGAGAGACTAAATGAGGCGAAACCAGCGGCTCCTCTGGCGTCGCTGGCAGCCGAGGCGTTCCAGTCACTAACGTGGTGCAGCTGGAAGCCTCGCAGCCACGAAATATAGAAACCAAATCACTTTTTTTTTTTTTACCAGCACTGCTGGTTTTTTTTTTTTTTGAGGTGATGTTCACAGAAGTGATGTTCACAGCTATTCCCGTGGCTTGTGAGATGGTGGCTGTGAATTGTGACACTCTGTCTCTGGCTGTCGGAGCGAGGGTCACTTTGACGGCTTTTTCTCCGGGATATGAACTTTCTCGTCTCGCTGGGTGAATTAAAGAGGCTTCGCTCGCTTCGTCACTGCAGCAGTACAAATGACTGAAGCTTCATACCGATTCGTTTTGTTTTTTATTCGTACAAATACCCAGATTTATGCGGATCCTTGTTACACAAATATACACCATTTATATGTTGAATTTTTATGAATTAGTAATTTAGACTCTTATTTTTTAATATTTAATCAATGCTTTCGTTTAGTTCAGTTTATATTTTTTATTTATTTATTTTTAATTAAATAAGCTCATTAAATAGATCACTGTGATGGAGCATATATATATATTTATTTATTTTTTTTATTTTAATTTTTTTAATTATTATTATTATTTATTTATTTTTTCCTTGGATTAATTGTTTTGCAGTCTCGATGAATCTACTCATGTTTATTAGATGCCTGGACGTGAATCCGTCCATCTGTTGCCCCTTTATTCTGCAGCCTCTACATTTCAGAAGTTGCTCTGGACGGCAGGTTTCCCTGCAGGATTCAGTGAAGCAGGTTAAATAGGCCACTTTTGCGGAAGTGCCCTCGCCACATATTGACCACTTCTCCTTGAATCCAGGTCTCAGAAACAAACACGCACACGGACACGCAACGCTGCCAAAAACAAACATACTCTGAGTCTGAGTGAAGTGAAATGGTGTGAGAAAAAAAAAAAAAAAAGGTTATTAAAGCACTTTGATTTTGCTGCTTTGCCACCGGCGGCTGCTAAATGTCTCCCACACGCCTCGCTCAGAGCGTCCACATTTCACTGTCAAGTTTGTTTTTATAAAAGCTCATTTTGCTGTGAGAAGAGGCTCTTTCAACCCCCCCCCCCCCCCGCCCGTTCGCCCTCCACAGTGCTTCTAAATGAGGTCTGGTGTAACGCAGCATAATGGACCATTCAGGTGTGAGCGAGGCGCTAACGATAAGCCGATGCTAATGGGCTGCTAATGACGCCGCGCACAAAAGCAGCCGCACGCCGTTACAGATACGACAGATCAGAAGTGACGGCGTGAGGGGCTCCGTTGTTCTAAAGACCCAGATAAGAAATCGGCCACAGTCTCTGGTGGATGATTTATCCGCGGTGTGATTTGGGTCATGGAGATTGAGGCTGAGTGCTATATATACATGCAGGACCTGAGGCGCCGCAGACGGTTTGCAGCACTCAGACGACACTTCTTCTTCTTTTTTCTTCTTCTTTTTTAACTCCCCAACAAGTGTCACCGCGCGATTCACGAGTCCCAGGCCACGTTTACAACATTTCCAAGTGGAAACGGAAAACTTTCGTTGCTTTTTGGGTTCATACGACATTGCTGGAGGAACTATATGAAAACACTCCGACTCTGTTTCCATAGAAACGAGGGATGGAAAGAGCGAGAGCTCAATGGGGAAAGGACTCCCGGTTAATACGTTAATGGGAGACCCTTCTTTGACTGACCGTCTGATTGACTCTGATAACAAACAGGGAGAGCTGACGTCTTAAAGTGGTTTTCCATTCTTACAAAGTCTGGACAGCAAATGGTCCGACACCTGACTGCACACTCATAAAGAAAGGTACCATGTTGAGCTTCCAGGACCTTAACAACGACTAGAATCTACTAAATCTGGACCATTTCAGATATTTACAAATCAAAATTGGAGACAACATTTTGGATATTTTCCAAACAGCCTACAACAACGGCACATACATAAAAACCTTTTTCAAAACAATATCGTGCCCTTGAGAATTTAAAAGGAGATGATGCAGGACAGCAACGGTTGACTACAGGCTCTGCCTCCTGGAGGAAATACAGCTGGAAGGAGAGCTTCTGTACTCCATCACAGGAAGCTCAATCGTCAATTTAAAATCTGTTTTAACTTTAGAATCATGTACCTCAGCGACATGGAAGAACTTAAATGTGCAAAGAGGGATAAATGATTATTGAGACTTCTGTTAATCACAAGCAAGAAGGCTCCGACCAGAAAATGTCTGAAAAGAAACATCCCCAGTATAAACGACTGGATTGATGTTGTTTACAATATATATATATATATATATATATATACTCTATATATACACTATGGAGAGAATCACATTTAAAATAAGATATAAAATGTATATTTTTGCTGAAATTTGGTCAAGCTGTCTCATCTATGTTTTAACTGTCAGGCCTGATTTTGTGTAGTAACAACATTCCCCCATGGGGGGGCGCAACCTCAAACTCTACCATGAAATAGAGAATGAATATGGTCACATGAGCACATTGATGTATGTGTGAGATGTTTCTTCAGAGATGGATCTTCTCCTGCTCTTTGTTCCATTATTGTATTTTTTTTTTTTTTTTTACATTTTCTGAAACAATTTAAATTTTAATTAAATTACAAAAAAAATTTAAAAAGGAGAAAACAACTGTTCTAAACCTGCCACTGCACACGCTCCACGGCCACAGTAGACACTTGCTCTGCACATGCTCAGTAGAGACAATAAGAACAATGTTTCCTCCAGAGTGTCATGACTCGCAGTCTATAGTCTCCTGGGACTTGGTACTTTTATTTTGAAAGTCACCGTAATAACAATCCAACTTGGTGGTCTGTCTGCGTTCTGCCATCGGGACTTTTTTGCACCCAAACGTCACTTTTTTTGTGAACGAGGGTGGATCTTTAATTGGAAAAACTTTGTTACCACAAAACGCTATGTTCAATATGTGTGAGCTCACAAGATTAAATATCGTGGAGTAAATCATTTTCCAAGCAGTTTACTTTGAATAATCAGGTTTTATCAATCTGATGAAGGGATGAAGACGTGACCAGGTCCTGTTGGTTTGATTCCTTTAAAATGCCTCCTTCCTGGAATATAGTAATAATATTTGATCCTTCATGTTTATAAAATGCAGCCGCTGAACGATGAAGAAGACAGATTTAAAAAGTTTGTTAAAAACTGATCCATTTCTTTGAGAAAAGTTTTAATTTCTGCTCCTTTACTGCGACTGTTAAAAGTTTCAGAGCATTAAGGAGCTATAAGTGAAATACATTGGACATAACCGTCGGTCCTTGTGGCGGTCTTATTAATTCATAGCGACGGTGCTTTTAAATGTGCACATAAAGATGCAATGAGGAGTCCAGAGCGGCTGATCGGCGGCTGAGGATTTGAGAAAATTAGGACTAAAAGGAGGTTTGGAAGAGAAGCGTGGGAGAAGCAGAGAGGCGACGACGGTGTGTGACGTTATTTTATATAATGCATGAAAAGATGGAGACACGTTAGGAAAAGCTCAGAGCGCACTCATGGTATGAATCTACACTTATAGATCTGGATCATATTATAGCTTTTGATGTTTTCTTATGGAGTTAGTATCTCGACTTCTCGCAAAGTTTAATCTCTTCTGCCTCGGCTCAAAGCCAGTCTGCCTCTCCAATCTGATTAAAATCTCTTTCATAATTTCTCTATTATATTAAAGCTTGACGTTTTATTCTGGATCCAGAATATGATCTCTCAGAATGAAATCACTTTTTGGTTTGCAGGTTGAAAATCAGGTTTAATTATTCTATCAACAAACCAACATGTATATAAAAATATAACTGATGGCAGATATATACAATTCTCCTTAGATTAGACTTCTTGGGTTTTATAGTCTCAATTGTTTTATTCTATTTTTTAACGTTTCCTCTATTTTAATGGTGAACTGATGTTAAATTTCAGTTTAAGTTGTTAAGCTACGTATATTCCATGTATGAAATGGGCCATATATATTGAAGAAATCCTTCATCACTTGTAGTATTAATTATCTGACCCACAAAACAATATATCCATACATTAAGTGCTCTAATATTCAATATTTAATGTTTTTTTTTTTTCAATGTGTCAAATTTGATCCGTGTGTTTTTCTCATCCTGGTGGATTTTTCTATCTAAATTGTCCTTTTTAACACATAAAATAATGCATCGTCTGCATAGTGAGTGAGACGACTCCACACGAAGACCAGATGAAGCCGAGCCTCCCAGAGCTGTCGTCGCTCCGACATTAAGTGAAACAATGAAAGATGTAAAGCCGACCGGAATAAATGTTTGAAATAAACATGAAGCTCTAAAGCGTTTTGCTTTAATAAAATAAGATCTATACTTTTTTTCTACGCTTGACGTGCTGCCCTTTTGCACGATAACCACTCTCATCAGAAAACACCTATGCCAACCCTAAATGTGACTTTTACTCACTTATTCCTCTTTCTGCGTATACTATGTGCAGTTTAAAATACTCTACTGTCGTGTCGCTGCCGCGTATAAACAGTTCTGCTGCCTCCTGTGACTGATGAGTGTTTTTTTCTCCTTCACTTCGCCGTCGGCCGCACGCAGCTGCAGAATCTCCTCGTTTTGTGCGACTCGCTGAATAAAAGCAGGGAGGGAGGAAAAAAAGGAGCTTTTGACGGCGTTTATACGTCCAGAAGCTGCTGAGTTTATCCCTTTCTCAATGCCGCTTTGCCATTTACAGTTGCATCACTGTGCGTAGGCGAGCGTGGGCATTTGAATGTGTGTGTGTGGGTGTGTGTGTGTGTGTGTGTGTGTGTGTGTGTGTGTGTGTGTGTGTGTGTGTGTGTGTGTGTGTGTGTGTGTGTGTGTGTGTGTTTTGTGTGAGCGTTGGCGTTTGTACGTTGTCCGGGTGTGTGTTATTTCCCCGCGGCCCGGATGGCCTGGGGACAGGTGTGGGCGCCTGGCATTTGGAGCAGCCATGTCAGAGAGCTTTCAGTGTGTGTGTGTGTGTGTGTGTGTGTGTGTGTGTGTGTGTGTGTGTGTGTGTAGATCGTGTCGAGTCATGAATAAATGAAGCGACGGAGCAGTGAGGAGACGAACATGGAGAGAGAGAGAGGGGGAAAGAATCACGTCTGACATGATTAAAGAGTGAAACGGTCGGAGTGACTGGAGCTTCAGGGTTCAGCAAACCGGCACTCGAACCTCCGGCGTCACGGTGGTGTAGTGGTTCGCACTTTCACCTCACAGTTTTTGTTCCTGGTCCAAATCTGGTCTTTGTAATTTGGAGTTTTCTCTAGTGAGACATTAGTTTAGAAGCCATATGACTGGATCTTGGCCGTCAAGGTGGAGCAGTGGTTAGCACTGTCACCTCACATTGAGGCAATCCATGGTTCAATTCCTGGCTTTGGAGCATTTCTAATATGGATTTTGCATGTTCTTCCTGTAAATGAGTTTTCTTCAGCGTGTACTTGTACTGCAGTGGTTAGGATAGTCACCTCACATTAAGGAAATCCCTGGTTCAATTCTGGGGTTTTCTATGTGGAGTTTGCGGGTTCTTCCTGTGCATCTTTTCTTTTTACTAACACACATTAAACATTTCTGGTCTCTCAGCCGGATAGTGGTGTAGTGATTAGCCCCCACAGCAACAATATCTCAAGTTCGAGTCCTGCTGTCAGTGTTTTGTGTGGAGTTTGCATGTTCTTCCTGCCCATGGGTTAGTTTTCTAATGGTTCACCTTAGAGTATTTATAATATGTTCTAACATCAGTGTTATGGTAGTGTAGTGGTTAGCACTGTCACCTCACATTATCCATGGTTCAATTCCTGGCTGTGGAGCATTTCTAATATGGAGTTTGCATGTTCTTCCTGTAAATGAGTTTTCTTCCGTGTGTACTTGTAGTGCAGTGGTTAGGATTGTCACCTCACATTAAGGAAATCCCTGGTTCAATTCTGGGGTTTTCTATGTGGAGTTTGCATGTTCTTCCTGCCCATGGGTTATTTCTTTTCTCCGGGTACTCTTTAGTGTACCTATGATACGTCAGTCCTAGGGTGTAGTGGTTAGCACCGAAGTAAGAATATTCCCTGGTTGGAGTCCAGTGTGTCCAAAGAACACGGGTTTGAGGTGAATTGGTGGCTCCAGACGATGTGTAATGTGAGTACCGCAAATTTATACTTGAGTAAATTTGTTCCATTGTGTTGAATTACAATTAAAACAGCCTTGAGTGCTTTTCTCAAAAATTACATAAAGTATCAGTAACTTTTAAATTTGTTTCAATGCATCAAATATCTTCATAGTACATAACTCAAACAGTAAAGTAAAGGCGACACTACAGTCTGTTTAATTCATGAAGTATATTTCACGTGTTGTTTTCCTGTCTAAATGATGTGGCGCTTTACCTGAAAGCTTAATAAGATGTTCAGTTGTCGTCTTTTCAGTCATTCAACGGTTTAGTTTTCTCCTTCGTCTTTAAAACAGGAACGGCACTGACGTGCTGATAGATTAATATCAAACCAGATTAAATATTTCTACTTAAATCACTTTTTAAAGTTAAACTTTTTTTTACAAACCCTGAAGCTCAAGACATTTTCAAGGCTTCACTCACTTTATCTTTCAATTTTGACCCGAAGATTGTTTGTATTTATTTTTCAGAATTTCACTCTAAATTGTATTTTTGTTATTTTTTGTGTCTAAGATAATACTTACAATTGTTGCTGTTGTTGTTGTTATGAGATTTATTATTGCTGCGTTGTCATTGTTGTTTCCGTTGTTATTGTTGATATTATCATTATTATTGTTGTTGTTGTTGTTGCTTCTGTTGTTATTGGTCTTGTTGTTTCTGTCACTATGATCATCTTTGTCATTGTTGAAGTTGGACTCTTTATTGTCCTACTTGTTATATTGATCATATTTATGTGTTTGTTGTGATCAGGCAGACGGCTTGTCGTTTTGCGTGCACTGTTGACTAAACTGCACGATTGTTTACTACAATACTTTCCACAATGAAAGACAACAGGAAGTAAACAAAGATCACAAACTGTGAAACTGTCCCATCACAGAGACAAACACTCACCTCACTTCATGAGATTAAGAGTTTTTAAAGGCCTTGTGTTTTTTTACAAGCTGAGAATATTCACTCAAAAGCGAGAAACTTAAAAAACCTGAGGTGTTTCTCTGAGTCAGCAGTTTTTAAGGTGGCGCCGACAGAACTCACCTGTCCAGCCAGGCCAGCAGGCTCTTGGCGGCGGTGATCAGGTCCACCACGGAGGTCAGCAGGTCGTTGGGGAGCCGCCGGGAGCTCCTGCTCTCTGATTGGCTGCTGCGGCGCCGGCCCGATATGAAGTTCTGCAGGTTCTTGGCGGAGGCGCCCAGCTTGTGGGCCAGAGTCCGGACGCTCTCCGTCTCCAGACCCGAGTTCTACAGAAAGAGAGAGAGACGGAGGTGAGCTCCACCACGTCCACACAGTTTCGTCTAAAAGAGACGTGGATGATTCACGGAGGCTGTAAAACGGAGTGGGTGAGGATGATGATCACAGTGACATTTATCTGTTATTATATCATTCCGCTCCTGTTTTTGGAGCAATGATTTGTATGAATATGTAACCGGCCCACAGCGAGTTGATTCAGACGTTTATACCTTTAATCCATTCAGAGAGACAGAGACGATATAATGAAGGGTTGACTTCCTGACGGGGGGGGGGGGGGGCGGAGCTTCTGCAGATCTGTCGTCCGATTGGTGGCTATTCAACTCACCAGAGCGCAGAGCAGGTCCACCGCCTCCAGGATGAGCTCCTGGTGGCCGATGCGAGACACTCCCAGCTCCTCCAGCTCGGCGTGGCTGATCCTCAGCAGCCGCTCGCCGCACACGCCGCCGCGCTCAAACACACACACGTACTGCTGCAGACAGTCGTCCAGACCTGCAACACACACACACACACACACACACACACACACACACACACACACACACACACACACACACACACACACACACACACACACACACACACACACACACACACACACACACACACACACACACACACACACACACACACACACACAGGTTATAGTGATATTCAGCGGACGTAGCGGGCGACATTTGGGCTGGTTACCAATGTAAAACGGCTGATTTTATATTTGAAGCTGGAAACGTTTTGAGATTTTTAGCTCATCTGTGGTGCAGAATTTTTGAGTTTCACTTTAGAAAACAAGAAGATATTCCCTCTTTTCTCTCTTCCATTGTGTTACTTTTGTTCCCGTCCCCACATCCTGCCCGAGACTAAATAAACAAAGACAGACTCCAGCTCCGGAGGAGCTAGCTCTCCTCCCAGGGCCGCCGTCGCTCCTGAAGACGTCTGCAGCTCAGACTCTCCCGACACATTCGCCGCCCGATCAATAACCGCACGCATCCCTCCACTGGAAGTTACAGGGTTTCGGGCTGAGCTCCAGAATCACTAATCGGCTTTCCTCTCCGCACTTTCACCGTCTTCTTTCCCTCCTCTTCAAAGTCTTCGAGTCGACCATTTTTTTTCCTCCTCCCGCTGCCGCTCCTGCTGCTTGTTCCAGTTTGTTTGTATGATAGAACAGCTGCCGTGTCTCCCAGAGCCTGTTCGCAGCTTTGTACGCGTTTGCCTTGTTCAAAGGCCGAGTAGCAAAAGGTAAAGGATGAAGCAGAGACTATCTGGGGGGGGGGGGGGGGGGGGGGGGGGCATAAGAGATTTCATTCAGAACTTGGGTTGTATTGTGTTGTCACACTTTGAAGGTTGTTTTCAGTCCATTTAGGAGCAGAAATGAGTCAAACTTCCAGCTACGCTTGTTAATCTTTCCCATATTTTTTTATTATTATTTTATTACCAGGTGTTTCCAGTTAATCTTGGGGCCTTTCACATTTGGATCGTCGGGACTCGGTTCACTTGGGGGGGGGGGGGGGGGGGGGGGGGAGCCGAGAATTTTCACATCTTCATGTGGACCGGGTGGCTTTCACGTTCTCTTTTGAGATCAAACTGCACGAGAAACAAATGTCACGCAATTACACCAGCTGCTGGTTTGGGGGCAAGGCCCTTCCTTTGACTCCTCCCACAATTAGGCAGCTCTGCTCTGGCACATGGCACCACAAGAGGAAGTACTTCCTCCTCGTCCCATGATGGCCATGTGGGGGCGGAGCCAGTCCAGCTCACACAGACACAGCAGATTCTGAATGCAGCTCCTATGATCCAATATTCAAACGGAGGAAAATCAAGGTGAAACTGATTTGGGGAAATAAACTTATACAATACAATACAACATTTTTGGACCAACGAGACTCATGTGAAAGTGTTGAAAAGCTGGACAATATGAACCTTTAAATAGTCTTTTACTCTGGGCTCAAGTGTGATTTGGGATCGTAGAAATCATGTGAGCATGGCGTGGAGGAATGCACAGTGTATGTAGGGGGCGGAGCCTCAACAGCCCTGCAGTAAGCTGTGTGCTATGTGATTGAAGAATGGCACAGATGATCAACTTGCATCAAATCAGGTTGTTTTAGTCAACATCATGTTAAGTTCTCTACTGAGAGGATGAGGTACGACTCCACTCTGCTGGGGTCTGTTACATGAGGGGCGGCTGAGCTGCAGCCCCCCCCCCCCCCCCCCCCCCCCGGCTCCCGACACAATGAACACAACCAGCTTTTAAACTCACACACACACACACACACACACACACACACACACACACACACACACACACACACACACACACACACACACACACACACACTGGGGAATGAGCATTGATTTTGTTCCCCGCTTTCTAACACACTCATCTATCATCAGCAGGCTAACAGAGATATGGAGGGACGAGAGGAGAAAGAAATTAAAAGCTGGTGAGACAGCTGCTAAACTGCTTCCGAACTATTTTGCACACGCAGCTTCCTTCTCTCATCGGCATGTGTCGGACCCCCCCCCTCTGCCGCCCCCCACCCCCTCTTCCACCCCCCCACCCACACCGCAGCCGCTACATCTCACCATTTATTCAAATGTTTTTTAAAAAGCACCAGAAAAATCTGCATGAAAATGTAAATAAGTGCAGGTTTTCTGCCCTAAAACTAAAACGATCATTTGAGTTCTTTTTGTTGTTTTTTTTAATCGTAGTTTTGGAGGAGAGCTCGACAAATTGATTCCACTATCAGAACCACCCTTGACACTCGCAGAAGAGGACCGATACGAAGCCCGGCAGGCGAGAAGTTTACGAGTCCAGTCGATGAGAATGAAGAGAGAACATCAGGTCACAGCAGGTGAAGGGAACGCAGAGAAAGTGGGTTTAATACTATATGGAGAACATGCAAACATGTTTACATGTAAATATGTAAAGACAATGTCGCCCCCCGATGTTTGATTCAATGCTGAAATTAGAACTTTTTGTAAATGGCTCCCGTGGTAGAACTTTATCGAAAACAATCCGTCGCCATGTCGACGGTGAAAACGACACTTTCTGGAAACACTCAGGGCCCACGCTGCTACTGCACATGCTCACCATGCCCGTGGTAAATAGTTGTTCTGCACATGCTCAGTAGATAGACAACAAGAACAAAGTTTCCTCCGTCGTGTCATGACTCCCAGTCCACATTCTCCTGGACTCGGTACTTTTATTTTGACAGTCACCGTAATAACGATCCAACTTGGTGGTCTGTCCACTAGAACGTCTGTGTTCTTCCTTTGTTAATGTTTATAGCGTGTTGTTGTCCAGGCGCATGTGTGTGGTTTCATTACAATGAACAGGCTGTCCTGTAAACATGGCCTAACTGTGGTCTAAAGATCGTCTTCAACACAAAGCACGTCTCAAGGAGGATTTAAAACATTTATAGTTTTTGGTCATATTTGCGGTGTTGCAATTGGATTGCATCATACAGAGAATTGTTTCTATAATATTTAGATTTATATCTTAATGAGGGGGTCAAAAAGCTCTGCAAACCTCAACCAAGCCATTGTAAATATAGTCAAAGCTTCTCTGGTGACTTCAAGTCAGAAATGATCTTTATAAAAACACAATTAAAGGCACACTGTTGTTCTGGATTACATTATTTTGTGTGTATATTGTGTGTAGTGTGTGTCTAATGAAGTGGCTCGAATATGGTGTCTAAAGTTTAATACAATAGATGCAACAACTGACCTATATAGAAAAAAAAAACCCATGATACAGTGACAACACAAAAAAAGCTTGTCATGTGACTTGAGTCCACAACTCTGAATTCACCGACACAGACGCCACTGGATTCAAGTATTTAGTGGAAATAAAAAATGACAGTACAACTTTGTGAGGTGTGTTAGAAATGAATGTTCACAGTCTGATTTGTCTGTGGGTTTGTTGTATAATAACATACATCTATGCAGCCATGCATACTTTACATGTACAGTGTGTGTGTGTGTGTGTGTGTGTGTGTGTGTGTGTGTGTGTGTGTGTGTGTGTGTGTGTGTGTGACTGGTAGAGAAAGTGTGATTCATAGCTGACTCACACACTCCACTCCCACAGAGGCACACTTTTCACAACAGCAGGCAGGCCAAACTCCTACAAACACCCTCTCACACACACACACACACACACACACACACACACACACACACACACACACACACACACACACACACACACACACACACACACACACACACACACACACACACACACACACACACACACACACACACACACACACACACACACACACACACACACACACACACACACACACACACACACACCTATTAAAAGTGTTTATTTGCCCTGATGTTAGTCCTATAAAGGAGCACGGCCCTCCTGGTCGGGTTATGTGTCAACGTCGCAGCAACGTGCCGCTTCGCCAACAATAAAAACCGGACGAGCGTCGCTCTTGATTTGTAAAAGATGGATGTTCGACGCCCGGCAGCTGTCAGAGGTCAGATTCCGGCCGGCGCGCTGCCCAGTCCTCCGACAGTAACACATTCCAGAGCACATCCATGTAAACAAATGTATTTACTGTATCTGTCACCTATTTAATTCTGCATGCTGGAAACAAAAAAACAACAAAAGATCTCATGCGTGAAAAGCAGGAGGGAACTTTGCTTCAGGCGATGGAGCGGTGGATAAATGATTCAGGGATTTCTTCAGAGAAATTTGCATGTGTCAATCAACATAAAAGCCTGATCATAAAACATTACAATCTGTGCACCCGCCTGAAAATCTCTACCGAGGTAATTAAGAATCATTAGCAGAGTTTAGCTGTGGACTTGCTGCTCATTAGCGACAGCAGTTATTTCACTGAAGCCAACATGAGCTCTACTAGTTTGTAGTTAGTCCAGGTCATGATCCAAGGCCAGATGTTTCCTCCCCGTTGTTCTTAAAAAGCTTTAAGAACACAGCACCTTGACAAATTTCTCAAAATGATGTAGTACATATGCCAGGCTTATAGGTGGCGCTGTTACCCACAGAAATACAACGAAGGCGCAGAAGAAGACGCGGGGCATGCAAAAATCCTCGTAATCGAGAAATCCAACATCTGGCCTTATTGAATGGACGAGCATCAGTAGCTTCTGCAGCTCAGCCTGGAGCATGGAGTCCGCCATCGTTGTTGTTGAGCGACGTCTCGGAGAAGGTCGCAGGGTTTTCGGGTCGAGAGGTAGAGTGATGACATCATCGCTTTCAGCAAATATGCGTCTTGCCCGACCACACCTCAAATCCCAGCCGGCGTTTTAAAAAATAACCCTAACCTTCTGGAAACCCATGGAAAATTAACCTCGTTTTCAGGCTCCTGAAAGCGGCGCCGTGTGAGTGACCGGCCAAAACCGATCCGGCCAAAACCGATCCGGCCAAAACCGATCCGGCCAAAACCGATGCGGTCACATGAAGCGGTGCATTCGTGTGGATCGAGCCGGTTCACACTAAGTTTTCTAGTGAAAATGGAAAACTGCAGTTGCGCTTTGGTTGTCTGCGAACGCTGAAAACGGAACTTCCCATGGTGGAACTTTTTGAAAATGATCCGTCTCCGTGTAAATGTTGGAAAAACTCTTCTGAAGCACTGCTACTGTGCATCACAGTACACCACAGCCGTAGTAAATACTTCTTCTGCACATGCTCAGTAGATAGACAATTCCTCACTAAACTAATTAACGTTGTTAATTCATCACATGGCTTTTCAGTGTTTCTGATTGGTTGCTGTGTAAACCCCAAATTAGTCTCTGCTCTGGCTGAGTGTATAATAGTTTATATATACATAACAAATTCTTTTGCAGGTTGGTTGTTTTATATTTTGAAATCTCCTCTTTGCTCACATTGGAGGTTTATACATTAGATTAGATTGTAGGTGGTGTTTCTAATCCACAAAACTCCTGAGCTAATTATGCTACTATTAGCCGAATTAATTTATAACAAATCTATTATTTTATATATATATATATATATATATATGTCTAGAATTCCATAAACATTAAATTCCTCTTGTAGGATGAGATTGGAACGCACGAGAAAAAAAAATAAAAACAGATAAAAAATAGGATTCGTCTTCAAAATGATGATTCAAGTGTGCAAAAGCTGCATTCATGTGTAAAAGGTTGCGACTCCGTAACTCCTGAAGCCTGATATTGGTGATCGCGTTCTGCAGCGTGAGGTCAATACGAGCTTCCACCTCCTCCTGCTAGCAGTCATGTATTAATGCTAAAGTCTGTGAACCAAACTGCCGAATGCTGAAACGACGTCGATTCGGGGCCATTAAACGGGACTTCTGAAATGTCATGACTCCACTCTTTGTTCTCTAAATCTGCTTGTTAATAGTGGAATGAATTAAAATGAGAAAACGACTGAAGGGAACTTCGATTTCTTCCAGTGGAATTTACTGAACTCTATCACTGCTTCTGTATGCAAACGCCCCCAAACAGCGGCAGCTGAATCATGCTCCTCTGACTTTTACAACCCTCTCCGAACAAAACGCTCCAAATCCTGATTTCCCCGAGCGCCATACGTTTGCTCGGTGTGCACAACCGACCAATAAACACAGGAGTTCACCTTCCCGGTGAGCGCTTTTCCTCCCACAAAAAGCTGGAGTCTCTCGCTCCCGACCCGAATGCATCCCGCAGAGCGAAACCCCCTCCCCCGATCCTAAAACGCCGCGGCCACCCGCCCGGCGGCTTCAACCCGCCAGACACGTGGAGTCATCAGATGTGCACGCTGGCCGTCGTGCCAATTTCACCGCTGACTTCCACGTCTGGGTGGTTGAATTCATTCTGCTCTCTCTGTGTGAACAGATGATGACACAACATGGCAGGGTGGGGATGAGGTGGTAGTAGTGAAGGGTGGGGGGTGCGGGGGGGGGGGGGGGGGGGTGAATTCCCTGCATTCCCATTGATGCACACCAGCTTCTCACATTACTATTGAATTACTCGGCTCTTACCCGGACCTCTTTGGCCCCCAGACGCCTCCACCATGTGCGATGCGTGCGTGTTAATGTGGCGGCCGTGGCTCAGTTGGTACAGCAGGTCGTGCTCCAATGCAAAGGTTGGCGGTTTGATCTCCCGTCTGGTAATCAACATGTTTCGTATTGTTTTTGGGCGAGACAGTGAACACCTGATACATGCTCTACACAAGTGAAGTCCATTTCCACGTTTGCACACGAATATAATATACCATGTTATTGTCTTTGTAAACAGAGAGAGAATACCATGTTTATCTCTGGGTAAAGGAAGATAGTATACCATGAGAAAAGGACGAACAGGATAGAAGATGGATGGATGGATGGATGGATGGATATAAAGGTGATTTACCATGGTTCCCTCTGGGTAAACAAAGATAGTATACCACATTTCTGTCTAGGAAAACAAAGATAGAATACCACGTTTTCCTCTGGGGAAACAAAGATAGTATACCATGTTCCTGTCTCAGAAAAACTAAATACAACATACCAGCATTTCTTTCTGAAAAAGTAAAGACAGTATACCATGATTCTGCCAGAGAAAACAAAGATGGTATACCATGTTTTTCTATCTGGGAAAAAAAAAGCTTGTATACCACACTTTTGTTTGAAAAAACAAATATAGTATACCAAATTTCTTTCTAAGGAAACTAATTTAGTTGACCATGTTTCCCCACTGGACAACAAAGACAGTAAACCATGTGTCTTTCTGTTGCAGCAGACACACCCGAGAGACCCAGCATGAACTGAATACCACAGTAAGGCATGCCGCGTGTGTGTGTGTGTGTGTGTGTGTGTGTGTGTGTGTGTGTGTGTGTGTGTGTGTGTGTGTGTGTGTGTGTGTGTGTGTGTGTGTGTGTGTGTGTGTGTCCGAGGACTCGGGTGGAGCCTTCTGTTTGGAGCGGGTTTGTGCGTCTGTCAGCTGTTGTGCACAGACGGTCTGAGACGAACAACTCACTATTCACCCACCCTCCCACCTACACACACATAAACACACACATAAACACACACATAAACACACACCATATGCACATGACCAAGCGATAACCTATCTAACAACAAGGCTCAGAGAGAAACGACACGATGCATCATGTAAATAAATCTTTGTCGTCATTTCTCCTGTTTGCATTTCCACTGAAGCATGTGAGTCAATCGACTGCCTCCCTTGACCTGCTTTTTATGCCCGGAGCCGCCATGCCGAATAACAATAACAGCTAATATTAGTGATCATTAGTCATTTCTCACAGTTTGCGCGTTGAGGGGTAGGCTGTGTTCGGCTATGTGAGATCGATGAGACATGAAGCGAGAGATATGTCATCTACTTTTGAAGGTCAGAACATCTAAATGAAAGGTTACCGAGACTTTCAGCCTCTTTTCATACATCTGGACTCAGTCGCCGTGTTTACATGGTCCCTCTCTTGTTAATCTGAGAGATCAGATTGCTTGATGAAGGGATTAAACGTATGTTCGGGTTTATATCCACTGAGCATATCGTCCTGTTTGTGATGTGCACACACACTCGGATTCATCCAGACGCACGTCAGTGTTGAAGACGGGTTTGTTTGCATCGTCTCTTTTAACGGCAAGTCCTGGTTTGCTTCTGATGTTTGTCTCAAGACATCAGGACTGCAGCCGATCAGTGGTGTGGTCCAGGGTTTACCCACTTATTCTACAGTCAGCATTGCGTGCACCCTCTTCCCAATCCCCCATGATGCACCACGCAGCAGGATCCACGAGCCAGATTGAATATTTCTTTCCCTCGGATGATGAAGCCATCTCAGTGGTATAGAAGACGGTCGGTTAGGAAAACGTTGGGACCTTCCAGCTCTTATTAAAGCGACCGAGACTAAATCAAATGGTAACTTTTCAAATAATGTAAGACTTAATATCCGGCGTTAAGATAACAACACTATATTTTTGACAAATAGATCTTAAAGAAATGTATATAAATGAAAAAAAGACAGCCGCTAAACGTTTCCAACTCATCAGACGTTCAGTCATCCAGCTCATGGCAGCTCGTTAGTTTATGACCATGCTGACAGAAATAAGCTTGTTAAAGAAGCTCCTACATTAAATAAATATTGTTTTTCCGCCATTTGGACGTCTTAATTCACTCTGTGAAAGAGATCAGCAACCTGAGCCGTAGATTATCTGTGGATCACCATTAATCTCCTCGTCCTCATCAACAGGCGTGATTTGAGATTTATGAGGAATCCAGGAAAAAATAAAAAAAAAGAATTAACACTTTTATTTCCTGCTTCATGAAAACTGCACGTTGGCGAGTAAACAGCAGCCCGACAACAATGAGTCAGTGACACCGATGTTACTGAACGCTCTCGTCTGCACCGCCAACTAATTTGATGCAACAGAGACCGAGCACGACGAGCATGCTGCCACTGTTTTAATAAGGGTGCGGGTTCTGCACCGACGACACATCCAGGGACCTCCGGCGTGGGAAGAGTTGAACCATCCAACGCTTCTCCTCCAGCGTGTCCTCAGCAGAGAAAGACTTCAGTGAACCGTCGCCACTGGAGTCCAATAGAACGACTGCGAGCGTCATGTGGAGCGCCGCCTGCTTTACAGCTTCACAGCCGCCTTTATAGTCTCTGGCTAAATATACAGATTTGGGAGCATTAAAGAGAATTGTGTTTTAGACGCTGGCGGAGGTGGCAGAAGTGCTCATGAGCTCAGAAACAGTCACACTAACCAGGGCCCATTTTACGCTACAACATTTTGAAGTGAAAACGGAAAAGTTCCGGAGTGTTCTGGCGTGTCTGTTTACACGCAATTTAAAAAAAAAAAAAAAAAACACATTTATTCTGAAATGCTGCACAGGAACACCGCGGCCCGAGTGAACAAAGGAATTCTGCAGTATTTTAATATTGAGAAGTGACTTTGCATTCATGAGCAGCACGTTGAAAAGGACAAAATTTAAAATAATATTGTGTCAAATCAATCAACAAAAAATTATTTAAAACGGCATTAAGCTTCTATTTGCATGATATTTTAAGTGAAAGCGCATCATTTTTGCATTTAGAAAAGTTTGACGTCTGCAGGCCGACATTTTGAAATTGATGTTTGTTTCCATAGAATCCATGTTGAGCCACTAGTAGGTGCTGTTGGTTTTTTATAATGAAAATCACACACATGCGCAGAGAACAATACCTTATCAACATCAACAATGGGAGAACGCGGACATTGTAGTGGACAGACGACCACGTTGGATGTCAAAATAAAAGTACCAAATCCCAGGAGAATATATGGAGGAAACATTGTTCTTACTGTCCATCTACTGAGCATGTGCAGAAGAATTGTTTACGACACCCGTGGTTTCCCTTCGTCCACACAGAGACAGAGGCGGAGCGTTTTTCAAAAGTTCCATTTTCAGTGGCTTCAGGCTCCACCGTCGTGGAAACAGACCCCCCAAAACGCAAAGAACGATTTCTATTTTCACTTGAAAAGAAAAAGTGTAAATGTGTCTTAACATTATCTACTAATGATTGTATTTATTACCAATCATATAATTAATCGCAGAACTCATCAGCAGCACTGGAGGTTCACCTAATATCGTGCAGCTCGAGTCAGAATGTCCTTTTGTTTCCATCGAGACATTAAATTCTCCACTTCACACTTAAAGAATGGATGTTACTCTGAATTCTCTAGAAAAGCATTTTTACTAACTCATCCTAATTGTCCTCTGAAAAACCCAGAGGGTTGAAATTCTCATTTTCAAAATGATCTCAATTGGAGCTCCAAGAAAGTTTCAAACTAAGAGCTCATTCACTGACCGTCCTCAAACTGAAAATGGCTCTTTCCCTTCAACATTTGGCTTCCCTACGAAACACAGACTGTCCAAAAGTCCAAAAGTCCAAAAGAGACGAAGTGATGAATGTGATTCTTTGATTTCTGATGGACGCTCACCTGCAGGCAGGTGGTTTAACGGAGTCCTCGGTGTTGTTGGTGAGTCGAAATGAGTTCATCCAGATGAATGGAGGCGTAGATTCTATTGGTGCAGAAGTTAAAGAAGGTCTAAAAGCTGGTTTACGCCACACAGTCTCCATCACTGACGGGAGAAGCCAGTAACACTCATTATCTCCTTCCAATGGCACCTGTTAGTGAGTGGGCTCTACTAGGAGGCAGCAAGTGAACATTTTGTCCTCGACGTGTGAAGAGACAGGAAAAACAGGCAGACTTCAGGATCTCAGTTTGACGAGGGCCAAATGGTGATGACTGGACGACTGAGTCAGAGCGTCTTCAGAGCTGCGACTCCGGTGGGGTGTTTCCCTCCTGCAGTGGTCAGCGTCCATCCAAAGCCTTTCTGTGACGGAGGAGCAGTGAACCGGCCGCACGCCGTCTGTCCAGAGGCCCAATCACAACCGGCAGGACTCATGGGATCTGCTGCAAACTCCTAAGACTGACCCTGGTACCGCAGCACGTCGGCTTGTTTGTCCGCCTACACGACGACGGCGCTCGAAGCCACTGAAAACACAACTTTTTGAAAAGGGTCCGACTCCGTCTCCCTGACAAAACGCAACTTCTCAGAAAGCCTGCTGTGTCTGATTCAGCCAATGGGTGCGGCGCATGCATTACGCCTTCATCTCACCACTTACAGTCGACGGGAACAATATGTTTTGTGCGACTGCACAGCTTAGCATTAACAGTAAAACACGTCCGCATGATGGAAACGGGAGTGTACGGGAAGGCGACGTACTATCTTGCGTTTTGTGTTGCACAACAACGTTTTATATCCCAGAGCTTTTACTTAATGTGTGTGTGTCTTAATATTGGTGTTGCACTAGAAATGAAACTACTGAGCACCGTCACTGAAAAGCCACCCCATAGCACCAACCAAAAACTAATCTCTGGCGTTGCCGCAGTGCATCGCCACGGGCAACACAGCCGGAGTGAATCCTTTTTCTGCACGTGCTCAGTAGACGGACAATATGCGTGCACAGAAGCAACGTTTCCACCGTTTACTGAGATCAAGACCGACATTCAAAAAGTTTTCCTCCATGGAGTTGTTCTACCTTGAGACCCATTTTCAAAAAGTTGCTCCAAGCACCGTTCCCAAAACGCAACAATAGTTTTCAGTTTTTCCGAGAGAGCGCCGTAAACGAGGCCTCAGACGTAAACCGATGAGCGTCGGAGATTTATCCTCTCTGTTTTAGAGGCTCTGCTTTCTGAAAACACCCAATGAATAAGGAGCGAATCCGTCTGATATAAAACTAATGTGGACAAACATGAAACCCGTCTCTGCGTAGACGAAGGTATGACTGACTGATAATTTGTCCGCCAGTCAGCGGAGATCGTTTCCAGCACCGGTTGAAGACGGTTGGACGGACTTTTGGATCGTCGGCAGAGGAAAGCAAACCCAGCAGCACCGGCCTCCTGGAGGAGTCCTGACCAGAGTGAGCCGTCACAGAGGGACACGTCAGGAAAACCAGCTGGAGCCATTTTCCTTTGTGTCGCAGCAGAGTTTCACACGGACCCCCCCTCAAGTACAGACCTCATCAACCCCGCTGCTGCATTATGCATGACCATAATCCCATCGCCGGAGGCTGTCGAGCGCCACTCTTACAAACTAAACTCAATTACATCTTCACACTGGGGCTGAAGTTTCTCCATGCATGTGTTTTTCTCTCTGCTGGAGCTTCTCACTGAGTAATCTCATTGTGACGGCTGTGAAGATGACAGGATTCCCTTTCTTTAAGTCGTGCGCCGGTCTGACAGGATAAGTGAATTAGCACTAAGTCCCTCTTGAGTCGCGAGCTTGTATCTTTACACGCCGCCGCGAATCACGGTGGGCGCCGTGAACTCTGACCTTTTTGGGTGAATCTGAAGAGGAGTATCATTTAGAGTCGTATTATACAACTTTTTAACACTTTCACATGGTCTGGTTGGTCCAAAAACTTTCTATTCAAAGTTTATTGCCCCAAATCTTTTTCCTTCTCCTTGATTTTCCTCATTTGAATATTGGCTCATAGGAGCTACATTCAGAATCTGCTGTGTCTGTGTGAGCTGGACTGGCTCCGCCCACACATGCCCATCTTGGGAAGAGGAGGAAGTACTTCCTCTCGTGGTGCCATGTGCCAGAGCAGTGCTGCCTAATTGTGGGAGGAGTCAAAGGGAGGGCCTACCTTGATTGGGATTGGCTAAACCCCAGATGACACTATATAGGGTTTGAGTTCTGATTGGCTGCTTGGAGCAACACACTTTTTAAAACCTGAAACAAGCCAGGGACAGAGAGGACAGACTGTCTTCACTTCTGGGACGTCAGTCCAGGTATGGGGACGATCAGTACTGCTGGAGAACCTTTAGAAAGTGGATTTTGCATCATATGACCCTTTAAAGAATTACAAACTGCCTGCAGGCTTCAGCGTGGAACACCACAGTCATTAGTATTATCACGTATCCAGACCTACTCTGAAGGTATTGTAATGAGGAATCAACTGATGAGATTGCAACTTCTGATGCTTCCTTCAATACTTGACAATCTAACCCTGATTAAACAGATGAGGAACTAATTAAGCCCGAGTGGCTCAATTCCCTGGATTGTGTGGAGAGCGATAAGTTCCCCTCACATCATTACGGTGCACGTCGCTCCGGAGCCATAATGTACCGGATTGCTATTCCCACTAGATGTCAATCATGATAACAGAAAACCTCTTTATAGCACCAAGAAGCCAATGAAAAAGAAACTTTAAAGAGACTCTGCATTACTTTCTTCAATGAGAATGAGATTTTATGTTTCGTTCACGATCAGAATCCATTAATATCTGAGGTTTGGGCCGAACCTGATCAAGAATAAGAAAAATATTTAGTTTTAAATCTTATTACGTGATTGAAAATAACTAAATGGAGTGTAAAACTATTAGAACTTGATTTAATATACGTTTAATGGAGACTTATTAGAATTAGAAAGTAAAACAAAAAGGCTAACCGTTCTGACGGCTGCAGTTCCGAGAACAATAATATCGTATCATCCCAAAGTTTGAAAAACAGTTTAAAGCATTTTCAGCGGAAACAGAAAAGTATCGTAGCTTTTTGGGAGTTTGTTTCAACCACACTGTTACTCAAAGCCACTGACATCACAGTTTATTTTAAGACGCCCCCCCCCCAAGGTGTGGTAATGGAGAAAAAGCTCATTTTCACAAACGCCATGGAAACTTTTCAAAAAGGCTCTGACTCCATCACTATGGAAATGGGGAAAAAGCAACTTGTCGAAAAACGCCCCTAGTCCATCTACGCGTAAACCGTGGAAAACACAACTTTTTGAAAAAGGCTGCCCAGGTGGAATTTTCCAAACTGTTTTGACTTTGTCGCCGTGGAAACGGGTGAAGATGCAACTTTTCTGAAACGTTGCTTCTGCTCACGCCCACCATGGCCTTAGCAGCTAGTTCTTCTGCACATGCTCAGTAGAGACAATCAGAACAACGTTTCCTCCAGAGTGTCAGGACTCCCAGTCCATATTCTCCTGGGACTTGGTACTTTTATTTTGACAGTCACTGTAATAACGATCCAACTTGGTCGTCTGTCCTTACGAATGTCCTTCTACTTGCATTGTTAATGTTTCTAGCGGACTGTTCTCTGCGCCCACTAGTGGCCCGACATGAAAACTTGATTTTCTTCCTATTTTCTTTATTTTTTTTCCTCTTCTGAAACAAAAACACAGAAATTATGAATTTTCATTGTGGTGTAACTGGGCCCTATGTTAAATCTTGGAAGGCAGTAAGTGTCATTAATATTTTAGCTCAACGACTGTTGACAATAACAGGCAAGGAGTTTTTTGTTTTTTTTTAATTAAGCATTGAAACAGGACGATTGTGCTCCTGCACCTTAATAAAACTCATACAAGTCAGATACAAATGTCTCTGGGTGCCGCCGTTGGACTGATTGTCGAGATCCGACAACCGCCATAAACGACAACATCATGCAAATCGCCAAGGAAACACAAACCAACCAAATGGAGCTAAATGACCACAGGATGGCAAATTCAGGGGGAAATGCAGAAAGACCTTGGAAAGATCAGAAGAAAGTAAAACGGGAAACTGCTGCAATTTCTGTCGGATCCAACTACATTTTCAATCATGTGTGATGCAGATTAGAGTGTCAGAAACTCTGCGACGCAAACTGCAAGATGGTGTTCTGTGTCCCTACAAACACTCCGTTCACTCTTCTATCCTGATCTGATCTGATCTGATCTGATGTGGGTCCCAGCGAGCACCAGGATACACCCGGGACAGTTCCAGTCCCCCACGGGGCAAACACACAGAATCACAACAACACACACTTACAATCTCCCCGAGGGGCAATTTAGTGTAAATTAACCTGGGAGGAATGTTTCTGGACACACACACACACACACACACACAAACACACACACACACAGGAAGAACATGCAAACTCCACCACAGAAAGGCCTGGCCGGTGTTTGAACCCTGACATTCTCCCTGTGAGGCGAGAGCACTAACCACTGCACCATGTGACCCTGCCGACACTCATTATGCAGTAATTTGGGATTTAAGAGCCTCCAACGAGTACAAATTGAGGTATTTGAATTTACTTTTGACATTTCCTTTTGCTTGTGTCCTCATTTTATCCGATTACTATCAGATGAACCACGGCGTGTCAAAAACGGTCTCAGAGCGAAGCATCATGATACGTCTCTGAGTGCTTCACAATGTAGAAAACATTTCAATACTAAATATTTCACCTGGTGGTTGGTTGATCTGTAACCCTTCACTAAAATCCGGCAAGAGATGCATCACATCCTATTTATTTGCTGTAGATTGTCAAATTATTCTGCTTTTAATCAGATTAACAGTGATTTCAATTGGCTTTTAATAACTATAAAAAGTCACATTAATTGGGGAAAACAATGATCAAACATCCATAAAACCAGCGTTTCAATAATATATATGACAGATCATTAATCTGATGATTCCACTGCAGCTCTTCTCACAGAGTTGATGCAAAGCTGCTGCAAGAAGAAAAATGAAGAGAGAATCGAGGCTCGGTGCCAAGAAGGAGGAATTTAAAGAGACATCCACCAAACATCTCACCCCCCATTCAAAAGTTTGTAGCCCCGCCCCCTCCCGCTGTCACTCACAGATTACATCACCTTCTGATGATCATCAGGTGCCATACACGCGCGCGCGCGCGCACACACACACAACAAGCGCGCGCCTCCCACGCAAGACTTCTCAGCCTCCCGCGCAGGTGTGTGCGCGCATTTCTGTGCTTAATTAATCCCGCTGTGCACGAGACATGTGTGTGCGCGTGCGATGGTTACCTTTCATCCAGTCCACCACCTGGCTCGTGCTCCACTTGCTCACCGGCTCCATCACCAGCGCCATCGAGGAAACTTTGCGCTTGACTCTCCGGTTGCGCGCAAGCGGTGTCGTTACGCCCCCGACTGTCCGAAGATACGCTCCTCCGCTCCTCCCCTCCCTCCTTCCCTCCTCCCCTCCCTCCAACCCCCCCGCCCCTCCGCAGCCAGGTGACTCCTGTGATCAGTCCCCGGTCCGGTCCAGCCTCGGCCCGGTGCCGCGTCCCGTTAACGCAGCGCAGTCCTCGGTGCGGGACAGCCCGGGCGTGTGCGCAGCGGAATCCGGTACATTCCCCTGCTGGAGCCGGTCTGACATGTGTCGCTGTGCCTCCCCTGTCCGTTTTCTGCTGCTGCTTCCCGGTGCGCCAGAGCCGGTGCTCCGCTGCCGGTGGATACCCGGGAGAGAGAGTGTGTGTAGGTGTGTGCGCAGCAGCTCCGTTACCGACAACAGCAGCGGAGACAAGTCACCGGACTCGCTCTCTCGCTCTCTCGCTCTCTCTCTCTCTCTCTCTCTCTCTCTCTCTGATTATTCCGTGCACGCGCCCAGTGGGTGGGCACCGCGCCCACATGTTGTTCGTGTGTTTCCCTCAGGAGCGACAGGATCATGCAGATATGATGATCATCTGATTTTAGTGTGTGTGTGTGTGTGTGTGTGTGTGTGTGTGTGTGTGTGTGTGTGTGTGTGTGTGTGTGTGTGTGTGTGTGTGTGTGTGTACTTCATGAATCCACCCATCACTCCTCTGCTCTCTCAGACCATCTCCAGGTTCAGAAGCTCGTTTACATGAGGAGAATCCACCTGTTTTTTTCACATTTCACACCACATTTTGAAGAGTTCTGAGCAGGAGACCAAGTGTCCTTCAGGAAGTCCCCAGTCTCAGACTGCAGTGAGACTATTTATTTTCACGCCCCCTGAGAAGCGGAACATCAGGAGGATGGATGGGTTCATTTGCATTTTAATTCTAATGTTGCAGACCTGGAGCTGTTGGATCGTAAAGTGATTCTTGTTGTTCAAGCACAATGTATGATGGATGTTTGCACACAATGCAACACTGAGTTTACAATAAAGTGACACGTGGTGTGAACGGCCTCTGATACTGGAGCCGGGGAGGTGTGGCGACCTCTAGTGGCCAGAGCAATCATAAGAGGAGCCAGGTAGCCACATGCATACGGCGCCTTCTTCTCTGCTCATATTGGACTCCAGTGGGCGGTCGTGGACTGCAGCAGATGGCTGCAACCTTTATGACGGAGAAAACCGTTTTCCAACCTTCCACTGAATAAAAATCAAGTACAAGAGTCAAAGTCATTTTACTTCAGGGGACAATTTCATCCTGAGCGGTAAAATAGCACCATCATAACTTTTTAAAGTTTTTCTTTGGGTCAACATGAGGAAAATGTCTTGATTAATAGAAAATAACTAAATCAACATAAAACCAATTTTAATGAAACCTGGTGCAAAACACAGTGAACTTTCTAAAAATGTGACTATAGCTGTTGCATTATGGGTGTTTTCTTTTAAATGTTCCCCATTGTCTTGGTGGTTTGGCCGGACTGGAGGCCCTTGTTCGCCGGCCTCATGTTTGACATCCTTGCACTACAGATTCCTTCATTTTATAATTTTTTGATTTTCATTTAATTTTATATATATTTACCTATTTTTTTTACTATTTTGCCATAATGCCAAATTTCTTTTTTTTTTTTAAGTTTGTTGTGTGTTTTTTTTTGGCATTTAGCAGAACTACATCAAACAGTTTTTAGCAGTTTCTTTGGCCACACCCATTCAGTTACTTCAAATGTTTGAACCATGATAGTATTTTGACCTTTTTCAGCCGTTTTTGTAATTTTATCTACTTTTGTCATTCTTGAGTTCAGATTGTTCACGAGATCATTTATTTGGTCATTTCTCTCACAAGTGTGAATCAGCAAAGAGTCAAAACGTTCCTCCAGGGCGTTTCTTTACTGATAGAGCGCTCTACTTCTAAACTCTACATTCATCACCGGCAGTGAAAGGCAGCGGACGGGACACGCCGACTCTAAGTGACAAAGTGTCCAGCGATTTAACTAAAGTGTCCCATTAGTCACCTCGAGCTGCGATAAGAGCCCCCTGTGAACGACTGTTTGCTGTGCAACGACATTAGAATAAAGCAACCCTGTTGATTTTATCACTGGAGCCGCCACAGAGCAGCTACAGAGTCGCCGGGATCGTTTCAGGATTTCCGGGGTGAAACTTGCTTTTTATTTCTGTTGAATTTTGGTGTTTTCACAGCAACGTTTCGATAAGGACGTCCCCGTCACCGTTGTTCTTCTGTCCTCTAAGATGATAAAAGCTCCCAGGTTCATTTCAACGACTCTAAACTTGAAGAGACTTGTTGCTTATTTTCACTGCCAACCGGATCAGTCGTCATGGTGACGGGTCTGTCTGGAGTTTCGGAACGGTTCTGTTGCTTTAACTGATTCTGGAGTCAAACCAAGAGGATTCAACGTCCCATTGTCCGGTTATTGCCATTACTACACAGAGGGAGCAGGAGTGAACCGACGCAGACCCAAAAAGAAAACTTCATGTTTAGTTGATGGTTTATTTGAAGAAAACAAATAAGGACTTGTTGAAATTCTCCTTTCAACAAGTCCTGTGCTTTCCTCTGCATGTGACCTATGACCTCTAAATACACAACATGTTTAATTACCACAGTCAAGTGTCCAGATAATCCAACAAAATAGAGCTAAATAACCCTCCAACAATAATAAAGGGCTCCTCCGTTCAAACTCAACGACATTATCCACACACACACTCACATACAGTGGGTCACCAGTTATACCGTCACATGGAGAACATGCAGACTCCACACAGGAGGAAACATGCAGACCCCACACACATGGAGAACAAGCAGACTCCACACAGGAGGAAACATGCAGACCCCACACAGGAGGAAACATGCAGACCCCACACACATGGAGAACATGCAGACTCCACACAGGAGGAAACATGCAGACCCCACACACATGGAGAACATGCAGACTCCACACAGGAGGAAACATGCAGACCCCACACATGGAGAACATGCAGACCCCACACAGGGAGAACAAGCAGACTCCACACATGGAGAACATGCAGACCCCACACAGGGAGAACATGCAGACTCCACACATGGAGAACATGCAGACCCCACACAGGGAGAACATGCAGACTCCACACATGGAGAACATGCAGACCCCACACAGGGAGAACATGCAGACCCCACACAGGGAGAACAAGCAGACTCCACACATGGAGAACATGCAGACCCCACACAGGGAGAACATGCAGACTCCACACATGGAGAACATGCAGACCCCACACAGGGAGAACATGCAGACCCCACACAGGGAGAACATGCAGACTCCACACATGGAGAACATGCAGACCCCACACAGGGAGAACATGCAGACTCCACACATGGAGAACATGCAGACCCCACACAGGGAGAACATGCAGACTCCACACAGGGAGAACATGCAGACCCCACACAGGGAGAACAAGCAGACTCCACACAGGGAGAACATGCAGACCCCACACAGGGAGAACAAGCAGACTCCACACAGGGAGAACATGCAGACCCCACACATGGAGAACATGCAGACTCCACACAGGGAGAACATGCAGACCCCACACACAGGGAGAACAAGCAGACTCCACACATGGAGAACATGCAGACCCCACACAGGGAGAACAAGCAGACTCCACACAGGGAGAACAAGCAGACTCCACACATGGAGAACATGCAGACTCCACACATGGAGAACATGCAGACCCCACACAGAAAAGGCGGTGAAGCGAGAGCGCTAACCGCTGTGCAACCATATTGCCGAACAACATCATTGTCATGTTTAACTGATATACAACCGTTTGACCAAGCAGCTCAAAATAAACATCCCGTCTGGAGCCAAGCGGGTCAACGAGGTTCCCTCATAGATGGACCGACTGCATGTCGGTTCCCTGTACGGGTCACTGGTGGGAAATGAGTGCATGGGCTTAAAATGGGAAATCCACTAAGGTCTCAAATGGTTTGATCAAATACGCAGACACAAACCAACTGGGCTGATGGCATGGAGTCAATGTAATATCCAAAGAAAAGAAGAAATACACAGGAGGTCCACTTGGACAAACACAATCATTGACCTACATGATGATTAAGATCGACCTGGTTCTTGAATAGAAGAGGATTCTAGGAGCAGAGCTTTGACTGGTGAAAGTTGCTTTTTCTTCTTCTATGAGGAAATGTTCCTGTATAGAGAGTCCATCAGGGGGTTTCCCTCTGCTGCCCGAGGCAAGGTCAACCGTGTTAAGCTGGGAGATTCACTTCTCTGTTTGTCTTGTCCGTCTTCCAGTTTGACCACAAAACTGACTAAAAACTGTTGAAAAAAGAAAAAGAAGAAGAAGAAGATGGAACAGAGTCACAAATGACGCGTCTCCTCTCAAATCTGCAACGTCTCACTGAGCGTTCTGTCGATTTAAACAACGGGGGTCCACTTGGTGGTTGGAGGGATGGAGGACATTGGACAATGGACATTGACCATATTGAACATACGGTAGCTTTTAGGACATGCAGGCTAGATTTCTTTAAAAAACTATTTATTGTTTGTATCTAACCACTTAATTCATACATACCTTGAGGGTTGTAGAGGGGTTGGACACACACACTCACTCGGGTTAATTCAGAGTCGCCATTAAGCTCAAATGCAGGTTTTTGGACTGTGGAAGGACGCAGCTCAGGCCTTTTGGGCACGGTGGTACTTTAAGACCTCAAACAAAATGAGCCCTCGCTGACTCAGTCTTTGAGTTTGATCTCCCTCCTCCAGCTCTGCAGACTCACAGCAGCGGTAATCTGTTGGAGTCATCGTACTCTGTACCCATTTCCTGCTCTGAGCACCGTGGGGGGGCGAATCATTTAGACTTCCCATCGTAACGATCGAAGTCGTGTCACGGGGAACATAATTCAATTTAATCAAATTATTCGGGACTTATTGTGTCACATTGGTACCGAAGGCACCTGCTGGCACACGCATAGGGAACACAATGTTCACTTGTGACAACGTACTGGAGACACAATCAGATCCTGTGGTTTGATTCACTGCTGCGTCATCTCCTCTGTAGGTGGATGAACATTCAGTGGGGAGGCAGCAGTCCAGCCAGGGGACGGTCAGTTTCCTTTCCTAACAGAGACCTCTGCTGGTAGCACGGGCTTTATAGCAGGAAAGGATGGGGAGTCACCGAATGGAACGATCAAACACCCAAAATAGACATAAAATGAGCAAATAAGACTCAGTGACCAGAAATAGATGACTGGAAGTGACTTAAATAAGTGACTTAAATAAAATTATGCAAAATTTCATTTCACTTTTGGATTCCAAGCATGCAAAAAAGTCCTATACATAATTCACACCAACCAACCAGAAGATATCGCACCAAACAAACAGTGAATAAATAACAGCAGAACAATATAAGTGGATTATAATCTGGAGTGGGAAGAAGAACAACTTATTAAATCCCACTCCTTCACCAACTTATTTAATAATCAATTCATTTAAACATGCTTGAACTATTATATTCAGACTAACTGGTGAAAATATATTTAAAAAAAAAAACTACATGTGTTTTGTTAAAATAAAGAAATGATATATAATAATAATTTGAATTGGATACATTATTTAAAATGTGACAAAATATATACTGATACATTTATTCTGTCAGGATAGACATTAACGGTAGAAGATGACAAGAACCAAGACATGTTTCAGGTTTCAAGTTGCAGGTTTGATTCCCCATCTCTTCCTGCCAAAGTGTCCTTGAGCAAGACTCTGAACCCCAAACTGCTGCCATTGGATGGATAGAGCGCCTCACATAGCAGCCACATCTATTGATTATTGTTTTTTTAAAGAATTTCCTTCTGGGATTAATGAAGTATTTCTATTCTATTCTATACTGTGTAAAATGACATTACAAACCAAAAACCAAACAAAACAACCACAGACAATACATAAAATGGCCAAACACTGCAGTAAGGGTAGTTTCAGTAAAAAGTAAAAATCACACATAATTAAAGACGAACACAAAAAATAGGGAAGTCGGATCAAAATGTGATGAAAGAGGGATCAAACCACCGTATCGGGCCGCACAGAAAAAAGAGAAATTAGAGCCAAAATGACATTACAAGGAAAAATGACTAAATACAGATCTGAATCCAGCAGAATGGCCAGAAATACAAAGTCATCATGAAAAGAAACCCATTTATTAACATTCAACACACTTATGTATGAATGGACCGACCAACTGATTAACTGACCCACCGACCAACTGACCGACCAACCAACTGACCCACCGACCAACTGACCCACCGATCAACTGACCCACCGATCAACTGACCCACCGACCAACTGACCCACCGATCAACTGACCCACCGACCAACTGACCGACCGACCCACTGACCAACTGACCCACCGACCAACTGACCGACCCACCAACTGGCCCAGCAACCAACCGACCCACCGACCAACTGACCCACCAACCAACCGACCCACCGACCAACTGACCAGTGAACCGACAAACCAACATTTGACCAACCAACTGACTGACCAATGGACCGACCAACTAACAACTGAACGGCAAACTGACTGACTGACCAACCAACAACTGACTGACCAACTAACTGACCGACCGATGGACCAACTGACCAAGCAAACGACCAACCAATAACTGAATGGCAAACTGACCGACTGACCAACCAACCAACCAACAACTGACGGACCAAGTAACTGACCGACCAACAAACCAACCAACCTACCAGCCATCGACCAACCAAACGACCAGCCAACCGTCTGACCGATCGACTGAACAACTGACCGATCAAGTTACCGATCAACCAACCATCTGACTAACTGAACAACTGACCGACCGACCGACTGACTGACCAACGAATAATTGAATAATAATCTAAACCATGAAAACACCACCGGCCCTCAAATCAACCAACCAATCAACCAAAGAATTAATGAGTCAATGAAAGAACCAACAACTCAGTAAACCAACAAAGGAGCGACCCAAACAACTGACCGACCAACAAAAGAAGCAACTCACCAACCTCCCATCCTGCTCTGCCCTGGTGGCCGAGACACAACATGACAGTGACCATTACCCCGGAAGTTCTTCTATTTCTACCAGCTTTTCACGCTGGTTAGTTGGTTAGTTGGTTAGTTGGTTAGTTGGTTAGTTAGTTAGTTAGTTAGTTAGTTAGTTAGTTAGTTAGTTAGTTAGTTAGTTAGTTAGTTAGTTAGTTAGTTACCAGCACTAAGACATGATGAAAGGTTGCTATGACAAGAAAATGTGTTTTTTCTTTTCTTATGGACTCTTCCAGAATCCAGGAGGTAAAATGTTAAAACATGCGACCCAGTTTTAGTTGTTGAAGTTCTTCTCTGATGCGTTGTGAAGGGGATTCCTCATCACTCACACAAACACGTATTTCCAGCATCAGACAGACTGACGGCATTTTTCTTCAGGTTGAATCGGTCAAATGTTGATATTTCTGCCGGAGCTGCAGTGACGCCATCTTTGATATCCCAGAATCCTTTGCGGCAGGTTCCTGAAGACGTCAGTGAGTGAAACATAAACACAGTTTGATGGAGAATAATTGTGGTTCACTCGTCGACGTATCGACTTCGGTGTGATCGATTTGGGCGACTGCGGGTTGGAAATGAGAGTAAATGAGTGGTGGTGGTGGTTTTGTTTTTGTTGTGCAGAAGTGAGGCTTTTTATGGGAAGCACATAAAAGAAAAATAGAATTCTGGTAGAGTAACTTTGACATCACATCCTCATACACATGGTTGTATTTTTGCTTTTATCTTTTCATATTTAGTTTTTTGGTAACTTTTTTTTTTATTTCACTTTTTGCTATTATACAAGATTAAATATGTCCTCTTGTTCAAGTTGTTCATCTTTTAATTCTCCTGGAGCAAAACAAGGTAATAAACTATGAGAATGTAAAAATACTGAATAGTAAAAGCATTTTTTTTATATATATATATATATATATATATATTGCAGCTTTACATGAACTACAGGTGACCTTCTTTATTTAACAAACTGGCATTTAACGGGTCAAAATCATGGAAACGACGAACGAATCAAATCAAGACTGAAGTTGGAAAGAAAAGATGAAACAACAACAAATAAAAAAAAATTGAAATTACCTTCAGGGTGGATCGAAGACGAAACACCATTTCTGGAATAAATTGTCTGAATAAAGAAGCTTCTGATAATAATCTTTGTTGGTAACACAAAAAAAACAACACAAAAGGGAACAACTGACACAAAGAGCAGTTCACTATAGAAACACAACCACAGAAATACAACATACAGATCTTATGACACTTTTTTTTTCTTGTTGTACTTTTTAATCTTGATTGTTCTGTTTTGCACCAACGTCGTCAAAACAAATCCCTCATATTGAGTAAACTCTACCTGCAATAAACCCGATTCTGATTCTGAGTTATAAATACACAAACAATATTGTGCCTCAGCAAGACGACCTCTCCTAAGAACGCCTCCCTGCTAAACCTCGGGACTGACGGCCGACTAAAACGCTTTGAAAGACATTTGCAGCGACAATAATTGATCTATTGAGAACATCTCCCTGTTTCCATTCAGGTCCTTCTATTCATTTGTTTTCTCGCGTCATTGTTGGCAGAAACGTTCCCAGTCAGACGGCAAAGCAACAAATCCTTCATTAGATTGAGGAACTGCTGATTTATGAAACACAAATGGGGAAGTGAAGAACTTATAACATCAAAACCACTTTGGAAGGTCTCACAACAAATTGCACTTCATAATTCATGCAGCGGTGCCTGACCTTGTGCTGTGTCCACAATATCACCGATCAATGATTCAGTCGATGTCTGATAGCCGGTGCTTCGACGCACATCGAGCTGAGACGTCCTTCCTTTGTGAAGTCTCACTGTTTTCCACCTGAAGCCTGAATCACTTCACTGATTGCATAAAAGTGTACTTCTTTCTCAGAGTTTGACTCACAACGCAGCGTCACACCATCTTATGGAACACTTCAATAATACTACCTTGTACAATAGCCACTCGTGTAATTACTCAACTTTCAGGTTTCTCTTCCTCATGCGGAGTCCCGACTCCCTCTTCAATTCATGTGTTTTTGTAGTTGATTACTCATTATCTGAAGCTAGAAATGCGTCGACATGAACCGGCTTGCCAAGAGGTGGTGTTTAGACCCTCTACATGTCGTACAAACGAACAAGTTCCACCACATCTCAACCAATATGTCAGCATTGAGCGGTTCAAAGTGTAACGCTGCATAACTCCTCGGATGTTCCCGTGTCACGTTACGTTTCATAAATAACGTCCTGTAGCAGTATGATCACAGAGTGACCGTCTCATTTTGGACTGGCTCAGTCCCATCCGGTGTCCACAGATCACATCCAGCATGTTCTTCTTGTTTCTGAGGACGTCCATGATTTCATGAAGCAGAATTTAACTGGACACTGAATATTAAGATTCCCCAGGCGATGATTCTACCCGTCTCAGGCCCTGTGGTTTTTAAAAGTACTTTTGAAAACTTGTTTTGCATTTTGGTGGTCCGTGCACAGTAACTGAAAACACAACTTTTTGAGTTCCGAGTTTGAGTTCCTCCTCAGGTGGAACTTTTCGAAAGCGCTGAGGCTCCATTTTCGGGCCCATTTATACCATAACATGCGTTCCGGATGATCTGATCACAAGTGTGAACAGGCACCAAAGTGCTGGGGGCCTGCAGAGACATGGAACCCTATAGCGGCCTGGGCAGAGGAACCTGAATTTCTCATAACTGTTCGTCGGGCCATTTATCGGAAGTGACATAGAGGTAGTAACTCAACCCGATCTCAAGTGGTTAGCTCAAAACGTAAAGAAGTAAAGTGTAAAGAGTCTGCGTCAGTGCTCGCCACTTGTGATTTGATCACTTGAAAATACACCTTTGTGCAACTTTTTGAAAATGATCGGGCTTCGTCCCCATGCTTCTGCGCATGTGCACCATGGACCTAGTAACTAGTAGCCCTGCACATGGTCAGTAGAGACAAACAGAAAAAAGTTTCCTCCGTCGTGTCATGACTCCCAGTTCATATTCTCCTGGACTTGGTGCTTTTATTTTGACAGTCACCATAATAACAATCCAACTTGGTCATCTGTCCACTAGAATGTCTGTGTTGTCCCATTGTTAATGTTTATGTGGTATTGTTATCTCATTTTTAACTCTTTTGTGAATTATGAAATTATTCACAGAAAATCATGCAATTATTCACAATTAGATTTTAGTTTTTTTTTTATGGTTGTCTAAGAAATCATAAAGTCATTGCAAAGAAATGCAACATGGGACAGGTTAACAAAAGGACATGGACACCTTCATATGGAGCCACAAACACACTGAGCTGCGATAGTTGTAGAAACAACTGCATAGTGAGACATTCTAGTTCAAACTGACCACTGCTTTTGTCACCCATGTACTATTAAAGGATTACGGCTCATGAGGGCGGCTGATTACATTCATTAAAGAGGATAAAAGCTAAATATCACGTCCAATGGCTAAAATCAGTCTTGTTCGGAAAATCTTAAAGGGGACATATCATGCTAAATCCACTTTTTTAGCCCTTAAATGCATTTTGTTGTATATTTAGAGTGTTTAGAAGTACAGAAAAGTTCAAAGTAGTCTCTTCAGGTGCTCCGTTGATATCTTTATATTCTGTTTTGGTCATATTTTGCGATCGGTTTTGATTTTTCTATTCTCTATTACGTTTTTTGAACAATGACATCACAGTATTCGCAGTGGAACTGCCAAATTAGGACATCGACATTTCGAGCAATCCGCCATTTTTGTTTCTCGCTGCGATTTTGTAGTCCAACCTAAGGGTGCCGAAGTTACGAGAGGATAAGTCGAAATGTTCGGTTGTTGGATGTAGTAACCCACAAGCTTCGTTACACCGTCTCCCAGCATCAGAACCTTTTCGAAGTGCCTGGTTGAGTTTTATTTTTCACAGAAATGTACCCACATCTGTGGGTAAGGTCATTTTTGTGTGCGCGAATCACTTTAAGGACGACTGCTTCAGCAACCTCCGCCAGTATAAAGAAGGATTTGCCGAAAGACTTGGTCTGATTGAGCGGTCAGTTCCTTCTATCTATGGAGACGACGAACAGAGCACTTCGGTAAGCTGTATATAACGCTAAAAAGTGTGATGATAAGACGTCCCTGTCATTGTTTTGTTAGCATTAGCAGTTGCACCGTCTTCATATGTTAGCGCTGTGTGCTCGTTTTAGATTAGAATGTAACTTCTGTGTTAAATAGTCGTTGTAATACAGGCAGTATTGTAGTAGTGGGCATGGATGGAGAAGTTAGTGTAAATATAGTAACACACCATTGCGTTACATCCATATGAAGACGTTGTTCTTCAGGTGCATCATCGTCATTTTCATCTCGCTCCGCCGGGTCCGACTCTGGCTCCAACATGTATGGCTGGATGGACAAATCTTCCGTTGTTGACATTTTGTAAATAATGTGTGAATATAAAGTTTCTGCGCCGCTAGATAATTGTATCTGTTCTATCAAACTACAAAGATGGCCGAACAGGGTGACGTTGAACCGAGTGTCACCTCTGCAACCTGGAGAGGAGGCGGGGTATGAAGTGTCTCATTTGCATTTGAAGAGACCGCCCCAAAACGAGTTGCTCTCAGAAGCACATCAGAAAAGGGGTAGAAAAGGGGCCTGTGGAGCTCTAATAATGAGGAATTCAGACCCAAGCATTGCAGTTTCGCGTTGTATAGACCACAACTGTATGATTTATATGTAAAAAGGAAGGATTTAAAAGCATGATATGTCTCCTTTAAATCAAATAAAAACACTGTCTTTCGTAAAATCACAAACGTATAGGATTTAATTTGTTAGAAGAACGTTGCAGAGCACGTGATCAATGTGCTGCAGTCTGACACGAGACTTACAGAGTTTCTGAGATGCTCAACCAGACTGAAACAATTCCTTATACGGTTATGGATCTATACGCGTCTTCACAGACCTTATATGGTTCCATCATATAGCTTCACACACGTGTGCACACACTCAGTATTTTTCCACTGTTAATCGTCCCTCATAGCCCATGTTTGCATTTAGGCTCAAATACCAGAAATATATGATATATATATATATGTTGTTTTTTCTTTCAACCTTTTTCATCGTGTTTGTTTCACACCGTAAGTCGTTGATTAAGAAAAACAACTACTAAATCCTAACAGAAGGGACATTGAGGTGATTCTTTTTTCTCTTATTGTCAGCAACATACGTCATTAGTAATTAACAATGGACACTGTGATCTGCTTTTATTGACATATAGGGTTTATTTTAGTCACCTATATCTGATACACACTCTTCATATAAACAAACCCAAACTGTACAAGCCTCCGTCCGCATCATCGACTTTTCCCTCGGCTGGAATTCCGATTCTAATCAATCCGACATTTATTTGACATTTAACTTGCATTGGTTCTACAAGTACTAAAATGTCAACAAATAATAATAATAGCAGTGTGGAGCAGCAAAGAGGTAATAATGTGCACATTATGTATGTGAAATACTTAGAAATATTACCCATAAAACAAATTCAAACCATCACATTGTCTCGTTCAGAAAGTTGTTTCAGTGCGATAGTAGACCACTAGATCCGTGTGCGATGATTTCAGGCGCTAAAAATGTTTTTGGGGACTTCCAGTCTCTGGTCAATGACTAAAAAAAGAAGGCCGGTCTCTTTGCATTACCAGAGGAACTGATTTCAACCACAAGATGTCCAAAAACAAGCATGTGAAGTCTGAGTCTCTATTATAACCAGGTTGAGATGACTCCACCCAGGCCGTCCACTCTCACTTCCTCACTTCCTCAGTCGACACACACAGTATAAAGAAGGTAGACGACAGGCAGGCAGAGGAAAGACGTGGATGAAGTCACACTCTGGACAGAAATGATTGGATTTCAACCCAAAAGGGTGCAACATTAACCTTAAGAATCGGTTAAAACAAAATACAAGAAACTGAAGAGAGGATTGGTCTTTAATCAACCCAGTGAGTATTTCATTATTTTTTAGTCAAATTTGAATCAATATTTAAAGTACAATATTTTTGCTGTCTTCACAATGTAATATTGCACTTTATTGGTCTGTTTTATTTGTTTTTTTCAAAGAAAATCCACTGTTTCTTTTGGAAACCAGCTAAACAACACACCTTTTTTTTTTTTCTTATTCTTGTTTGTAGAACGGAAAAATGTCTCTCCAATCAGCAGGAAGATTCAAACCGAGCATCATTTCCCTTTTGTTGAATATTGTTTTTGTTGTACCAGCCTGCGGATTCTCGCTCAAGAGCTGCAGGATCAGCGAGGGCACAGCGATCTGTAGCAATGGTGGCCTCAAAGCTGTTCCTCGAGATATTCCCTCCACTGTCATAGGCATCGACTTAACCATCAACAGGATTTCAACCATACAAGCGGCTAATTTTACGGATCTACCGGAGCTGATGAAGTTAGACCTGAGCCGTAACTACATCACCAAGATTAACGGTGGCGCTTTTGCTCACTTGAACTCCCTCAAGATCTTGAATCTCAACAACAACAAGCTCAGCACACTGGAAGAGGATGTTTTTGTGGGTTTGAGCCAGCTCACCCAACTCAGGATAACCAGCAATTCCATCCAAAATGTGAAATCCGCTGCTTTCCGATCCACGACGAGCTTAAAGCTCCTGGATCTTTCCCGCAACAAACTCCGGCAAGTTGACGCCGTCCTGCGGCATCTGCCACACCTCCTGGAGCTCTACGTAAATACTAACCAGTTAACCGCCTTTCGGTCGTGGGAAGTGAGCAACAGCTCACTTGGGCTCCGTTACCTCGGTTTGTCTGACAATCCGGTGAGAGTCTTCAACGTCACCGCCGACGTCTTTCCCAATCTCAAGTGGCTCAGCCTGAGCGGCTCGTCCCGAAAGCACCCGATGAAGTTTGAAGTGCGTGACCGGACCTTCCTGAGAAACGTGTCCTCGCTTGATATCAGCGGCCTCTCCATGGCTCTTGACGACCTGAGAACTTTCCTGGAGAGTTTGAACTCCTCGCTAGCTTCGCTAAAGATGGACGGGATGAGACGGAACCTGGGCGAGCTGATCGACATCTCCTGCACCATCCCGACGCTCTCCAGGCTGCAACTCCGGAAGAGCAACCTCCGCTCCATCGGTTCGGACCTGTTCAGGCTGTGCGTTAACATCGCTGAGCTCGATATAAGAGACAGTGATGTGAGAAATATCAGCGATGACGCCTTCAAGTCCCTTCGGCGTTTAAGGATCTTGAACCTGAGTCGCAACAACCTTTTCTCCGTCCCGGCAGCCACGAGGAATCTGCCGAGGCTTCAGGAGCTGGATCTCAGCACCTGCAAGATAAACACGCTCCAATGTGACGATTTCGCCAATCAGACAAATCTCAGACACCTCTACCTTTATCAAAACTCAATTGAACATCTGATGAACTGTTTGTTTGAGGATTTACAACAATTGCGCGTTCTTAAACTGCAGACGAATCAGATCAGCGCCCTGAAGGATACCTTCAAAAATCACCTGCCAAAACTTCAAATATTACAGTTGAATGGAAATAAGATCGCCTCTATCAAGAACGAGGAATTTAGAGGCCTGACCTCCCTCCAGAACTTGTCTTTACACAACAACTCTATAAAGACTCTGAATAAGCATAGCTTTCTTGGATTGACGAATCTTACCCTTCTTAACCTGCAAGTGAATAAAATCCCAGCGGAGCAGCTGAAAAATGGCGCGTTCGACGTCCTGATCAACCTCCGAAGCCTGGATCTGACCGAGAACAACATCCAATACAAGACTATGTTGCCTTTGCCGTCTCCACCGTTCTCCAACCTGTCCCGTCTGGAGGAGCTGAGCATTCGTGGACAGAGTCACAGGGGATGGTCGTATCTGCCTCGGAACTTCCTGCAAGGTCTGTCCAACCTCTTGAGCCTCAACTGCAGGAACATGAGACTTTTATCGCTGCACGAAGACACGTTCACCTTCACGCCTCAGCTAGAACACCTCGACATCAACTCCAATACCCTCTCCCACCTCTCGCCGGGACTCTTCTCCCCTGTCGGGAACCTGAAGACCCTTTACCTGAGCAGGAACTATCTGAAGTCGTTAGATTTCTTCCTGCACGCCAATCTCACCAAGCTGGAGTTCCTGCAGGCGAGGATGAATCAATATTCAGTCTTCAGAGCAGAAGTGATCAACTCCTTACCTGCTTTGGTTTACGTGGATATCCAGGGGAACAGTTTTACGTGCGACTGCGATAACGAGTGGTTCATCCAGTGGGTGCGCGATGATCCACAGACGCAGGTGTTCGATGCCTACAACTTTGAATGCAACTATCCTCCGAGCTTGAAGGGCAAGCCGCTGCTGGGCTTCGACATCCAGTCGTGCTCGTTGGACACCGGCTTTATCTGCTTCGTCGCGACCACGTGCGCCACGCTCTGTCTGATGGTGGTGCCCTCCGTCTACCACTTCATGAGGTGGCAGCTGGTCTACACGTACTACATCTTCTTGGCTTGGCTTGCCGACACAAAGCAGAAAAACAGGGAGGCCCCTCATCAGTACGACGCCTTCATCTCCTACAACGCCCACGATGAGCCCTGGGTCATTGAAGAGCTCCTACCCAGGCTGGAAGGGGAGCAGGGATGGAGGTTGTGTCTGCACCATCGGGACTTTGAACCAGGCAAGACTGCATCAGTACAGTCAAATATTTAGCTGTGTGTTTGACATGACTATTAGCAGTTTGTATTTGGTTCAAAAGTCCTTAAAATCACTTTTCAAATATTGAAGCACTTTGAAGAACGTCCATGAATTCATGGCTCACAGATGATCAGCTTGTCAGATTAATATCCACACAGCAGGTTGATATTTATGGCTTCGAGGGAAAAGCTGTGTTTACTATTCAACAAGTGGCCATAAAATTCTGAACTTTCATGCTCCCCAGAGTGAAATACTACCGTCAGCTTTTCATTAAGTGCTATGAAGTGCCATCTTACAACACTCTTAATATTTTTACTATGGTTATCTTCTGCGGTTCAGTTCCCACCTTTTTTCTTCAGTGTATAGCTAAGCTGCCAACACTGGATGAATGGATGAACAGTGATTGAGAAAAGTTTGTGAGAAACTGTATTTTTGATTTTGATAACTTGTGAATTTTAAGGAGTAAAGCAAAAAAAAAAAACACACACAAAAAACAAAAACAAAAAGCAACCCTGCAAATATTTCATTTCATGTGTAATAAAGTTAAAATACATAAAAGTTTGAATACAATTTCTCAAGCTTGTACAGCTTGTTTAATGGCTTCTCATTTCCAATTAAATAATACATTTTGGAAAATGTGTTTTTGTAAGACTATATAAATTTTATCTGCCTCATATCATTTATCTCAAAAATTAAATAACAGAACAAAATAATATATGTATTGTTACATGAGATCAATAGACGTAAAAATATTGACAGCAAGTTTAATTTGCTAATGCACTGAAACAGCAGCAGGTTTTCCAGTCTTGTGCTTTCAATAGGACTCCAGAAGGTGTCCCCACTGCACTTTGATATATTACTCACATCATGAGTTCACTTTGTTCTTGTTCTCCTCCTCCTCCTCCTCCTCCTCCCCCTCCTCCTCCTCAGGGAAATCTGTCATAGATAACATCACCGAGGCCATCTATGGCAGCAGGAAGACCCTCTGTGTGATCAGCCGGAGATACCTGGAGAGCGAGTGGTGCTCCAGAGAGATCCAAGCAGCCAGGTAACACGTCTGCTCACATTTCAGAAATCTGCTTCAGACTGAGCTGAAATGTTTACAACACTTTTCTTCATGAAAAGCAAATCATAAATATTTATTTCAGTGTACAATGGAAACAGGATTTCAACAATAAACCAACCAATATAAAATTACAATACTCAGAGCTGTTGGCAGACAGAGAGTCCATATTCTCAGCAGCCTGATTTTCCACAATTTAATATCCTTAAACAAACATTTCACACGTCTTCACCTCGTCCAAATGGCTTTAAGATTTTTTGGGGAAAATGAAAAATAATAATTATAACAATTAATATTATTTTTATTTATTCCAAATATATACAGGTACTTCTCAAAAAATTAGCATATTATGATAAAGTTCATTATTTTCCATAATGTAATGATAAAAATTAGACTTTCATATATTTTAGATTCATTACACAAAACTGAAGTAGTTCAAGCCTTTTATTGTTTTAATATAGATGATTTTGGCAAAAAAGTAAAGAAAAACCAAAAATCCCCATCTCAAAAAATTAGCATATTTCATCTGACCAATAAAAGAAAAGTGTTTTTAATACAAAAAAAAAGTCAACCTTCAAATAATTATGTTCAGTTATGCATTCAATACTTGGTCAGGAATCCTTTTGCAGAAATGACTGCTTCAATGCGGCGTGGCATGGAGTCAATCAGCCGGTGGCACTGCTCAGGTGTTCTGGAGGCCCAGGATGCTTTGATAGCGGCCTTAAGCTCATCCACAGTGTTGGTCTGGTGTCTCTCAACTTCCTCTTCACAATATCCCACATATTCTCAATGGGGTTCAGGTCAGGAGAGTTGGTGGGCCAATAGAGCACAGTAATACCATGGTCAGTAAACCATTTGCCAGTGGTTTTGGCACTGTGAGCAGGTGCCAGGTCATGCTGAAAAAGGAAATCTTCATCTCCATAAAGCTTTTCAGCAGATGGAAGCATGAAGTGCTCCAAAATCTCCTGATAGCTCGCTGCATTGACCCTGCCCTTGATAAAACAAAGTGGACCAACACCAGCAGCTGACATGGCACCCCAGACCATCACTGACTGTGGGTACTTGACACTGGACTTCAGGCATTTTGGCATGTCCTTCTCCCCAGTCTTCCTCCAGACTCTGGAACCTTTATTTCCGAATGACATGCAAAATTTGCTTTCATCCGAAAAAAGTACTTTGGACCACTGAGCAACAGTCCAGTGCTGCTTCTCTGTAGCCCAGGTCAGGCGCTTCTGCCGCTGTTTCTTGTTCAAAAGTGGCTTGACCTGGGGAATGCGGCACCTGTAGCCCATTTCCTGCACACGCCTGTGCACGGTGGCTCTGGATGTTTCCACTCCAGACTCAGTCCACTGCTTCCGCAGGTCCCCAAAGGTCTGGAATCGGTCCTTCTCCACAATCTTCCTCAGGGTCCGGTCACCTCTACTGGTTGTGCAGCGTTTTCTGCCACACTTTTCTCTTCCCACAGACTTCCCACTGAGGTGCCTTGATACAGCACTCTGGGAACAGCCTATTCGCTCAGAAATGTCTTTTTGTGTCTTACCCTCTTGCTTGAGGGTGTCAATGATGGCCTTCTGGACAGCAGTCAGGTCGGCAGTCTTACCCATGATTGCGGTTTTGAGTAATGAAACAGCTGGGAAGTTTTAAAAGCCTCAGGAATCTTTTGCAGGTGTTTAGAGTTAATTCTTTGATTCAAGGGTGGGTGTGGTGCTCCAGATGATTAGGTTAATATCTCATTTAGAGTACCTTTTCATGATATGCTAATTTTTTGAGATGGGGATTTTTGGTTTTTCTTTACTTTTTTGCCAAAATCATCAATATTAAATCAATAAAAGGCTTGAACTACTTCAGTTGTGTGTAATGAATCTAAAATATATGAAAGTCTAATTTTTATCATTACATTATGGAAAATAATGAACTTTATCACAATATGCTAATTTTTTGAGAAGTACCTGTATATATATATATATATATATATATATATATATATATATATATATATATATATACACACATCGTTTTTTGTTTTTTGTTGGTGCCTTCTTATGGTTTTTAAGTGGTCTTGTATCCCCCCAAAAATATATTAATGTATCTACTACTACTATTATTATCAATAATAATAATAATAAAATTATAAATATTATTTTTCATTGATTTATTCCAAATGTTAATATTTTTATGCATTGTGTTAATGATAATAATAATAATAATAAAAAAAATTATTAATATTATTTTTCATTGATTTATTCCAAATGTTACTATTTTTATGTATTGTGTTATTATTATTATTATTACTATTGTTATTATGTGTGTGTCTTGTCTATGCTGATGTATTATTGGACACTAAATTCAGATTTTCTTAGTTTGTCTCTGTGTTTAACTTTTAGTTTCCGTCTGTTTGACGAGAAGAAGGACGTTCTGATCCTGGTGTTCCTGGAGGACATCCCCGCCTCGAAGCTGTCTCCGTACCACCGCATGAGGAAGCTGCTGAAGAGGCAGACCTATCTGAGCTGGACCCGGGCCGGGGAGCACCCAGGTCTCTTCTGGGAGAAACTACGTCAGGCTCTGCAGACCGGACAGGAGCTGGACAAGGACCGGTTCAACCTCACCGTGCTGGACACTAAGTGAAGAGAAGAACCGGAAAATTAAACCGGCAAGCAGCGTTGAACCTCCTCGCACACCTACGCTCGTTGGAACGTAGTGCATACGAACGTTTTGTGCACGTCAGAGTGTGATGGAAATGTGGGCTCACTATATTACATTTCTGACAAGTCGTCAGGACAGACCCCCCCCCCCTCAGCAAAACCTCAAATCACAGTTGCTATGTCAATGACCCTGTGTGCAATTTGTCAGCAGGGCACCAGTGTGGGCCTGCAGCTCACTGCAGGACTTGTGTGTCAGTCAGACCCGACACGTCAAAGTTCAGAGGACGAAAACTCACAAGTTTCCCCGTGAGTCGAACCATCAATGTATTTTACACTCGCAGCAACAGATTTAAGGTTAATATCATCCAGTAGTTAATAATGGCACATAAAAATGTAGAACATGCTCATTCCTGTTGCCAGCAGGCGGCGCTATGTCTGTGAATGGATATTGCCATATGGATTTGATCAGGGAAGATCTTTGATAAAGCATGTACAGTTTTCAGCCCATTGGAGCATGTAGAGCAGAGTTACATGTCACTTCCTGTTTCATGGTGAACCATCAGATTTTTGGCAGGCTGCCACGGCCACACCCTTTGACTTTTGCTGAAGAATTTTAATTCACTTTTTATTGCGCGATTTTCAAGTTAGCTGTGTAAACTGTGTCTGATTGGCGGCTCAGGGCTCTTTGTGTTGCACCTTCTTCCTGTGTGTGCGTGGCTTTTCTGCTTTTGTTTCTGTGTGGATCTCACAGAGCACAAATGTGTGCGTCAATTAATACGTTGATGGTAAATTCCTCATAGTTGTGGTTGTGTATGTTCAGATTGAAATGTACCGTGTCCCGCCTTCATGTATGGATGGACGACTTGTCACAATAAAATCAATATATTCTTCGTCTTTCAACAGCTGCGTTGTTATAAATAATTTATCACTTGAAATAATGTGAATATTCTAAAATGAATGCAAACATTGAAAGATGGTCAATGTTGCACTAAAGAGAGGCAGATTTGTTTTGGCTGTGTGAATTTCAGATGATTCGATTGGGGAAGCGGTCGACCTCAGAGGGGCGGAGCCTAGCCCACAGGGTGGATGACCATTTTGACGTCACGCGTACATTAAAGTTTCACTTTGCCTTAACAGCAGAGAACATAAGGCCCGTGGATCCAAACCGACCAAGAGGCTCCAACCTGGTCCCACCAAGCAAGGAGGTTATAGAGGATTTATTACATTTTTTTTTCTACATTTCATTGAATTTTGCAGCACAATGTTTCATTAAAATTAACTTTATACTTAGATAGTAGTCATTTTCAGTACTAACTGTTTGTTATTGCAAAAATATAAACAATTTCATTACATCCACTGTGACCACAACAAAGAAAAACTTTCTAGTGTAAATTTAAAGGTTATTATAGTAATAGTTGACCAGTCTGGTCCACTCCAGATGAAACTGGACTGTATGTAGTCCCTGAAATAAATAAAATCTTATTTAATGATTATTTTGTATACATCTTATATACATGCATATATCTTTGTATTGGTTCAGTTATGTGCTTTTAAATAACCTTAACATAGTTGGTGTTTGGTTCGTTCAACATCAACTGGTCCTACAATTTGTCCTCGTGACCCGTCCATCCGAAAAGAGGACACCTGGCTTCAGGGGACACTTGCCCTTGGATTTTAGTGTGTCCCCACATCACAGATTTCACTGTATATATAAAGAGCTAATTCTGGCGAGGTCCAGGGTTTTGCCATGACAGCAAAGGCTTATGGGTTATGATGTTGCTCTGTTTATTGGTGGAAGGGCAACAATCTGTCCGTATAGATCATCTCCGCTTTCGCTATTTGGGTGTAGGATGGAATAACATTGATGTAAAGTAAGAAAAATGAAAAAAAATATATATATATGAATGATAAAAAATAATGAACATGTAAAGGGGTAGGATTAAAAAAGTTGTAAGAAGAAGTATAACTTTTTTAATATGTGTGTTACATGTTTAAAAGTGCAGTGTGTGCTGAGTGATCTCTGGGTTACTCATTGAGTGTTACCTAAATAAATCAATAAATATATAAATAAATATGGCCTTCGTTTTCAGGAAATGTCATCTTAAAAATGTTTGTGAAACTGCATACAAGTATTTCTAACCTCTCACATTATGGGGACATGCAATCATCACTGTGAAGACAAGAGTTAAGTTGCAGTGAGGACAATCTTCTCAACGCTGCGGTGAAGACACAGTTTAGTTTAAGACTGCAGTTGCAGTTTGGGAGTGGAAGTCGAGCAATAGTGTCCGTCCATCAGTCCATCAGTCCATCCATCAATCTGTACATAAAGCCAAAAGCAATGGTGGTGAATGAGGCGATGGTACTGTTGTCACTAGCAGTCTTGCCTTATAGTGCAAAAGGCTTCAGGTTGAAAACCGTGTTGAGCTCGAGATTCTTTCCGTTTGGTATTTATGGTTTCATCGAAAACATGGCAACATTGGCAAATCTATATTTCTTGCAGGTGTGAGTGTGTGACTCTTCTTACCTTTCAGTGGACATACAGACATTCAGAGATTCCTGACGTGTTTGAATGAGGAAACAGAAGTGGTTTTTCCTGAGTGACTTGCTCACGCCCAGTTTACCTGTGTACTTTGCATTTCCTCCACCTGTATCACTCTATCCTCGTTCTCACTGCTGGCTGGGACTTCCTCTCTGAACTGCCTGTAAGTTGAACTCTTTGCTGATATTTGTGGACCTCCACCGTCTGGACTCTCTGAAGAGGTCTCCGGCTTTACTTGTACTGTGGTGATTGGATTATGAACGCAGTGGTAACGTGGTGTCGTGATTTACAGTCTTGCAGCCTTTGGTTCCAGACCGTTGGCTTGAGGTTCTTTTGTGTTGTATTTCCAGTTCTCCAATTATTGTGTTAAGGCTGTAAGGTGGCTGTATATTTGTTTGTCCTGTGATCAGAACCAGCATCCCGAGACATTGAGCGGAGTAAAGAACCACAGAAGGCTTGAATAATGAGATTTGCGTTGTACAATTTCTCACCTTCTAAACAGACTTCTATCAGTTTAAGTCCGTCTGACTTACCACTCTGCATTCCTTACACTCCTTTCCGAGATGACAACGTTCTGAGTCAGTCGACTGGCTCTACGAGTTTGCCTGTGTCGGCATGATGTAATGTTGGAGCGTTACGTATTTTTCGGCCACATCTTTCGTACAGCTACGTTAAACGCGTATGTAAGCAGTGGGCTTCCGGGACCTGTGATTGGCCTGTTGATATGGCAGGAATTCATGTGATCAAATGGCAAGAAATCATTGCATAACCCGCTCACGAAGCACACAGTTAAAATGGCGTCCACCGCGCCTGTCCTGCCATGTGTCCTGGTTCTGATAGTTATCGACTTGGTTTCTGCTGGTGAGTTGGAACTCTCAGATGCTCTCAAACATTTGGTCAGATAAAAAACTGAGACATACTTGGAAGAAACTACGACTTTATTCTGATTTGTCGGTCATAAGAGATCAGAGAGTGTTCAGCTAGCTCCGGCCGCTGCGCTCGACGTAGCCGCTAAGAATGCTCTGAATGCTATGAATGCTTTGAATGCTTTGAATGCTGTGACCGAGAAACAATGAAGACACTCCTAGATGTGACAGAGTATGGAACTCTTTTGTTTGGAAGTGAAATGAGAAGCTTTTGTTTTGTTGAAAACTTGGCAACACCAGGGACAACGCAACGTGTATTGTTAGCATGTTAGCATGGACACGTGCTGACTCACGGAGGTATTGAAAAGCTAAATAGGGCCACAAACACAAGTTTTGACCTTTTTCATGACCATGATTTGTGTGTGTGTGTGTGTGTGTGTGTGTGTGTGTGTGTGTGTGTGTGTGTGTGTGTGTGTGTGTGTGTTTGTCTTCAGTTTCAGGTATTGGCAGGTGTGTTTTTTCCTTTTTAATGAGACGGAATCCTCTCACCTTCTCTGTGATTGTTTGGCGTTTTCAGATATACCGGTCATCAGCGCTGAGATCGGACAGCTGGAACTCCTGGAATGTGTAGTTCCAAACATCAGTTCGGTGGCGATCCTAGAATGGACGCGGAGAGACTTCCTTGACTATGTCCTGATGCGACGGGGTAAGTCTCTTGTACCTGACGGCCAGCTGAAGAGCTACGTAGGCCGGGTGGCGCTGCAGGACCCCGACTTGAAGAACGGAACCTTCACTCTGTTACTGAAAGATGTGACCCCTGCCGACAGAGGCATCTACGAATGTCGAATCGCCCAGAAAATAACACCCCGCAGGAAGAGAGCTGCCCTCGATGTTGACCCCATCTGCACCGTCAACCTGATCGTTGGTGAGTCTTTGTCATCTGGAGCTTTACTGAAGAGCTAAACAGCTCAGAGTCAGATCAGGATTCACAATAAGCTACCTGACCGAAGACTTCAGCCTGTCACTGCTCCTCACACTGCTTCTGTTTTCCCACAGCCAAGACTGGAGAGAACAAGGATGGAGAGAGCAATGCTGGAGAGAACAAGGATGGAGAGAGCAACGCTAGAGAGAACAAGGATGGAGAGAACAAGGATGGAGAGAACAAGGATGGAGAGAACAAGGATGGAGAGAACAAGGATGGAGAGAGCAAGGCTGGAGAGAACAAGGATGGAGAGAGCAACGCTAGAGAGAACAAGGATGGAGAGAGCAAGGATGGAGGGAGCAACGCTAGAGAAAACAAGGATGGAGAGAACAAGGATGGAGAGAGCAATGCTGGAAAGAACAACGCAGGAAAGAGCAATGCTAGAGAGAACAAGAGCAGTTATTGGATCATTGGGCTGTTTGTGTTTGTCCTTTTGTTTGTTGGTGTTTGTGCTAAAGTTTTTCAAAAGTCTCTGTCTCCGTCTCCTGCTGTTGTCTTCACTGCTGTTGTCTTCACTGCTGTTGTCTTCACTGCTGGTGAAAGTCCAACTGTTGTTGTTAAAGCTTCTCAGGGTGAGAATGACAGCTGAACATCCTCTCCATCACCCTGCTTCTCTTCAGTCTCACTGACAGCACATGTTGCCTTCCAGCCATGAGCCCGAAACCTTCAGCAGCGTGTCTACATCACCTTGAGATTCTTCTCAGGTTCTGTTCTCGTTCTGTTCAGTTTCAGTTGGGTTCTGATCATGTCTGCATGTGTCTTCTCTCTCCGTGGTCCAACTATACTCTGTCCTCCATCATTTCTCCTCGTATCTGTGCTGAAGCTGCAGGGTGAACCACAACTACTTAAGAAGTATTATTTGGTTGTATAATCATTTCTTTCAGAGTTTGTTATGCAGCTCTCACTGAATTAAAAGTTACATCATGTAATCTACTCTTGGAAGTGTCAACTATGTGTTGAGTACATCCACAGTATTATCTGCATGTTTGTAATCAGTCAATTAAAAGAGTTAAACCAGAAGCACATCGAATGTCTGTGAATATGTTGAGAAGTTGGACATGACTCTGTGTTGCATCAAGGGAAGCAGGGGCGGTGTTAAGAACTCTATATACCTGCACTTTTGACAGTGTTGTGCTAGTTGGGTGTCATTCCGCATGTTCTCCCCTTGATGGCGCTCGAGTATCTTTCCTCACATCATAAAACGTTCGCGGCAGACGTTGTTTAATAGAATGTGGTGATGTGCAATGTGTGGGGTAATGTCTCTTACAGGATTTATGGACATAAATGGCAAATAGAGAGTAAATACACTGACCTAAGCACTGTCACTCCTTCCTGTTGCAGTTGTCACGTGACCAACAGAGGATGTTGGATGTTGGATGTTGGATGTTGGATGTTGGGTGAACGAGACGGGGCTCGATTGCGACTTCCTGATGGCAGAGATATACTGGCTGTATTGCAGCTGAATATTTAGACACGTTGAATTTTTTAGATGTTAAAAAAAATAAATCAGAAGCAAAAAAAATTCTGTGCTTGAAATTCGACATTTTCAAAGTCTGATTTCGATGATTAAAAAAATTCAGTTAGAAATTTGAATTCAGACTCTGATGGCACAGATATGCTTCCATAGTGGTGTTGGTGATGGTCTGTGGTCTACCGAGTGGAGTCTAGTTTAAGAAGCAGTAACACTGTGTGTGTGTGTGTGTGTGTGTGTGTGTGTGTGTGTGTGTGTGTGTGTGTGTGTGTGTGTATGACACTCATAACCGCTGACTCATGGTTATACATCAGAACAGAGAAACATACACATGTAGACCCACAAGATATGCATGAGGACATAGTCGTGAGAACCGGCGGGACATGTGGTTTAATCAACACACACACACACACACACACACACACACACACACACACACACACACACACACACACACACACACACACACACACACACACACACACACACACACACACACACCAATGTCAGAGCTGGTGGCTGTCCAGCTCTCCAGAGAAGTGCTGTATATGAAGTACCACGGTATGGGGTGATATCCCATTATGTTTTCAGCATAGGCTTTTTATTTTTTTTTATTTATCATCTCAGTTTCCTCTCTCTATCTGTTTTAATGAGTGAGACGAGCACACATGGTGCTCCAGGTGGTGGAGATGTTTGTGAGCGCAATGTAATCATAACAGACACATACACCCCCGCTCTCTGTGTGTGTGTGTGTGTGTGTGTGTGTGTGTGTGTGTGTGTGTGTGTGTGTGTGTGTGTGTGTGTGTGTGTGTGTGTGTGTGTGTGTGTGTGTGTGTGTGTGTGTGTGTGTGTGTGTGTGTGTGTTGCTCAACATATTGAGGCGGAAATTGCATACCGCTGTGCTTCATCAAAGTGTGTGTGAGAGGTTTATTCACTAAGTGTTGGTGTGATTCCCGAGCTTGTTTGCTCCAGTTATGTTTTGATCAGTCCGAGACAAAACCTCTACACGAGCTGTTTGTGGTTTTCTTCACCAGCTCATCTGTAAGGCTTATATCTAAGAGGTAAGGTATTTCAAGTTGATCATTCTCTCGGTTACCAACTTCGATGCTGTTCTGGTATTTTAGCAGAAATTTAAATTATAAGCATGTTTTCCGCACTTTTTCCATGTGTTACTTAACTATTTGCGCCACTTTCCAATTCAGCTTTTTTTTTTTAATGATTTATGTAGCACTAAATACAACACTATCATCTCAAAACACAACTATTCTCCTTGATCTTCATCCTTTCATGTGAAGAAAACATCCACTGAAGCATTTATTGAAACCACAGCCTGCCGTTTCTTGTGTTGTGTCAGTTCACAGCATTAACAACAAAAAAACCTTTTTTTTTTCCTGTTGCCTCCAGAGATGGCAAGCTGGGTCTGGCTTCTCCTCTTCCTCACCTGCCGGTCAGTCTCGCAGGTGCAGGAAGATGGCAGCAACAAGCCCATCGTGGAGTTCGCCTCCGAGACCCCCATTAACAATGTGGTCCAGGACCCACAGACCGGCCGCATCTACCTGGGAGCGGTCAACACCATCTTTCAGCTGGGGCAGGACCTCCGCCAGCAGGCCCGGGCTGAGACGGGCCCTAAACTGGATGCCCGGACCTGCAGGCCCCCGACTTCAACCTGCCGGGACACGGAGCTCATGCCCAACCTCAACAAGCTTCTGCTTGTTCACCCGTCTAATGGCTCACTTATAGTGTGCGGCAGTCGTGAACGGGGCATCTGCTCCCTCCTCAACCTCTCCAATGTGGAGCAGCGCCTGTATTACAGTGACAGTAAAGGCCAGAGGACTTATGTGGCAAGCATCGAGGACAATGTGAACGTGGTGGGAGTCATGTCCAACTTCTCAAGAGATTCACAGACATTCGATGTGTTTCTGGTTGGGAAGGGCTACGGAAGCCTGGACAGTGGGGAACTCATCAGCACACGGATCCTTCAGGACTTCCAGGATTGGATTGTGTTTCAGAGCATCGTTGATGCATCCGCGGTACAGACGGCCCCATTCACTCCCAAGTACTTGCACGACTTCCGGCATGCCTTCAAAGAGGATGGTTTTGTTTATTTCCTCTTTTCTCGGACTCTTGACAGGTGGGAGGACAAAATCTTGACCTTTATCTCTCGTCTTTGTGACGATGACCACCAGTACTACTCTTACACGGAGCTGCAATTAAATTGCGGCCCTGATAACCGATTCAACAAAGTCGAAGCTGCGTACGTGGCTTCTCCGGGAACAGAGCTGGCCCGAGCCATGTCTGAGTCGGGTCTGGGAATGTATGGGAAGGTGTCGCCACGGAGTAAAGTTCTGTTCATGGTGGCGAGTTCAGAGGACAGCAGCGTCTCTGCTCTCTGCATGTACCCACTCAACTCAATCAATGAGCGTGTGGTGGATATCATCACGGCGTGCTACAGCGGCTCCGGGATGATTTCCGGTCTTCCTGCTGTGGCCATTCCCTACTCATTCAAAACAGACGAATTCTGCACATCATACATGACGGTATGTATATTGTCCCGACGGTCGAGTGAACTTTAAAAGAGTCTCTTTGAACTGAAAGCCATAAAACTGAATTTGATCTGCATGTAAGTAACAAGTATAGTCAAACATGATTTCCTTGATCTAATACCTCGCATGCAATTGTAACCTGTGTTTTTAATGAGCGTTATCATTAGCAATCACCGTGCAACTTAAAAAACAAGTATACCTTTTGTTATTGATCCATCCAGTGAGCTTTTATATCTGTGCTTTATGCATTGGATGCAATTTAGAGCGTGAGAGTGCAGATGACTGTTGACATGACTGATGCTGCTTTCCAATATGCACATGTCCTGTTCACACGTGGAATGATGTCACTTTCTCGGAAAACCAGTGTCACAAAATTGCACGTCAGTAAATTGTAAGGATCATTTTGTTCAGTGAAGCTATTGGCATTTTTTGGTCATAATTTGAAGAAACAAAAGTCAATAGTAAAAATACTACGTACCGTAATAGTCGCATAAGCTTGAAAACACAACTTGGGATGTTCAAAGCCTCCGATTTCCAGAGCAAGCTGAATGTGTCTGTGTTACACTAAAAATCACTCTGGATTCCAAACAGAAAGCAGCATACGACTAAAGAAAGCACTATTTATAGTCAAGAGTTCGCGAGCTTAAAGCCAGTAAAATAAAGCCCTTCTTAAGCCACAAACACACAAACAAAAACAAAGCAGATGAATGGCATTAGCAAGAATAATTTTCTCCACATTGGTTAAATTAGATAGCAATTAAAACCAGTTATAATTCCTTGTCACTCATAAGTGAAATAGCACATTGCCTTATTTTTGTGAGCACTTCACTTATAGCTCATCGTCTCGGTGGCAGTTCAATTTCTCATAAAGCAATGCAGAACATACATTGATCCCTTCCAGCTAATGAGTCCTAATCTAAGCAGCATTATTATCATTTCTGTTCCAAACTTGCTAATAATAAAAAATTTCATCTGCCTTCGGATACAATCCTCACAAGAACACGTTATTCATGCATTAATTCTAAATGTTGCAATGAAATTTATACCTGCTTATCAAATACCAATGTAAATAGTTGTAAATGAGTGATGAGAAAAAAGTACACCTGCGGATGTCTAACAGTGACTACGTAGTAGAGCTCATACCTCCTCGGGAGGGAAATACTCTTGTACTTTGTATTCACAGGAACACAATGTCATCTTTGTTTGTGCCATCTTTCCCCTTTTACAGAAAAAATTATTTGAATACTACAAGTGCGGTGCAGACTTTCTGCCTTCCCCTTTGGTAAGCACGCCAGCATTCGCCTTAAAGGCAGAGGCCGTGTTGACCAGGCCGGGCCGTCTCACCGCTGTGGCCGTCGCTGTGGAGAACGATCACACCATTGCTTTCTTGGGAGACAATCAAGGAGAGGTTGTCAAGGTGAAGTTGTCTCTTAATGTTTGGTAATCTGGTCAGATTCCTGCTTCCCCATGCAGGAGTGATGACATCTGATTCAGAAAACCTCACGTCTGACGGGGTCTCCTTTTTTTTTTTTAAACCCTTTTGTCCAGGTGCACCTGACTGCATATCCAACCGTGTACAGCAAGGTTCCTGGTGACCCCGTCGGAGACGAGGTCAACAGGAACCTTTTCTTTGACCTCAGTCACAGCCACCTCTATGTAACTACAGAGAAAAAGGTGCGTATGTCAGGATTATTACAGCCCATGCATCAGGTACAACATGTCTCCACAGCGCTGGGTTCCTATGGAGCACCGTGTGTAGGTCACCTAGTTTATTTACTAATCACTGTAGCCCACCTGTAAGAGAAATATACATTTTAAAGCAATAGAAATGATGCTCTTGGTGTGGTGGCGTGCCTGTATCCTGATTTTGTCGATGGCTGCTTTGAATAAAACCGAAGTTGTGGCGTTGAAAGTGGCTTCTTCGCTTGATCTTCTCCGTTATTGAGAGTTTAGCTCAGAGACAGAGGAGGAAAGTTAAGCTCTTCACCGTCTGTCTAGTTTTTCTCACAAAGTTAATTTATTTTCTGCTTTAAAAGGAGCCGCTGAGGTTGCTTTTGTAAAAAAATACCCAATAACCTGTATAAGTGTCTAATATCAGAAATATGTTTTTTTGAGATCAATCTTTTTAGTTTCAGTCGCTGACAGCAGGAAGGAAAACCGACTATCTGACAAACAGAGGATGTGTGAAGTGTATGGAGGAAACAGTTCGAGATCGCATCTCCTCGGAGGCATTTCTAGTGTCGCAACAGGTTTTCACACAATATTTTTTAAAAGTTGTACGTGGTTAGAAACATGTTGGGGACCCACACTCTTACGCCATTCTTTATTTTATGGTACATTTAGTTGATTATTTTCACGTGTTTTTTTTCACGTCATTTGTTGTCGTTTTTGAAAGCCGTGGGATCAGTGCAGCCAAGGATAGCAAACTTTCAGTTCCAGCCCAGAATCATCTAAAAACGAGCCAGAATAGCAAAGTGATTACAGGACAAACCCCTAATCAACAACATCTGTAAATGTTTCCTCTCGCTGTAGTCCAAACAAGTGTAGGGGTTGTTTGGAAAAGTAAACATTTATCTTGATATTTTAACAAAACATTAACACATAGAACTACTAAAAAAAGAGCACTTTCAAAATCATACCAGCAGTTTTCCGCTTTGCAGTGTCGTGTTGCTTTGTATTTGACGCCTCTGTTAACAGTGCCAGTTCCTCTTGTGTTAGCTGCTCGACATGGTCTGCAACTGTTCTATAAAAGAATCTTATTCAGTCTTTAGCTCACCTACCACCTATTTATTTATTACCCTGACGCCTCTCTGAGGAGCTTCAGACACGGTCTATCACTCATACAATGTGTTTTGAATGCCCATGCTTCAGTTTAGTATCTGACAGACCTTTTGAATGATTTTGAGTTTTCCCACCACTTTGAACAGGAAGCATGCACTGTTTAGTGAATATGTGAGACCATGAGCTGTGACGGGGCTCGTATCACCCTCTGCACTCACTCACACCTGCAACAAACCAAGCGGCTTTACAAGCTGTACTTGTAAATGCTTCCTATTTTGTACAGTGCCCCCCCCCACCCCCCCACCCCCCCAAGGTGCACTGTTTGATCACAGTTCATGTCGTCATGCTCTAGATCACCAAGGTGCCAGTGCAGACGTGCCTCCAAAAGAAAGACTGCCAATCATGCATGGAACTGAGGGACCCTTACTGTGGCTGGTGTGTCCTGGAGGGCAGGTCCGCATCTTTTTCTCACACACACACATAAACACACACACACACACACACACATGCATACAGATACATGCACACAGCAACAGTACGTGTGGACAGTTTGAGTGTCTCTCCATGGTTCTATTCCATCTCCTGTTGTCCTGCAGCCATAAGGAGTTAAAGCCGTTTGTCAGCCTCACACAGCGAAGGCAGACCAATGCAATTTACTCTCCTCAGCCTATATTTATCAGTGTCTGGAGGGGAGCAAGGTGTGCATGTATCATATGTTTTACAGGGATGTGATCAGGAAAATTGACAACACAAAGCAAATAGCTTTCCTTTGAGAGACCAAGTGTTCCTATACATGAAGTGTGATCACAGTCCTGGAGAGATTTTTATTTATCTTTTAATCTGATTAGATTGTGTGAGCTGAGATATATGACATTACTTATTACTGCATGACAAACAATTCTCATATTTGGAGCGCCGGTTTAAAAAAAAACTTTTGCCATAGACCTGGAAAAGATGGGACAAATAATCAATGAGACTGGGAAAAAAATAGATTTTGAGCTTATTTACTTTCCTGTTAACGTCTAATTCTTGAGAAGCCTTAAATCTCGTTGATTTCACAGTAATCTTGTATTGACTTTTTCTTTGCGTGTTCTATGTGGCACAGCTCTACACTCAATAACAACAAAAACATGTTCGACTGTAATTTATAATACGATTTTACAACATTGTGGTTTTGTTGTTACCGTTTCAGATGTGGTAATCATTCCAATCATAATAATCAGCTGAAATTGTGCTGTGAATTGATTCACAATCAATTCTTCATTTATTATTGTGTATAAGCTATAAAAATGTACATTTTAAAACAGCTATGATAAGGTTAGGTTTGATTTTGCCTAAATTTAATCTGAAACTATTAGAATTAGGGAGCAGTGTTTTCACTTTGAGGTTGTTTGTAACTACACATAGCCTATTTTATATAAAAAAAAAAGAACATGCCTATTTGAAGTCACCTGGGAACACATCAAAATCAGTTGGAGATGTGGAGCAGAGGCTCGTGGGAGTTGTTCATTCTCCATCTGAAGGTGTACCAGGAGGTCTGAGTGCCGACGGGCAGAGCAGACGAACGGCTGGTTGTGGAGCCCCAGGCAGCAGTGCGTCAAGATCGTATCCTTCTACCCACCGAACCTCTCCTGCAAAAAGACTGACAAGGTACCGCTCGGCTTCCGTCTCACTCATTCTCTGCTTTTGTGTCTCTGGCTCTGCAGTACACAACTCACCTCACATCTACGTGTCACACAAACGTGCCGAGCCTGAGTATGAAACTGTTTACGTCTTGAACCAGAGACTCCGAGCTCCTGGTCTCCCTGCTTTGTATTGATCCAGATCAGAAACTGTCTTATTAACGAGCATGCTTGAAGATGGAGCGCTTCTGTTCTGCACTTTAAACTTTTCTGACTCACTACTGAATTTCCATCAAAATTCAAATACAGGCACGTCTGACCGAACCCAAATATAATGGAATTGGCTGATTTATTACTATTACTGTGAGGGTGTGTCTGTGTATGTATGGGTGGAGACACTGTGTTCTGAGTAGAAGTTGCTGAGTTCCTAGAAGAATGGAGCCGTGGCCGGAGAAGACTGGAACACTTAGAAAAGATATTGAATCCAGATGTACGTGAAAGATTTCTTGAGCTTGGCAGATATAAGGCCGAGCACAGTGACAGGCAGTTGCGGCAAGTGACCACATCTCCCCGATCGGCATGATAAAGACATCAACGAAGATTGCTCTCACAGAGTCCGCCTTACAAAGAAATCAACCTACCAGTGACTATTTTATCCATTTTTTTGTTTTAGAATTTATGATACGTACATGTTTTTACATGTTAAATTTCATAAGATTAGATGTTTTTTTTTTCTATTCTTTAACAAAACAATGAACTTAGCAATGATATTATATTAGTTTTAGATGCACCTGCAATTTCTTTGTGCATGAAGCAGAGACTTTACCTCAACCATGTAAGAACAAGGGAACTATACTGGTGCGATCACATGTAACAGTAGAGCCGTTGGTATGATAATGCAGATATATGTTGGCCAGTTTTGGCTCCAAATACAAATCCAACTCCATATATTTAACAAAAATCCCAAATTTAATGTTGCATAATTTCTCTAGTTTGTCATATATATGGACGGATTATGGAAATATGAAAGTATATGATTTTTGAGCTATAAAGAAAATGTAATCAGTTCAGAATGTTGATAACGACTGGGTTATGAAATCAAATGTGACATTGGTTTCAATAGAAATCACCTTCCTTACTGCACAGGTAAAGATCAACATCCCCTCCCTACCAACGATCGGGAGGTCTGACCGGCTGCACTGCGACATGGAGACTTTCCGGAGTGAAGGCGTCATGTCTGACTCTGGTCAGGTCTCCTGTGATCTGCCCCAGCCTTCACAGATACCGCCAGCACCTGAGGACAGAGGTACCCTCTTTCTAACCAACCTGCCCTCTCATCATCCTCTTTCAAGCCAGGTATGAAGGCTTTTTCTCTTAAAAAAGGATTTGTATTATTTGCCAGACAAACTGGCACATGACTAAAAAAGCTTTAGGTTTATCACAAGTTAACTGTTTTGCTGAATAGTTTATTGTGGTTTTTCCACTAAAAGTTTGACAACATAAAATTAGAGTGCAGATCTTGCATTGTGCAATATTGTGTGTTTAAATGTAATGGGAATAAACGCATTTGCCTCGGTCTAATCTACGTAAATCTACAGACAGGTACATAAACATCAAAGTCATCAGGCGAAGATGTGTGTCAGTGGTTTACCGACTCACCTTCTATTCATCAAAACATAGATTAACATTAAGATGCCTTCACTGTCAATGTAAATGAAACATCATGAAATTGTGTTGGCAGTCTGACAGTAGCAGCACAACAGTCATGGGCATAAAAAGTCACATATGAAAATATGAAAACAAATAAACATGAATATACATACACATAGGAACAGGAAGGTGCATATATGAAGTTTCTATTGGACAAATCTTACACGTTTTAAGGTGACGGGTTCTGAGTTCAGATTCTCCACAGCTCTGGGGACGAGGGAAGAAGCTCAGTCTGTTTGAGCGAGTGTGGCTGGTTCTGAGTCTTCCTGAGGGGGAGGGAGGTGAACAGGGGGTGACCGGGGTGAGAAGGTTCTCGGTTGACGGCTCGTCTGCATTGTCAGCAAAAAATAAATGCCAGACAGTTTTGGGAGTGGAGAGTGAGGAGCTGACGATCCATGATCCATATAGCATCTTGTGCAGAAACATCATTAAACTACCAACAAGTTCAGTTCGTTGTTGTCTTTAAAATTCAGTCTGTTTTCTACTCCTGTTCACGCATCTGCAAAACTTGTATCCTCTTCAAAACCTTTAACCTATTTTTTAAACTGGTTCTTGCCTTAGATTTCGTGGCCGTGGCCATCAAGATATTGGTCAATGAAGTTGTGCAGCTTGCCGCACTGGAGTTCAAGTTCTACAACTGTGCTGCCACAGTGAAGAAATCTGAAAACACACCGTGAGTCTGGCTCCTAATCTGTCACTCGGTGAAAACACACCGCGAGTCTGGCTCCTAATCTGTCACTCGGTGAAAACACACCGCGAGTCTGGCTCCTAATCTGTCACTCGGTGAAAACACACCGCGAGTCTGGCTCCTAATCTGTCACTCGGTGAAAACACACCGCGAGTCTGGCTCCTAATCTGTCACTCGGTGAAAACACACCGCGAGTCTGGCTCCTAATCTGTCACTCGGTGAAAACACACCGCGAGTCTGGCTCCTAATCTGTCACTCGGTGAAAACACACCGCGAGTCTGGCTCCTAATCTGTGACTCGGTGAAAACACACCGCGAGTCTGGCTCCTAATCTGTCACTCGGTGAAAACACACCGCGAGCCTGGCTCCTAATCTGTCACTCGGTGAAAACACACCGCGAGTCTGGCTCCTAATCTGTCACTCGGTGAAAACACACGGGGAGTCTGGCTCCTAATCTGTCACTCGGTGAAAACACACGGGGAGTCTGGCTCCTAATCTGTCACTCGGTGAAAACACACCACGAGTCTGGCTCCTAATCTGTCACTCGGTGAAAACACACCGCGAGTCTGGCTCCTAATCTGTCACTCGGTGAAAACACACCGTGACACTGAACACAGCATCACCATGAACATGAACACCAGGCTTGAACAGATGAGAGGTCAAGGCTCGGTTTGTAAATTGTGATGCACCTTCTGGATTTTCTCTCCTCTTTTTATTCCCAAGCCGATTAAACTGCCTCAGTTTTCTTTTCATTAATCAAAAAATGAAAGTCCATCTTGCCAGATTTTTTTCCCCCCGTTTGTTTTTGTCTTTAATTCTTTTACACGGAGGAATGTGTGATGAACGAGCATTGCTTACGCGAAGTTGCAGAGAACCATTTCGTTGTCAGCAACATCGATTTTTGTGCCGGACGCTTGTATTTCGGTGTTTTCAGGTGCGTGTCGTGCGTTGCCAGTTCGTGGGGTTGCCAGTGGAGTACGTTCGATCACTCCTGCAGTGATACGGACGACGGCGCCGTCGGCTCCCACGTCATCAAGCACGGGCAGGTCAGTTATTTTAAAAGGTTACCTGCTAGTTAATGTCAAGGCAAGGACTCTTACCTCTGCTCTGATGGGATGTGCAGAGTAAGAGTTGCTGAAGACCGTAGCTGAAGTTTTAAAGGAAACGCCTTAACATCGTGTGTGATGCGGCGCCGAAGCGACCCACATTCCCCCTGAAAATTAACAGACGCACAAATCCGACCATCAGCTGCCACCATCTTGCATAACAAACATCGCCGGGTGGTAGATAACGATACACAAGTCCGGTTCTGAGTGATACCTATCTGTCACCACGGATAAGCGCGTATGTAAAGTGGTTGGAATATTTAAAATGTAAACAATTAAAAGTAGGAGAATTTTAAGTGTCTTGATGCCGTTTCAGGGAGGAAAGTGTCCTCGGTTTGAGAATCCCGATCCTGTGTTGATCCCCGTCGGCTACAAGACTCAAATCACCTTCGAGGGGATCAATTTGGACCTTTACCAGGTAAGGTGGTGTGTACTTTATGGGAAGCTTTTCTGGCATTTTACTGGGTTTCATATCAGGATCTCAGTGAACAAGATTGATTCATGGTGTTTGGACCGTTTGTAAATGTAATAATCCCGTCACGAAGATGAATCGCTTACTCTGTGATAAACGGACACATACAAATATTCTATTGCTTTAAACCGCAGGGCTGGACCTTGGACTACCGTCAGCTTAATTTCCAACGTGTGAGACACAGATAATCTGGTAATCTTACAAACATCAGCCATACCTCAGGACAGAACCTGAAAGTATGTGGTCATCAGTTGTCAAGGTGTCGTCACAAGACCCAGTAAGGCCATGAGATAAATGCTCGGCATGTATGAGCTCTATCTGCAAATCCAGGATCCATCCAGCCCTCCATCCGTCGTCATTAACAGCTCTGTGAATTTGTTAACATGCAAACTTTTCCGAGTGGGAACAGAAGAGCTCAGAAGAGTTGGCATGTACATTTCTGGCTTTGCCTTGAGAAAAGAAAGAAGCCGAGCTGAGGTTGGAAAATTCTGTTGTGCATAACAGAATGCAACACATTTCTGGTTTTGTTTCTGTCCGGCTGTGCAGGGTCGTGTTTTCACCATCGGAACCGAGCTGATGAGAAATGTGGAGGAAGAGGTCCATTTCGAGGAAGGTCCGTTCTACATTAGCAGCGGCTTCAATGTGAGTGGATTTTCTTTTTTGTGCTCAACATTTCTTTCATACATCACTTTCAAATATATTCAAGTTCGGTTGCCTGTACTGGCCGTTGGAACGTGGTCTTAGTTATCAACAGTAGCGTGTGGTGGTGTTCCATTCAGGGCCGGCAGTAACCAAATCAGTTTTCTCTAGCAATGTATTGCAACTATCTAAGTACGGCCGTTTTTATGTTCCAGATTTATAAACTGAAACCCTTCATTAGCTCCTTTTCACTGTGATATTCTCTAGCGCCCTCTATTGGGCAGACTCCCCTCACTGGAGCCATTGCAACACCTCTCCACATTGTGAATTCAGTGCTTGGGAAGCTCAAACAGTGCCATTAATCACTGGATTCTGTTTTAATAAGGAATTTTCTTCCAATTTCTTAGTTTTCCTACAACAAGTCACCAGAGACCAATGTTGTTTTCTACGTGAAGGACAAGGAGTCTGGCAAGAAGATGGACAGCACGCTGAATGGTGCGTTCCTTGATTCTGTTGTGGAAATCTTATTTATAATATCCTCTGTGCAAGCTGTGAGTCACAATATGACGCTTTATGTTAGATTGAACAGTGCTATCTTTAATCTCGAATTCAAATTAATCAGAGAATTCATTGGTAACCATGGTAACCTACCATGTTTTTGACAGAAATGGAGGGATCCTGAGGAATTAGCAGGAATAACCGTGAGGCAGTTTATCTTTGTCATAGAATGCATTTTATTTATTGATGCCGAGAGATTTAAGTGTGAATGGACAAAATATAATATTAATACTTTACTTGTTTAGCACATTTTATACGATGTTGACTCAGTTTGCTTCACAGACACGAGGAGAGAAAACCTAAGTTATCAAAACAATAATAAAATCCATGTCCAAAGATGAAGTCAATATCAAATGCACTGAATAGTTGGGTTCACAGAACCACATTCATCAAGTGAGATAGTGGCAGTACAGAGAAGCACACACACGTTCTGGCTGCCTGAAGAAACGATGTTTTAGGGCTGCTTTTGAATGACCTTTGTCTTCCCACATGAGATTATGAGTATGATGCAAGGTGTTGCTTCTTCCCGTGCAGTCACTTTGTACAACTGCTCCATGGGGAGGGAGGACTGCAGTCTTTGCAAGATTGCCGACCCCAAATACAGGTGTGTGTGGTGCAGCAAGCAGAAGGCCTGTGTGTACTACAAGCTCTGCAGCCAGCAGGGGCCCGGGAAACTCCACAACACCGAGTGCCCCAACCCCGAGATCACAGATGTGAGTAGCGACGGCATAATCATCACTTGGTGTTTATCTTTAGGCCGAAGCCGGTGGCTGCTTTGAAGAGTTGTGATTGGCAGTGAAAAGTCATCGACCGCAGAGACTGGATTATTGATCAGAGCAGCTCATCGGCCATGTTAGGTTCTGTCTCCTCTTCTTGTTGACAGACGCCCTTGAGAGTGTGTTTCTCCATCGTTAATGGTCTGCATGTCAGTGCGGCTCCAAACATACCACAGCCGGACGGAAATATTGGCAGATAAATAAATGACACACAAATTGCTTTTACTGTGTTGGTAGTAGTTCTGTGGGTGTATTTTAATGTGTGCTGTAGAGAGGACAGCGCTTTTGTGTTAAAACTAGTGCTGTCAACTGATTAAAAACAATGAACTGATTAATTGCACAATCTTCTGTAGTTAATTTCGATTAATCACATTGTTTTTCTACTGAAGACTGAAGCTTGTAATGGATATTTATTGAGGGAAAACCACGAAACACACAAGTATTTCCTCCAGTTTTGGCAGTTTGGTGGCTCCTGGTCAGCCAACATGGCAACCTGCTGTTTAGCTGCAGAATTACTTCTGTGCTCGTTAAATTCAGCTTTACAAAGTATAACTAGTGATTTTCACTTCCTCAATCAGCCGTCAGGGAACTTTTAAAGGGAAACTTTCAGCCTTAATATCATTCCACTGGGTATTGTGCTGCTCTGTTGTCACGACGCTGCGTCCAGAGACGCTGCTGCTCACGCTGCTGCTCCGGTCGAGGCGTAAAGACTTACTTTACATTTTTTTAACAAGTTAAACGTTTCAAATCAATTGATTAAATTAACGCGTTATTTTTGACAGCATTAGTTAGAACGTGAAACATCTTAATAACTACCTTTAGTTATTAAGACGTAAACCTTTAGAGAAAGTCAAGGTCCCCAGAGGAGCATTCACACTGACAATATTTGACCCTCTGACTTTTCCTTTGACGCCGATGTATGGCGTTGACATTTTTGCTTTTCAGTGACATGGATCAGCATTTACGTCTTGCTGACTATAAATCTGAATAATGAAATATTCAGTGTCTAGCACTTGATGAGTTAATCTATTAAAAAAAAAAAAAAGGCTAATTATTGAATCATGACAGCATTAGTAGCGTTTAGCTTTTTCACCGCCTCACACACTGTATCTCCCCATTCAGATCTTCCCTCGCTTTGGCCCCCTGGGGGGAGGCATCTCCATCACCATCCGTGGCTCCGACCTGGGCATCCATAAAGAAGACATTAAAAGCATCACTGTGGTCAGAGAGCCCTGCATCCTTCAGAAGGAAAAGTACTCTGCCTCCACTAGGTAATATCTGCACACGTACAATATGAGCATGCACAATCATGTACTCCGACCGCTCTAGGCTGGTGTTCAAACGTTCTATGGACACGTTTCAGACAAAGTGTTGTTTTGTGTACTTTGAAGATCTTTATCTGTCGTGAGGAGTTCTTCTTCTTTGCTCAAGGGAACCTGGCTGTGTATTTTAATCAGCTCATAATACCACAGTATTGATCTGTCGGTCTCCAGACGCAGGTTGATTTAGATACGGAGGCTTGGTTTAGAAAAAGGAGGAAGACTTCAGATAGTTTCTTTAGTAAACAGAAAACATCATTAATAAATGACTACATAACTAGTTGAAGGCTCACGTTCAAATTCCTTCTGCTGCGTCTCGAGGTTAAGCTGAAAACTTTACAGGTTAGAAGTTTGGGGTGGAAATCAGACTTGTGAATCTCTTACCCCTCAGACATTTGAACTGAATTTGAATCCGTGTAGACAAATAGAACACAATGGAGAATAGATAAACACGGTGGAGAGAAATCAATACAAATCTGCAAAGTAAATGAACAAAGGAAGAGCTACGATGGGAAAAAAGGAAATGGAGGAAAAATATAAAGGACTTCTCACTTCAAGGATAAATATCCTCCAGGTACCACGTTCTACTTTCAGGAGAGATGTTATATACCGATAAACCTCACTGCATTAACAGGACCCTGTTGTCTCACAAAGACGGGCCTATAAAGCCTTAATGAATATGTCTGTTTTTGCTACTTTTGGTAAATATCTCCAACTTTTAAAATGTACATATTATATGTATTATATTAGACAAAAAAAACCCTGAGGGGTAGAACTAGGAAAACGTATTGTGTTGCCAGCCGCTTTATTCAGCATTACTCAGCTGAACCTGCTTGGCTTGCCTGACCACCATAAAAACATGAACAGAATCCAGTTGGGTTCAGTCTGTTCAATGACTTCTACTTTTCTGTTATAAACTATTTTCTTTAATCAGCCTGATTTCACACTACATTCACAACCTTGTGAACAATTAATCTACCTGTTTAAAAAACAGTTGAGATGACTTAATTAGTGTTGGAAATTATATCCCAAAGGTTGCAGAAGTCAACATGTGACCCCGAGGTTTTGATCTCAGGGTAAATCTAATCGGGTAAAGTGAAACATGAGTGCTTTACCTTCCCTCATTAGCAGCTCTGTCATCCTGCTGAGCATTGCCCCGACGCCCCAGTGCAGCTACTGAGCGGCCAGCAGGTCAGACTGTGGTTGTTTTCAGCAGGTATGAATCTAACCTTGTGCATGAAGAGAGCCGGGGCCACTGTGAAATCACTAAATGAAGGTTACAAACCCAGTCTGGCAACTGCAAGAAACTGAAGCAACTCAATCACTGCCGTCATTTTTTAATTAAAAGTACAAGATATTGTCGAGATCCATTGTCTTCAATTTGATAAGCTCACCTCAGGGTTATAAAATACTGCAGTGGCCATTTTCCATTTCAATTTAGTGAGTAATTCATGAAATAATTATCAAAAGAATAATAAAAATGAACTGCTTGGTAGACGAGTGTCACTAAATGTATTTTATCATCCTCTTTCCGGTTGTGTTCAGTGTGGTGTGTGAGATTAGCCCTGTCGGTGCCCGTGGGTCGCACTGGGGTCAGGTGGAGGTGGAGGTCATCGGTGGGAAAAGAGGAACCTCCAGCATGTACTTCACCTACAGGGTAAGTATACACACTCTCACTCACAACTCCAGTATGAAGTAGTAGTAGTAGTACGACGTTTCACCTGGAAAAGGAAGACCCAAAGCGCTCAGTGAAGCCGTCGTCACGGTGTACCAATTCACTTTCCATCTTCTTTTTTTAGAATTTTCCCTTTTCTTCCAATACCTCCCGTCCGCCTTTACCCTCCTTACACTCACCAAACCTCCTGGCTGGTCGTCCTCTACCCCGAGCCGGCAGCTTCATCTGTAGCATCCATTACCCTACATAGTTATCTCTCCAACATACATGAACATATTTTCTCTCACTTTCCCCACACATGAGCTGTCCCCCAGCCGATACCTTATTCTTATCCCTGTCCATTCTGCCAGTGAAGATCTCAACAACCTCAGCTCTGCCACCTCCAGTTTGTCCTCCTGTCTCTTGCCCACTGCTTCCCTCTCTACACAATAAAGAACACAACCGTCTTACTACTAACGTTTTGACATTCCCTTTCTACCGAGCCGAGATCCTTCTATCACAAGACATGCCATCAACCGTCCAAATCTGACATTATGGTGTATTTATAAATAAAGCATCTGGGTGTATATTACGATTGTACCACACTGTTCAAGAAAGCCGGAGGGTGTACGCTTTCCTCTTTAACCAGATGTTGTGCAGCAGTCCCCCTTTACTTGCTGATGCTTTAACAGGCGACAGCGCAGCTTTTGAACTGGCTTTTCATATCTGTGGCTCCACTAAAGCTTCGCCGCAGGGCAGTGCTCCTCCTGTTTGCTCAGCATATTGAGCCAGATGTGATGTTTGCACGAGTCTGTGTCTGAATGGTTCTGACACTGTGTGTCTCGGGGTAAGTAGATCCAGGAGGGTGAGAGAAAATCGGGCCTGTTGATGAAGCTGTCGGTGGAATGAAGCTTGCAGGGAAAAAGTGAGCATGTATTGACGGTGTATCTGGTGACACCGCCTCTCCACCTTTACTAGGACCCGATTCCTGATGCAGTGACGCCTGCCCGATGTCCAAAAGCTGGGGGGACGCTCATTACAATCTCGGGGACGTTTCTGGAAACGGGCAGTAAGGAGGACGTAGAGGTTAACATCGGAGGGGTGGACTGCACTGTGTAAGGACTTCAGTTCTCAGTAATTGTCATTCACTCCAAAACAGCAATTCTGTTTGAACGCAGCCAGTCGATAGAGCTTCTGCTGATTCAGACATTGTGTCACATGCAAATTCTACAGTAAGCACACTTTGAAGCCCATAAATTGTTGTGTTTTTTGTCGAATTTATGAAGCAAAAATGGAACTGACCTTAACGTTGGTGCCATAAGCAGGAGGGATTTATTCCCATGCAATTTGCTTGTACATTTGGGACCGTGTGTTCTGACACTTTAGGCAGCGGCAACAGGAAAATAAGGAGCAAGAGAAGCAGCAAAGCCCAGATTTAACAAGCTGTCAGGCTGCTGCCGTGTTGGGCTCGACTGTATGGTGACCTTGTGTGACCCCCCACACCCCAACACCTCCACCCCACCCCACCACCCCGTCTCACTCCTTCAGCCTGTGACAGTGAGTGCTGAGCTGTGTCCTTGTCCTCGGCAGAGAGCACTTCGGGAAAAAGATCACCTGCAGGATCGGAGAGTACCGGGCGGATAAGGTGCCCACTGACCTTCTCCCCATCACCATGAAGTACGGAAGGAGTACCATAAAAACCTTCCCAAGTGCCTTCCAGTTCTGGGAAAACCCCGTGGTCCTGGACCACCACCCCAAAGGAAGCTTTGTCTGGTGAGTGACAAACAGCACTGCTTTTATTTTCCCCGCAGTCTGTACATCCAGATGAATGTGTCGAGGAAACTGTTCTATCGACTGTGAAGACATCTTGCTCACTACGTCTGCTGTGAAGTTATTCAGAGTGTGCCCAGTTTCAGTTTCAGTACGTGCCTAAAATATGCCACTTTAACGACAGACTGAAAAATCTGCTGTCATGAAATTTAAAACAAGCCTTCATTTCTACACAATTAACCTCAAATGTACGCTTGATGACTGTGGAGGGAAAAGTCAGTATCCAAAGAACATCACCTTTTCAGATAGTTTATTCTTGTGAAGTAATATCTATTCATGTGAGAAAGTTGATCAACAATTAGCGTTTTTTTTATATATATATATAATTTTTATTAGCTAATCTTAGATTTGACATGGTTATATATGGAAGCACCAGTACTCGTACAATTATGGTGTCTACATCATGACATCTCATTACATTAGTGATCCCGAGTCCACATTTCCCTAATCTCTAAAAAACAGATGTGTTGGGAGAAATGTAATTGAGATTGATGTGAATGAGAAATGGAGAGACGGGCCGACTTCCCTTTAGAAACTTTTCTCTTGTTTTAGCGTTTGAAGTTGAAAACGAGGTCAAACACGATGGTGTCGTCTGTGAGAACTTGGACAGTCGCAAAGGCACCTGCTTCTTCCTCAGCCCTTCAGATTCCTGTCTGAAACCTCGGCACGATTCCCAGCTATTTTATGTTTCTTAAGTAAGAGTTGTCCTCCCAAGATTTGCTGAATCTGCCGGTGTTTGTGTTTGCGGCGTACCTTCCACACTAGAAGTACACAAACTAGAACAACAAACTAATTTGTTTTCATCTCCAGTGAAAATTCCACCAGGTACAATTTACGATCATCTTTCTTCCCGTAGATCTCCCCATGAGTTTGTCTCCCTGTTTGTTTGTGTGTCTGGGAATGAATGTGTTTACATGTTTGATTTCTCCGTGTTTTAGCGGAGGGAGGAACATTGTGGTGACTGGCTCCGGTTTTGACCGGATCCAGACCGCTGTCATGAGAATCCAGGGGGACGACACCTCAGCTTATGAGGTTCCTACTCATTTTATTCATCAGCATCTCTGTCAACACATCCTCATTTTTCTTTTATTTCATTACTGTTCCTCTCAGCCGTCTCTTTTTGATGGTCTGCCTCTCCATCTGACACCCCCCCCCCCCCCCCCCCCCCCCCCCCCCTCACTGGAGGGCCACTGTTTGATTTCTCTGCATCTCACGAGCCCACGACTCCAGTAGTGATTCATTCAAGCTCTATGAAGCTCTACAGTAGCTGCAGCTTTCTGCTGTGCCCTCCGGGGAAGCTTCCACAGTGTGTAGGACGGTGGAGTTCAGCTGTCACACACACGTTGTCAGTCCTTTTCCCAAAACAATCAGCGACAGAGATATCTCCATCAGTTTAGCTCATCATAGGGATGTAAAGAAAGTCAGAGGAGGAGCGACTCGGTGCGATAATTCCACTATCTCCGATGCACAAAACCAGCTTCCCCCTCCACCTGGCTGGAGACTCACACATCCCTCCTACAATACAATACATTCATGCACTACTTTTACCCACCATGTGCCTTTTTTATATCTGTGATCATGTAAACACTACCACTTTATTTCCCTCACTCTTTTTTTCTTAAATGTCCTTTTTATGACACCTTCCTGTTCCTCTGATGCTGCGCAGACCGCCCACGAGAGGAACGACACGGTCATCCAATTTCAGTCTCCAGCAGTGAACGACTTCATGGGCCTGCATTTTCAAACCTTCATCCATCTGGACAACTATGTGAAGGAACTGAAGCCGTTCCACTACCACCCGAACCCCAGCTTCAACCCTCAGATCCAGAGTATCATCACTGAGACAAGCATCATCATCGTCACTGTGAGTGCGGGCCACGCCGACATTCCTGCGTGTGAAGGAATTAAGACAAATGGGATTATTATCCGACTTGATGCTGATTTGCAGTTGCTGCTCACATTTATCCCTTTTCAACCGCTCACATACCTTTAATGGTCGAGTTTTATTGCTCGTCACAATTATGGAAGCTTATCTGTCATTTATACTCAGTGGTATGGTTATTGGTATGTATATATATGGTATGCTTATTATACAAGTGCAAATCCACCAGCTAATATTTGCATTTATACATATTGCGATGCCAGGCCTGTGGGATTGACTGGAGCTCTGCCGAAAGTATCTTACAGAAGAAATTACTTAGAAGTGTGCTTACTATGACTATAATCTTAATATTTAATTACTTTTAGCTCTGATTGAAACAGTGGAGTGCAATCTTTTGCTCTCATCATCTGATGAATGGATGGTGGTTAATCGCTTCCCCATGTCGCTCAGTCGTGTCACTTTGAGCCTCGCCGTCGCTCTTTCCCCGCAGGGTCGAGGTTTCTCCAGAGCTATGACGGCCAGAGAGGCTCAAGCGTTTGTGGGCGACGTTCAGTGTGTGGTCAACACTCTTCAGGATGACCGGCTGTTCCTGGAACCACCGTCCACAACGCCCAGTGCCGGATCCAGACGGCAACACAGAGACACTCGACCCGAGCAGCTGGAACTAATGGTCAGACCAGACAAACATCCAGACAATACACCATAGTAGAGAGACACTCCCTCGGTAGCCTGAGTATGGAACCAGATTTTACCTGCAGCTAAAGTGTTACTGGAATAAAAGTAGGCATGCGGACAACAGAGGTTTAGATATAAAAAGGTCAAAAGTTTCCAAAACCCCTATGATCAGATATAACGGTATCACATTATTATTATTTCATATATTAATCCACATACAGACTTTTACTGTTCCTACTTTTCCTGGAACTGTTTTCTAACATCAACTGACATTTGTTTTTTAAGAATTAAATCAGAAAATGTGTTTTTAGTTTATTTTCATTCAAGATTCAAAGATTCAAAGTGTTTATTGTCACGTGTACAGTAAAGAAACGTGTTTTCCTACAATGAAATTCTTACTTTACTGCCCACACTGAACGCCACATAATTTAAAAACTATAATAAACTTAAGCAGTAGAAATATAAACCTATACATTAAACTATGCAAAAATACAAGCGATATATACAGTTTAAGGTGGAAGTGAAAAAGCTCCAGTCTGTACATAAAGGTGAGAGGTCGTCAGCAGTAGGTGGGACAGATGTGAACTGGACACGAGTGCATCTAAAGTGCATATACAGTATAGAAGCTGTGTACATTCAGTGTAAACGAGAGGTATGGGGGGCATGAATAGTCTGCTGGACTCCTGTCAGCTGTTTAGGAATCTGATCGAGGGAAAGGAAGAGTTCTTGAGTCTGGTGGGACAGTGGTTGGACATTCTCATGATATTGAAGTGACATCTTCCCCACAATTATGTCTATTAAATACTAACATCCCTAGAAGGAGAAAAGAAAACGTGTTTTTTAGAATCCAAACTACTAAAAGATGGTTGAAACCAAAAGGTTTTCAAAACTGTGGGGGAATGAGACCCGGCCTCGCAGACCTCAAATCACACAGTCTCCTTTTGTTTAATGCCAGAACCCCCGATGTTTTTTACATCGTCAGATCTTTTTATTGTCCATCGGGATAACTCCATGTCCCTTCATCATTTTTATAAGTTCTTCACAGGTTAGGTTGTGAAAATTGCAATTTTCAACAAAAGCTAATAACTGCATTTGGTGAGTGAAAAGTAGATTATGTACCTCAGAAATCTATTCAAATAGAAGTATTAAAAAAAAGAAAAGGATTTCCAATGTGTATTTGTCATGTTGCTTGACTACTTTCAGCATCGCAGAGTTATACACTGACATGTAAATCACAGCATGCATTCTGAGTCTTTACTGCATGTCTCTGGACATGTCCCATGTCCTCCGGACATTTTGAGACTTTTCTTTTCACTGGTTCAACAGTTTCCGTGTACCGACAGGCTTTAACGACATTCAATGATATCCGAGCCACAAATGTGATGAACACTGTACTACCTCTACCTGTCAGTGAGAGATTGTTTTATTTCTGTGGCAGAGAGCTGCATAAAGGAGCAACACCACCAGACTAACAATAGGACGAGATACCTACTGAGAGGAAGTCGGATTATGACGTGTCAGACTCGGTACCTCTAAGCATTTATCTAGTTCTAGTGGTCCTACAAACTTCAGCATACTTTCAAAAAAATACTGCAAGCTTCTCTCCAGCTGCTTTAGGTGAGCTGCACGCAATTATTCAGATTCTGTCCACATCCTCTCTCCAACTCTGTCCGATCCTGACGAGTGGCACCTCCCAAAATGTGTCTCCGGCTGAAATGAGGAAGTGCAAAACAAGACCTTCTACTATGTGTTTATCCACAGATAAAGTTTGGGAGAGGGGAGTGGGTGGTCGGCTCCGTGCAATACGAGAAGAAGAATGACTTGCCCCGCTACATCATCATCCCTGCTGTCATTGTGCCCATGCTGCTCATCATCGTCATCTCGCTCTACTGCTACAGGTGAAGTTCAGGTCAACTCTATGCTCTGTTGGCGTTCAGAAATATGACTTTCATACCTCGACAAATTCATTATTTTGAGATGTTTTTTGGCATATTTGCTTTCAGTATTTGAAGTGACATTAATTTGAAATTGTATGAATAACCTGGCTTCCTTCTATGATAAATTGGGGATTGACAATTTTTCCAAGGAAAAAGGGTGTGAGACCCCCTTTATCCTCCCAATCTGTGATTTACCCCGGAGCTCATGCAAAGTCAAATTCAAGCCTCGGTCAAACTTTACAGCTGAATTGTCATCCAGAGAAGTACTCCCACATTCACAGAGGAATACAGGCCTGACAGGACACTCCTATGGAAGTGTGACAAACACTTTGCCGCCAAGTTATCCGCCAATTCGGCAGTTTATTTTCTCTCACAATCAAGCATGTAGTCTATAAAGGAAAAAACAAAACCAAAACACGTTGGATAGAATTAAAAAAAAAAAAAGAAGTGATGCCTCCATCTCGTCTGGCTTTGTTGACGTGTGGTTGTTTGTTTGTTGTTTGTTTGTTCAGGAGGAAGAGTCAACAGGCAGAGAGGGAGTACGAGAAGGTGAAACACCAGCTGGAGAACCTGGAGGAGCGCATACGAGACCGCAACAAGAAAGAATTCACAGGTACCGACAGTGCAAAGAAAACCTCCACCATACTGCTAATGTCCCTCAAAGGATCCATGTTTCTAAGAGGCTTAAAGGTAATGAAGTGCTTTAAAGCTCTGATTCCATTTTTTGGTGTATTGTCCTGCAGGGAATTAAATCCGTTCTCACGCGTAGCGTCACGTTATGATCGTTCCAGGGAGCAAATCTGCAGTGACAGTAATAGAACACAACATTTCTCCCTGGAAATGATTTATTGGCAATGCTCTCTGCCCTGCTCATCTTCCCGGTGGAGAGAGGGGAGCAATGTGAACGTGACAAAAGTTGCTTTGTAAGAAGAAAAGGAGGCGGTTTTGATTTGAGTTTCTGTTTTACAGACTTGATGATTGAGATGGAGGACCACACCAACAACCCGAGCGAAGGCAGAATACCCTTCCTGGACTACAAGAACTACACAGACAGAGTCTTTTTCCTACTTTTAAAGGATGGAGCCAGTGATGTGATGGTCACTGGGAAGCTGGACATCCCCGAGGCTCGGAGAGCCACTGTGACCCGGGCTCTCAACCGGTTCTCCAACCTGCTCAACTCCAAGACGTTCCTCATCAATGTAATGACACTGCACCTAATACACCGACGTTACCTGATACTATCATGTGTTTACAAGCGTGTAATGAATAGACTGAAGCGCATTACTTCTTAAACCAGTCTGGTGTCACACTAGCAGCAGAACTCCAGGGATGTCAGTCCACCACTTTCGACCACACTGAGATTTCTCAGCAACTTTAGCATGGATGGCCGTGAAGTTTTATGGCGACAATTCTAAGTCCGGGATGATGTACGAAGTTTGGTGATCCCCTGACTTTTCCTGTTACACACCCAGCAGGTTGACACTTGTGAATCGGAGTGAAATATCGACAACTGGTAGATGGATTGCTTTAAAATTGGGTACCGACGTCCCTTTGTCCCATGAGGTGCTTTGCAAAAGCTTTGCTCCGGCACCGTAACCGGATCAAAATTCTGTCATGGTTCCGGGAGGGCAGACCCAAGATGCAGAACACACGAGACCACGTTTGTTAGATAGGTGAAAAATATCAAAAGTTCATTAAACAAGGGGGAATCCTTCAGCTCCCAGACAACGACTGCAGAGAAGCTCCTCCACGGTGTCGGATGGGAGAGGATGGGAGAGGATGGGAGAGGATGGGAGAGGTTGGCGAGGTCCGGGAGTGCACAGGAAAACAGGAACTGTTGGGAGCTCAGGTATCATCACCAGGGGACAAAACTCTGAAGAGAGCGCTGGCACAGATGACTATCCTCACAGGAGTACAGACTGGCGACGACCACTGGCAGCTCCAGGCTTTTAAGGGCGGAGCCTCTGATGAGCCACAGGTGGAACGAGTTCTCCTCCCCCACGGCTGCTCCTGCTCTGCTGTCACAATGCGAGGGGGAGGAAGGAACACCTCACACAGAACAGAAAGACAACACTCACCAAAACAAACACAAAACATAAAACATATAACTGCCAGGACCGGACCCACCGGATCCTGACAAATCCTTTCTCCATCAGTATTGTTAGTTTATGACCAAATATCTGCCAAAGGATCGATGATGGTTGATATTTCCATTAGCATCAGCTTAATCTGCAAACGCTTGCATGCCATGACTAAATTAGACTGAAAACAGTGAAGATCATGTGACCTAAACATTATGCGGTTGTTAATATGGCAGCGTGACAGTGTGTCTGTGAAGGCGCTCCATTTAACGCTCCTATTAATCGCAATTTATCCTAAATATAATAGATAAATAACATTATCATACAATCTTTTTTCCATATAATCTGTTTTAATTGTGATCATTTTGGCCTACAGTTAAAAAAGTGTGTGTGTGTGTGTGTGTGTGTGTGTGTGTGTGTGTGTGTGTGTGTGTGTGCAGTTTATCCACACCCTGGAGCGCAGTCAGGACTTCGGTACCAGAGCCAAGGTGTACTTTGCCTCCCTGCTGACCGTGGCTCTGCACGGGAAGCTGGACTACTACACCGACATCATGAGGACCCTGTTGGTGGAGCTGATGGAGGACTACGTCCGCAGCAGGAACCCCAAACTTATGCTGCGCAGGTGAGCCAGCACCGAGCTGCCGCCGCCGCTTCCCAGCAGACGCTGCTCCGTTCCAGTCTGGCAAAGCGCTGACGCAGCAAAATGTTCAATACTACAGAACGTATCGTGGATCTTTTGGTATTAAAGCAGTTTAAAAGTGTCAAACAAAAGTTCAACAGACATCCATTTATAAAGAATTTCCAATGTTTGTTTCTTTGTTTGTTTCTTTGTTTGTTGATTGTGTCAAGGTCAAGTCAAGCCATGTGTAATGTTAAAAGCTTGTCATGTGTTGTGTTTTTCAGGTCAGAGACAGTGGTGGAGAGGATGCTGTGTAACTGGATGTCGATCTGCCTTTATCGGTTTTTGAAGGTAACAAAGGAATTTGATCACTTCAAGCGCCTCCGAACAGGATCCAGGAGCTCCACTTAGTATAATCCAACCATCAATAAGTCAACAAATGTGTATTTTTGGGAGCTATTTTTTAATGCGGAATACAAAAGAAATTCATGCTATTCGATGCTTGATTGTGTTTCATAGTAAATATAATATTTTTTTTACTATATTTTGGATAAAGAAGGGAGTCTGCTGCTTGTAGTGCTGTTTGTCTTTCACTGAACAAATTGAGTCTGGAGTTGTCCTGGGATTCATTTTAAAATGCGATCAACAGTGAATCCACATTATTACTGAAATAGAAAATGTGTTTAATTACAAGCTTGATCATTGAACTGTGAGGATTATTTATAGATTTCTCCCTTTAGTACTTCTGTTGATGGTGTGAATTTATTTGCCTTCTAAAGCTGCTAATCACAACAATTAGCTTCTTGACAACTTAGAAATGGCTTTGTGTGTGTGTGTGTGTGTGTGTGTGTGTGTGTGTGTGTGTGTGTGTGTGTGTGTGTGTGTGTGTGTGTGCGTATGTGTGTGTGTGTGTGTTTCTGTCCTTGGTAACAGGACTCTGCAGGCGAGCCCTTGTACAAACTGTTCGGCGCCATCAAGCACCAGATTGAGAAAGGGCCTGTGGACGCCAGAGTGAAGAAAGCCAAGTACACCCTCAGTGACACCGGCCTGTTGGGTGACCACGTGGAGTACTCTGTCCTGGTGAGACACAGTTCATTCCCACTAAGCGTTGGTCTTTAGCCGGCCATGGTAAGATGTTCTGTTTGGTGTCACCATGGTGTTGGTGTGTGTGCTCGCAGAGTGAAGCTTGGTATGTGTGGGTGGGTTGGTGTGAGAAAATACTAGGTGGTGTGGTAGAGTAAATAAACCTGGTGAGTGTGCATCTGGTTTGGTACTTTTGGAATATGTACTTTGATGGTTTGTCTCGAAATGGTTCAACATTTTTCTGGAAGAATTTCTTGCAACATCTGACATTAAAAATGAAAGTTCATGGATGCTGCATGTTGTCTTCGCTTCTATAGGGTAAGTTTCACCGATATGTGTGGAAGCTGGGAGCTGCAGGTCACTTGGACTTTAAAATACAATATTTGTCTTTTTGCCGTGTGAAATACCTTCAATCCACATGAGACAGATTAAAACAGCTGTGCATCTGCAGGAATACGCTCAGGAAATTCTCTAAACCAGTTCGACCACCAGAGTCTGTTCCTTTCAGATGGGAGACTCCAAAGCATCACATTGAATATCCAGACATGTTTAAACACTGGGACACTAGGACATGTAATTGCACCTGACGTTTCCATGCAGTCTCTGGTTCGGTGTTTCTCTGCATGTGTGTTTGTTAGACTTTGCAGGTGCTGGTTCAAGGCGGGGGTCCGGAGGTCACGCCCGTCAAGGTGCTGACCTGCGACACCGTCTCACAAGTGAAAGAGAAGATTATCCAGCAAATGTACAGGAGCCTGCCGTATTCCCTCCGGCCCAAGGTCGGCAGTGTCACTCTGGGTGAGTTAATGGAGACCACATGTGAAGCAAAAACATCTCATACTAATGATCGATGTAACACTTACACATTGTGGTTTAGATGTCAATATGTAGGCTTTTCTTCAACTGGACTTAGTTTAGAGAGGAACCAGAAAGGTGTTTGTCGAAGCAAGGAATGGATATTTCATTTTAACATCACTCAGACACGTTGAAAGGATAAAATACAATAGAATAGAATAGAATGCCTTTTATTGTCACATGTACAGGTACAGTGAGATTAAAAACAACTCCAGTGACAGTGCAGCAGTCAAAAAGGGCAGAATATAGTGCAAGAAGGAGGGTGGGGGGTGTAGGGGGTAAGGTGCACGGTCCAGTCCTGTGAACGGTACAGAGGGTATTTACAGGGGTACAAAGTGTATTTACAGGAGTACGGAGTACAGAGTGTATTTACAGGATAATAAGAACTATAAAAAAAATTATATTGCACATTATGAGGTAGTCCTGTAAGTAAAGTAAAGTGAAGTCAGTGCATACAGGAGTTCACAGTGGTTCTGGCTTTGGGGAAAAAACTGTTTTTGAATCTGTTCGTTTTTGATCTCATGACCCTGTAAATGTAAATGACCCTAAAATAGTGCATAACAATCAGTGTCACAGTTATGACAGTCCCAATCTATGTGTTTGAATTCTAATCAGTGAAAAACACAAGAATGTCCCTCATTCAAAGAAAGATAACACCTTGGTGTGTGTTGGAGGAGTTCAGGAGGCTTGGTTGAGTCCCATGAGAGAGGCGCTCCACCTTCACACTTTCTCCTCCTGCCTTCACCACAGAGTGGCGCCCTGGGCCCACGGGGCAGATTCTCTCAGATCTGGACCGGACGTCCCAGAAGGAAGGGAGGTGGAAACGCATCAACACTCTGGCGCACTACAACGTAAGTACTGTCAGAATGTACCTCCATGGTGAAACGTGCTCAAAGAGAAGGAGACGGAACATAGCAAGAAGGATCTGAGGAGGTCGATGGGAACTAAAGAAGAGTGTGTGTGTGTGTGTGTGTGTGTGTGTGTGTGTGTGTGTGTGTGTGTTTTCAGGTGCGAGATAACGACACACTGATTTTGTCCAGAGAGCCACACACACAACAGGACTACGAGCAGAACCAGGGAAACCATGACGAGCGTACGTGTCCTCATAACGTCCCGATCGACAGTGAGACACTTTATACACCCAAACCAACCCACATCCTACTCAGAGGATGTATCAGTCAATCCCCCCCACTCTCATTCAGCACGCTCATACGTGTTTAAACTAAAGTTCGCTTTGACACGGAGCAGAGAAAGACCGACTCTTTTCTCCCTCCTCTTTATTCACACATCCGAACTGCTGACCGCCAACCGAATCGTCGCAGATATTTCCTCCGCATTCAAATTCCGCCGACAAATGTTTCATCATCTGAATCTGACGTGCATGAATAAACAATTATTAGAAGACAGTTTGTTTCCTTTCTCTTCAGCAGGAAATGCTCTGTTAGGAGACGACAGCGTGTTTCACTTGGTGAGGCCGGCGGACGAACCGGACGAGACCGAGTGGAACCGGGGAAGCATGAGGGACAAGTCCATGACCAAAGCTCTGACGGAGATCTATCTGATGCGACTCCTGTCTCTCAAGGTCCGACATTCATTCATTCATTCATTCATTAATGAATGGGGCAGTTTCTGGCTGCACTCCGTCTCTGCCCTGTCTCCCATTATGTGTGTCCTCCTCCAGGGAACGCTGCTGCGCTTTGTGGATGACTTCTTCCGCGGTGTGCTGTGCTCGGGGGCAGTGGTCCCACCGGCCGTCAAATATTTCTTTGACTTCCTGGATGAGCAAGCGCAGAAACACCATGTGGACGAGGAGACCATTCATATCTGGAAGACTAACAGGTAACATGGTGTGACGATTCCACTCGTTGGGATGCTGCGTCTTTATTCTTTATGGAGACGTTAAGGCAGAGTTTAGACAAAATCAAAACTCACTTAGAAACTGAAGTTACTTTCAGATATATTTCCACGTGAAATTTAGAAAAATTGAGAGTAATGATATTTAAGGAAAAAGCAAACCAAAGATGTTGTTTGCTTCAACCACTCTACGTACAGTTAATGTGACATCTCTTAAATCAAGAATAATCAAAGCTTTGATGTGATGAGTCATCGGACGACTAAAGAAGAAAAACTAATTTATGTGTATTTTATTGGCCGTTTTGCAACTATTACCCATTTTAATGAGATTTTGGATTTTTTTAAATATCAATTTGGATTTTAACATTTACAATACCTGCACAAACACTAAGTGATTAGTCATTTTTCCTGAATTGCCATTTTTTAATCCATCATATTTAGTTGTTTACAACACATCTGCTCTTCCTTCAAATCATCACAGCAATTCCATTTTTCAACTTCACAATAACAACCAACCAACAAGCTCTGGGGCCTCAGAGTCTCCGTCATATTTAAAAGTATTTCTTAGTGTGAAAAAGACCTTTTTAAAATGTTTTTTTTCCCCTTTAATTATGATTTGGTGCTTGTGCTTGTTATTTCTTTGCTGATGGATCCTAACAGCCGTTAACAATAAAATAAACATCCAGAATTATGGCGAAGAACCAGAAATTACAACTCTGTGTGAGGCGAAACAAAACGATTTTTATTTGAGCTGCGGTATTTCTCTGAGAGGTCGGTGTCACATGAACTAGTGAAATAAACTGACAGTCAGCAGTATTGTTCTTAACTAACTGACACCTTCAAATAAAGCTTTCCTCCAGCCCCGTTATTATCCTCTAATTCACTCAACCGCCCCTCAGGCAAGTGCTCTCATACGTGGAAGGCTTTGTTTGACTCAACTGAATTCACACATGTGATCTGGCTGATGAGATTGTCCTCAGCCGATGACAACAGTAATGATGGAGGGATTTCTTTCCCTGCCTCGCCCGTACAGCCTCCCACTGCTTTTCTGGGTGAACATCCTGAAGAATCCCCACTTCATCTTTGACGTCCATGTCTCTGAAGTGGTGGACGCCTCGCTCTCTGTCATCGCCCAGACTTTCATGGACGCCTGCAACAAGAGCGAGCCCAAACTGAGCCAGGTGAGCGGAATTGAATGGACGGAGGAGGAGGGGGGGGGGGGGGGGGGGGGGGGGTGTTCAATGGGAGGTAAAACGTAGTGAGAAGAGGGATGTCAGAGGTCGCTGTATCTGAAGTAGCATGGTTCCCACTTGCTGTGCATCAACTCCTCACCTGCAGGACTCGCCAAGTAACCAACTACTCTACGCGAAGGAGATCTCCACCTACAAGAAGATGGTGGACGAGTACGTACTGTCACCAGCTTACATCATGCAGCGGTGATCACGTCTTGACCGCTCAGTGTGTGTGTGTGTGTGTGTGTGTGTGTGTGTGTGTGTATGTGTTTGCAGTTACTACAAGGGCATCAGGCAGATGGTCCCCGTCAGTGAGCAGGACATGAACACCCATTTGGCAGAAGTGTCGGGGGTGAGAATGACCTCTTATCTCCTCTGCCGTTTAGTTTGTATTAAGGTGCATTGCATCGCTCCAGTCTGTGGTACATTTTGTGACCTCCCCGTTCACCTACGCAGTTCTACAGAGTAAAGTTACTTGGAAGCTTAAGCTTTGAACCTCCCATTGTGAGCATGGAGTATTTTTACGCCAGATTTGTTGCTGAAATGCATCTTGGGCAGTTTAGTTCGATGCTCACAGCCACGGTACAGCATCAAATATGTCTGTAAATAAATGTTTAACCGAAGAAAAGAAAACAGCAGCCCAGATGATGTCATTCCATTATTGCCTATGTGTTGTGGGCCTCGATGGAAAGAGAATATTACAGATAATTGGGAGACTTTGGGGCAGAAAAGGACACAAGTATGTTCTGTTTCCTCTTCTTTTCAATATTGGGGGAGAGTCTTTACAGCACATAATAAAAAAGAAAAGAAAGATGAGATGGAAAAAAGTGTTAATGCAGCATATGCTATTAAAACCTTTGGGTGTAACGACCGCTCCATGTAAGTTTTATATAGAAGAAAGAAATAGAGGGCGATGACTCTTTTAGCAAACACTGGTTGAGCTTCATTGTCGGTGAAATAAAAAAAGAACAGCTCAATAAATGTACATAGTTTAATCGTAGGCATGTGACTAATCGAGATTTCTGCAATATGAAATATTTTGTGAAAATCGAAATGATTTCGTCTAACTTGTGTGTGATTTGTAATCCTCACAGCGGTTTGTTTGTTTTTAAGAATCTCTCTGCTGCCTCGATTAGCAGAGAATTATCCTTCACACGCACTTCATTCTCAGCTGTGTGTCGGTTCATCGTTTGCTGACGGTGCATGTTTAACCTTTAAATTGTTGTGGATGTTTTCCAGTCTCACACAGACAGACTGAACACACAAGTGGCTCTCCACCAGCTTTACCAGTACGTCAGCAAATACTGCGATGGGGTAAGAAGCCCTTCTCCTTCCTGTCACACCCACAGGAGGCTAGCCCACTGAATGCACTAGTGCCCACTATATTATTGCTTTTGTGAGGGATAAACAAAACCTAATGAACAAGTTGGAGAGACGAGTGGGGCTGTCAGTCTCCCCCCAGTGGGCTGGTAAACAATAACAGCTTATATGACATGACTGCTGATGTCAAATAACACCACCCCCTCCCTCACTCCCCGCCCGGTGCTTCCTCTCCCTCCACCACCTCCTCGTCTCCGTGCTTCCCTCTGACATCACATCTCCACCTTTCAGATCATTGCGTCTCTGGACGAGGACCCTGCTGCCCAGAGTGAACAGCTGACCCTGCGGCTACTGCAGATCGTCACCGCCATGGAAAACAAAGTGACTGATCTGTAACCCACTGAGCAGAGGGAGAAGGAGAGGGAGAGGGGGAGCGATGGGGGAAAGAGGGGTTTCGCCAGTGACAAGAGGGGCTTATTCCTTTTCCACCGAAAACAAAACATGAAAATAAGGAAACGTGAAAAGGAAGTGGCGTGGGCAGGTATATTGTACAACTTGATCCCAGAACAATTTTCTTTTTTGTGAAGTAACAGGAACTAATGAAATGCAGATAGAGGGCAATAAAATGATGGGTTACCCCGTCATAGGTACGTCTGCACACTCACTCACTCACTGAATATTTCTCCCACAATGCAGTGCGACATACCTCACTCTGAATTAAGCCCTTCCGTGGAGCACCGGCAAAGGAGATAATCAGATGTTCAATTTTTCTCCGTTTAGAAAAGGTTTTAAGAGTTGTATTATATATTCTTTTATTGTGCAGTCTTTATGCAGAAAGCTTTATTAGGAAAGAAATAGATCTTTTTAAATTCATACCTACCTATATACCTGCACAGTGTTGTGTTAGTTGGGTGCTGTTGCGCGTGTTCTCCTCTTGATGGCACTCAAGTATTGTATAGTGTTCTACACCGCAGCAGTTTGTGTGTTCATGTGAATAAAGAACATCCTCCAGAAGAGGTGTCGTTGATATGTACGCATTGAGGACTTGTTTCTGCTCACACACCTTAACAAGAAGCGTGAGATTCAGTGTTTCCTCTGCATTCATGAAGGAGTGGCGAGCTGCTGAGGCCAGCTGAAGGCGGCTGAAGCCGGCTGAGGCCAGCTGAAGGCGGCTGAAGCCGGCTGAGGCCAGCTGAAGTAGCAGCAGCTTCATTGCACTGCACAGTTTTAGGCAGCGAGCCTCCAGGCGTCATTTGGACGGTCAATCTTGGAAAAAGACGCCCAAGAAAGTAGTGGGTACTGTCTACAATCCGTGTACAGTCGAACTTCGGAGGAGTGGAATCGTCTTGATGAGCGGACAGCCTCTTTGCAGCGCGGCGCTGCTGGGAAGTTCACTTCAGTCGAACATCAGGCCCGTGGGTCGAAACCCGCCGCTAAAGGCTCCAATCCGGCCCCACAAACACCAAGCAAGGTGGTTTCATAGGATTTCGAGGATTTTCTATACATTTCACTGTGTTTTGGATCAGAATGTTGATGAGATGTTTCAGTCCTAATTGTTTGATATTTCAAAGTTATCGACAGTTTAATAACGCACACTGTGCGCCACAACAAGAAGCACTTTCAAGTGTAAATTTAAAAGCTATTAAGACACTATTTTACTGGTCCGGCCCACTCCAGAGGAAACTGGACTGTATGTGGCCCCTGAAGGCAAATTTGATTTAGTATTTAATTTTTATTCATCTGTGTATATATTGTATACATCTTCATATTGGTTCAGTTATGTGCTTTTAAATAAGTATGTTCAATCAACTCAATCAACTCAAAGACGTCCTGGCTGTTATTTTTCCTTTATTAGGATATTGTTGTTGTTATTATTATTATAATAACATTTCACATTCCACCGCATCACAGTGTACAGACGAGTTCATACCAACACTTTGACAAATATTCACATCACAGAAGGGTCATCTCTCTGAAAAACAGTTTCATGTTTGAGCTCACTGAGAAACCAGCGAGGCCCGGCGTTCGTAGGGGCGTCATCTCGACAACGACAGTAATTCAACCTCAACCGACAAAAAAAAATCCAAAATAAACTCAAATGTAGTGACGACCACACCTGTGGGTTTCCTCCAAGTCAGGAATATTACACTTTTCTGTTTATAAAACAGAACAAATGTGAATAAAATTCACACAAAGGTCCCCTTTTTTTTTAAATAGTATATACACATAAAATGAACAGCAGAAGGGGAAGCATTTCTATTGGAATATTAATCTGAGCTGCGTCAGATGTCAGTGGGAGTCATGCTGACATGGAGGCGTCTTTAGTTTCTTTTTGGAGGAACCGGGCGGCATTTTTCTTCCTGTTTCTGCAAAGAGGGTGAAAGAAGAATGAGCCAAAGGGGAAAAAACCTCACAGGAGCTGCAAACTGAGGCAGAGGAGCGGTGCTGATACTCACTCCATGCACTGGATGGCCCTCTGGGTTGCTTTGGAGGCCGGGTCTGCACACAGAAACCTGCCCCGGATCCTGAAGCTGCAGAAAGATCGGGCCACGGTTACTTTAACTATTAACCCCAGGGTGTGTTAAACTACAACTTTGCTCTTTTCTTTAACAACCAGTGAATCTGAGTTCGACACACAAACCTCCACGCGTGTCACTTTCTGTCATCTGCCACCATTTTTAACTGAGTTATGAAAATCCTCACAGATTTGGTCCCTGCATTTAATTAAGAAGAGCTGCCGTCACTCAGATATAACAAATATCCACACCCTTTAACCATCGATAAAACACTAAAAAATACTGTGAGTAAAAGGATTTTCAAATACGTCTTAATGACTCTTTTGTATAATAAAGGCCTGTTGAAGCAATTAAACTGTCAAGAATGTAAGATGTGTTCTCTAATTTAGACAAATTCTCAATGACATTAAATAAAATATTAGATTTTTACAGTATTTATTGTATGAAAGTGACCTGTATATGACTAACTACAAGCATTTGACAAATAGTTTAACACTTCTAAAGCACTTTTTATTTTTTAATAAATGGCATTTATCATTAAAGTTTGTTTAGTCATATAAGATGATCTTTAATGCACTTCCAATTAAGAAACCTTTTTAAAATGTCTGACTTTAATTCAGTCAGTTTTATGTGGAAGCACTTGGTCGCTTCCACAAATCAAAACCATCTTTTTTATTTTTAATATTTTTTAACTTCAAACAGGAACAAAATAATCTTTTAGCTCTACTAACTGTGCTCTTATCAGCCACTTGCAGAGGATTTCAAGAGTCTCCACATAGTAAAAACACCACATGATGTCACAGTTATGCAGTTATTAACGGTGTAAATGTTTAAAACAAAATTTTTCATGTTTTTTTTTTATTTTTTTAAAACCTAATGCAGCCCAATAGAAGCTTTTCCTAAAGGTTTTCCTCTCTAACGCTACTCACTAGAATCATGCTTGTTGCAGGACGCCCTGTTAATAATTACAGAGTCACACTAACTTTTCCATGTTGAGAAGGAGACTTTAACTCACATGACGGCTTCGATGTCACATGACTTGTTGATGCTCTGCAGCGAATAGTCCAGGAGTCTCATGCAGGATATCTTGTGGCGGATGTAGTTCAGACAGCAGCGGGCTGGAGACACACACACACACACACACACACACACACACATTTACCTGGCGTCAAATCAACTTCTCTAGTGTGTGTGTGTGTGTGTGTGTGTGTGTGTGTGTGTGTGTGTGTGTGTGTGTGTGTGTGTGTGTGTGAGAGTCGGGACTCACCTGACTGCGTGCTGTCGATGAACGTGCCGAGGATGAGGAGGGAGCTCAGAGCCACCAGACACATCTGTCTGCTCATCATGGTTTGGGCGTGTGCGAGTGTGTGCGAGTGTGTGAGAGTGTGTGTGAGAGTGTGTGTGAGGTGTCGAAGCGCCTGGAGGCAGTCAGTGAGAGTGTGTGAGAGTGTGTGTGAGGTGTTGAAGCGCCTGGAGGCAGTCAGTGAGAGTGTGTGTGAGAGTGTGTGTGAGGTGTCGAAGCGCCTGGAGGCAGTCAGTGAGAGTGTGCCTGACTTGGTCCCGGCCGGCTCCTTAAGTAGAACGTCTGGGGTGGTTTCCCTCGTCAGACTGGCTGGTTGAGGTCATGTGTCGACAGAGAAGAGGAGGAAGACAAAAAGCTCATGACGACTCCTCTCCTCAAACACAAAGCTATTCTTAATATGCCAGTCTGTAGACCTTACATTCAATTTTCCACCTTCTTGACTCACTTCACACAACACGATGATTAGACCATCTTTAAACTACCGCCTGGAAATTTGACAAACAGGGGCTCTGAAAACCAAATCGAATATAAGATATAGAGATCCATCAAACCCTATTTATCAAATGTAAATTACTAACATTTTATGACATAGTTGATTCCAATATTCTTCAGGTTTTGTATAAAACCAACAAAATAATATTGCCAAACAACGTCCAAGAAAGGTTTGAAAAAAGAGAAAGTCACTATAGTTTGAAAGGAACAGACGTCTTTAATAAAAACGGAACAGGTTCAGTTCTAAAGCACTGGAACCAAGTGTCACGGTGACAGGAAGTAGTTTATGGAACGGAGTCAAACAAATAAGAGAGTCAGGAACTTTCCTAGAATTCAAGAAAAAAATTAAAAGCTTCAATGTTAAAAAAAAAAAAAAAGTATGAAAATAAGATTTGTACATAAATAATGTGAGATATTTGATTTGAACAAACATGAAAATGATGGTTTTGTATTTGTAGATTGTAATAATGTACAGAAATGCACCAAAATATATGTAAAACTGCAAAAATGTAGAAAGTTGGACATTAACAAAATAAGAGGCTGACGGAGGGTCACATAAGACCGATGGTCTCTTCTGCTCCTTCTCATTCAGACTGTGTCCGATCGGACGTTTGATCGCTGGAGTGTTTTTAATTATTCAATTTGAATGAGATAAATCAACACAATGAAATGAATTTTGCTGCTTCAGCAGTTTTGGCAGCGCCGCCGCCGTCCAGTAGGTTTTAAGATGCGTCGACCCATGAAGGTTCTGTTGGAGACGCTCGGGTCTGCCGAGCGGTGGAAGTGAGTGGCTGTAGCGTTCAGGCTGACCTCACTCCGTCTTTGAGTTTTGGCAACTTCCAACACATTTTAAAAGCTTTCGTCATGTCCGTACTTCAATCTGCTGAGGTCAGCACATCTCATGTTGGAAAGATCTCCATCAGGGGTCTGCAGCCTTTATGACACAGTTTATTTTTTAGTGTTTTTATCTAGTTTGAGTTGTTTTCTCTCTCTTGATTCTTTTAGAAATCTCGTCTGTTCTTTGCTTTTTTGGGGGGTTTTTGTACTGGTTTGACACATTTGAGGAAGTTTAGTAAGTTTGAGGCATTTTTAGAGAAAAAAAGGAGCAAATAAAAGAAAAATAAGATAAACAACATACAGTATATTTTTGACAGCTTCAGGGAGCGACAGAGGAGCTGAGGAGCTGCAGGTTGCTGACTCCTGATCTAGATGCTACTGAATGATGTCAAAACCACTTTGGTGCTTTTCTAAAGGTTTTAAACCAAAAGTATGTACAGTAATTAGGTAAAGACAATCTGGTCTATTGAGTAAGAGACATAAACTGTGTGTCGCCATTCAGTATTTTTAGTTCCACCAGATGATGACAGAGCATCTCTGATCGAGTGTCACATTCTGCCTTTAGAAAAGTTTCCAATGAAGAAATACCAATTATCAAATCTTCCTTCTGGCCGGTTCAGGTCCGAAAACAGTCTGGACTCTGGAGATCCACTCCACGTTCTGACGTCATTGTTCTCTAACAATCTTTAATAAACATCAAAGGTGGCTCACGTTGCTCAACGCTGATATGAGAAAGTCTGAATGCGTTAGCGGGGAATTATGATGTGGGTTCTTTCACAACAGCAAATATTTTCTGTTTGATCAGGAGTACAACGTTCACATTCCTCCGCCTGCATTTCTCACCCTGATCCACTCAGATTATTCAGTAACCTGTCCTCCCTACGACACGGCAGAGGAATTTCACCTGTGTGTGTGTGTGTGTGTGTGTGTGTGTGTGTGTGTGTGTGTGTGTGTGTGTGTGTGTGTGTGTGTGTGTGTGTGTGTGTGCGTGTGTGTGTGTGCGTGTGTGTGTGGTGCGGGGGTTATTGATGTGTGGTGAGGATGAACTCGAGCTCTGACATCAAGCTCTTTAAAAAGCTCTTTAAAAAGCTGTGTCGTGGAGGTTAATTTATAAAAGAATGATCTGAGCTCGGCTGAGGAAACAATCAGTTGAGACGGCTGAAGGTGGGAGGAGGTGAGTAAAGTCCCTCTAATGTCCGGCTGTTTGTTTGGACTGACTGAAACACTATAACCTTCAAAATAAGAGTAACAGCTCAGAGACTGTGCTACGTAAACTGGACCACATGTGGAGACATTTTTAGCAGTTTACTGTTTTTACCGTGATAATTTTAGCTGAAGAGATTATTTTTGTCATTTTATTATTTTTATTATTATTATTATTATTATTATTATTATTATTATTATTATTATTATTATTTCATTTTCCATTTTAGACATTTTGCTAATTTTTCTTTCTTTTTGAATGTTTTTTTCATTTGAGCCATTTTAACTTTTTATGCTATATTTTAGTTTTATCAGATTTCGCAAGAATTTATGTCCATTTGTTTTTCAGGATATAGTATTATATCCTGGAAAAATAAGTCTTTTTTTTTAATAAGTATTAAAATAAGTATTTTTCCAATTTTCTCAATCATTTTGGGAATAAAATCTAAATGTTGACTTTTTTCTTAAAAAAAAAAGTAAAAAATAAATTCATGGTATTCCCCCCTGTCAGATTTTTTACTTTGACATAATTCAGAGAATAAATTTCCCCCCATAATTTAGAGATTAAAATCTTAATCTTTTTTCTTCTTCAGATTTTTTTCTAAATTCACATTTTTACCACAACCCCAGAATAAAGTCAGACACACATTAAATTGTGTATTTTTTTTTTTTAATACATCTTTTGGTGCCCTAAACGATTCCATCAAATCAGAGGGGAAAAATAAGAAAATAAAAGTCTTAATAGCAATCTTGGCTTCACATTTTAACGATAAAACTACCAATTTATTTAACATCAAATGTATTTGGGGAGGTTTTTCACCTCCAGCTGAAGGTCTGAGGGACTTAAACATCATGGTGCAAACAAATAATCCACAAACTGGCTAATCCAGTGGTAATTACAGACTTTATTATGGGTGGATTTTCAACAAAAGAGCCAGGGCCTCAAAAAACTCTCACTGCTTGGTTTTACCAGGCTCGGCCTGGTAAATGCATATTTCAGAGCCATAAATTACATTAATGAAGCCAACAAAGGAGAGAAGAGTTTGGGGTTCGCCCTTTAAGACAGGAAAGTCCTGGACCATTGTACGTGTCGTCACACCGGCACTTTGAGAGACAGGAGAAAGTTTAAATGACTCAACACTTTCCAAACGTTTAAACTCTAAATTTTATCGTCTTCTTGTGCTTATTTTCTGTCCTAAAATGTCCTTTTGTGTGTTTATCCAATCGCTTCCAGTTAATTTGGAGCTTATTTTGTATGCAGACGTGTGTCTTTATCTTTGATTGTACATTTTTTGTGCTTTAAGCTCATTTCTCTAGTATTATGGTTGTTTTGTAGCCACAAACTGTGTTTTTTGTACCTTTATTTTGTGTTTCCTTTGCCTCTCTTTCTGATTGTTTGGTGTGTTTTTGTCTCCTAGAGGCTTCAACGTGCCGCAGCAGTAACCCGACGCTCTTTAACTAGATTGCATCAGCTACAAGGAAGCGTCACACCTCCGCCATACAAAGCTGCTCCTCATCTTTTCATCTGACATCTTTTTAACACAGTTCATGTCATTAGCTCCCGGCTTCTTTCTTCTTTCTACAACAAATAGTCTTTAACCTGATGCCATGACGATTGACACCAGGTAATCAGGCCACAAATGACCTCTGGGAGGTTTCTTTTATTTTTCTAAAGTGTTCTATTTATAGCTCTTTGAAGCCAATTTGAGTCTATTTCTGGTTCGTTGATTTATGGACGCCCATCCACCCAAACACCAAACTTCATCACTTATTCATCATCGTTTCCTTTAGTGCAAATTACCTGTCTGTTTGGAGTTTTTTTTTTATTTACAGTCTCGCTTTGGTGCATTTTTGTGTCCTTGTGTGTGTTTTTAGTTGTTTGTTGTCATCTTGTTCTTCTCGTGATTCATTTTCTGTTCTCCCGTAGTGAATTTTTAGACGTTATTTAGGGTCTTTTTGTCCATTTTGGTGTTTATTATTTGCCTAGTAGTCAAAGTTATACATTTGGAAAACTGTCTGGTCTCTTTTATGTCTCTAATTTCACTTTGTCTTTTCGCCTCCATGTGTTTATTCTCTGTTTATCTGCAGCAGTTTTTGTGTCTTTGTGGTTATTTTTCATCTCTTGGTGTCTTTTTGACTTGTTTTTTGGTCAATAAAAATAAATAATTCAATAATTGCTCATTTTGAATGCAACTTGGCCTCATTTTCATATTTCTATATCAAAGTTTTGTGCCCATAAATGCTTTGAGTTAATTAACCTAACTCATTTCTCACTTTCAAGTTGAACCTATTTTCATGTGATAAAACTCAAATAAATATTAAACTCATAGTCAAAAATACATAAAACAGCCATTAAGAGATTGAAAAAGACCAGAAAGAAAACAAAAACTGCTGCAGATAAACAGAAAATAACCACACGGAGACATAAACATAAACAATAACAGGACTGTGGACTGATCTGTGGAGACGGAGTCGGAGCATTTACAAAAAAAAGTTGCGTCTTCAAAAGTTTGCATTTTCAAACCGTCGTGTTTTCCACATTTCCAGAGAGACGGAGTCGAAGCGCTTTCTAAAAGCTTCCCCCCGGGAGCCATTTATCCCCCGAAAAAAAGTTGCGTTTGCGGTTGCTGTTGTGTAAACAGACCCCCCCCCCCAAAAAAACACAACGGAAGTTTTCCATTTTTCCCCTTTCAAACTTTGTCGTGTAAACGGGGCTAGAATCTACTATGTTTAAACTGTGTCTAAAAATAACCACAAACAAGGTCAAATCTAAAAGACAAGGACAAAAAACAAAAGAGGAGAAATTACTGGATTACTTTGGAGAACAATGTGGCCTCAGGTGAACTGTTACAGCATCAGGTTAAAGTCTATTTTTGGAAAAAAAAAACCCAGAGGGGCTAAAAATAGAAACGGTATTGAAATCATTATCGGGTTAACGTAAGAGGAGGACCGGCCTGAACATGTGAGCTTTCTCTGGAGGAGGCGTGTCGTCTCCTGACGTAACACAGATCGGAGATCAGAGAGAGTCAGGTTGCTGACGGAGCACGTTTGAAGACTTTAAGGAACAAAAAGACGCCAAAACAATCCTGAAGAGGGGGAAACCACACGAAGGGTCCAGAAACAGACGCAGAACCACCACCACCAGGACACATTTAGCCCAAAACACACAGAAAGTGTACGAAGAAACACATCCAACATGCAAAATAAACTACAAATAAACTTTAAACTAATACAAACAGACTCAAAATGATAAATTAGGAAAGAGAAGCAGCACGTAGAGAAAAAACAAAACTCATTTCAAGGATAGAAAAAGAGACAAAACAGTGTGAAAAGAGGCACAAGACAGAAAATGACCATTGAAACATCTTACATTACCACATGTAAAATAAATAAATAGATCATTAATGCAACAGCAGACTACAGCTGCGTCACCGGGTACATAAATACCAGGAATAGTAGAAATCTGATCAGAAATAAATACAAGAATGAAGGTCAAAGGTTAAATATGAGTCAGCAGGAGGCAGTGGGCAGAGTTCACAGTGGGGGGTGTTGTCAGCAGCTGCTGAAAGTAACTAAAAATAACTTGTAATCTAGCTTAGTTACTTATAAAAACAAGTAATCAGTAAAGTAACTAAGTTACTTTTTGAAGGAGTGACTATTAATTAGTAATCAGATTACTTTTTTAAGGTCACTATTGCAACACTGCTCAGGAATCAGAAGAAGCAGAAAGGAAACGTTGGGAAATATCTGGTGTGCAGACGTGGAGCGGTGATGAAGAAGAAGTGAGGAAGACTCCCTGATATCTGCTCTGTGGTTGTTTGAGGCTACACATTAGCCACGAGCTAACTAGCCTAGCCACCACGGGCTATAAGCGACGGGACTTCTGGTTCCGGTCCGGACCGATCAATGGGCCGTGTTTGTTCTTCTTCTCTTCCTCTCTGGTCAGAGTTTGTTTCAGGCCACAGCGCCCCCAGATGACCAGCAGGTGTAACTGCAGGAGGTTTGATCTCTAAAGTGAACGTGAACCAAATGAAGGAGTGAAACATCTCGACCCCCTTCCCTCCCAAGTGAGCCGAGTCCCGGACTACCCTGATGTCCTGGGCCCAGCAGAGCCGTCAGCTGTCAACCACAGTTCATGATCTGTCAATCCAACATCAAACGTAACGACTAATTCTACATGTGAGCAGTAAAAGTTTGCTATCATGAGCCTTGTATTTGCCGTCACATTTCACCACCGTGTGAACTTTTACTGGAGGAAACGGTTAAAGATAATTGAGGCTATCAGGGTTAAAACGCTGTGAGTCACTCAGTCAACAACAAAAATATCCCCGCAGCTTTTCCCACATTTCATCACCCGGAGTCGAGCTTTGACGTCACGCCGGCGCTCGGGAGGACAAACATTAACCTGGACGTGAACCATTAGAGGGGAAAAACCAACTCTGATCAACATCACAAGCTGACACCATGCGAAGCAACAGAAAAGTGCAAGGTCAGTAGTTTTTTTTTATTGGCGGCGTGAAATCTGAGGCCCTTTGATTGTGTGGGGAAAAGAATAAGAGGAAGTCCCGCCCCCCCCGTTGTTTCACAATTCTCTCCGCAGCTTCACGTTCACAGCGACTCCACCAGCAGAAGCTCCTGGCGAGATGAAGCTGCTTCCTGAGCTCACGCTGGCTCTTCTCTGGCTCTTCATCAGCAGACGACATGCAGGCGCTGCAGGTAAGAACACAGTTTTTTTTTTACCTGTGAGACCAAAGCTGAGATATCAGCGATGTGAAAACCAGTAAACCCCAAAGCCAGGCTGTCAGCCTGAGTTTGTAAAAACCTGCATAATGCAGCCGTTTAGTTTTTGACATTTCTCTGTATTTTGCAGCAGAAAGTTTCTTTTAAATTTGGTTTCATGTTGAGATTTTAGTTATTTTCTGCAGTATTCAGTTACTTTCATTTGGAAAAATGTTGACATTTTCATCGCGTATTCTCTGTGACACAACAAAGAAAAAGTATAATGTTCAACTATTTTACAGGCCCCGCCCACTCAAGATTATATTGGGCGGTTTGTGGCCCCTGACACTAGAACATTCAACTTAAAAAAAATAAAAACAATCTAATAAATTTCAATTTGAATGACTTTGCTCGAGTCATTTAAATCACTGATTGCACAACAAGGACATAAATAATAATCTGTATTTGTTATATTTAACCTAAAATATGCTTATTTAAATTACCGTATTTTCTAGACTACACAGTTATTAAAAGGTTAGTGGCTGCTGGTGTGATTTAAATTAAGACAATATAGCAGTACTTCTGTGACCACTAGGTTCAGTATTTTCTCACCAAATAAAAATCAAAACAATTTAATCTAAATATTAATAAATATGTGCATCATAAAACAGAAACAGCATCAGAGTGAAAATAATGAGGAAACAAAGACGGCTAATCGTGGGCGGAGGAAGTAATACTCAGAAGGTTCTGGAACATCTTTAGCTGGTTACCAACAATGCAGTTACATCCGTACATGGACAAATAAACATTAAATGTTCTTACACACCAGTGCAACATTTCAAATGTTTTGCCAGATGTGACTTATACTCTGGAAAATACGGTAATTCAATTCACTTTTCAGTGAGTTTTTGTTCTCGTTCCGGCTAACATCCTCACAGAACACATGGACGGAGTCATTTCTGTACTTTATTGCATCTGATGACATGAATCAGGTTCTTTAGAGGGTGTAGATATCAAACAAACCCATGTATGAAATATGAAACCCTTTAAATGGTTGAGGAGGTTCGACTGTCACGAGGAACAAAAATATTCCAGCGTTTGCTCGTCGGGACACATTTCACCTTTTCTATTGACGTGAATTCATCCACTTCGTTCAGCTGAGGGTTGTGCACCACCACACTTTTTCTGTATTTGGTGTGACTATAATGTAATTAAACACAAACTGACATTTGGTTGACCTGAGTGGAGAAACAGTTGCAGCACTTTTTATATCAAATATGATGCCGCCATGCAGCATGCTAATAATGCTAAATCTGCACGAGTCCAAACAAACCTGCAGGTCAAGACATTTTCAGGTCAACTTATCTAATCAGAAATATCCAATAAAAAGAATGGCAGGAAGTGACTTTACTACTTTACTACTTTACTACGGTCTGGCTGCAGATCCCTGCACAGGAGATATATATACAGCATATATACATTCTACTGGAGGTCATTATGGTGAATGTTTGCATCTGTATTTTTATTAGATCTTTTTAAATAACTAATAATAAAGTTTTAATACTGACTTCCCTATTGCATGCTGGGAAAACCCAGTTGGCGCCAAGTAGCCTGTGTCTGGAGTTGATTACTGATTACTTAAAGTCAATGGAAGGAAAACACTCCTCTGCAGAACCGAAAGATTTTATTGGCTGACCGTGTGTGTGTGTGTGTGTGTGTGTGTGTGTGTGTGTGTGTGTGTGTGTGTGTGTGTGTGTGTGTGTGTGTGTGTGTAGGTCAACATGGCTGCTGTACGTCTCACTCTGAGCCCCGGGCCGTGCGCTCCACGGTCCTTCGAAGGCCTCCGGCGTCGTGTTCGAAGCAGGACAACACTGAAATGTGTCACATCAGCGCTTTGTAAGCTTCAGCTCTGGTTTTGTTTTGGGGTTTTCTCCGTCTCTTTGTCTCTTCGGCGCTCACTCTTTCATGTCTGACCCACTTCCCAGGACCATAACCTTTCTACGGCCTCACAGTTACATAACAGGCGAGACTTTAGAACATCGTATATCAGAGACTTTCTTATCTCGTTTCTCTCTTTAAGGATACTAAAGTGGGGAAACCGCCAAATATGTGTTGATCAACACGACAAGAAGATAAAGAAACTTCTCACTACTTTGTGGTAATGTCACACAAACATGCACAAATCTTTATAATCACTTATTATTCCTGAACCACTTTCATTTGAATGATTAACAAAGGAAAACATGTCAAATAAAGTCATCAGAAAGTTTCTTAACATGACAAATCAGGTCAGAATTAACCTTGACTGTATGTATCTAACAAGAGAAAAGCATGAAAGTATTTGAGATATATATTATATATAGATATTAAATGTAATTAAAGCCAGAATGTAATCACTGGTCGATAACGTAACAAGAGGCTGAGCTCTAAACTTAAAAACTTTTTAATATTACATTATGTTGCTGGCAAAACGTGTTTCCCCTGACAGTGTAATAATTTTATTACATCATAAAGTGAGTCAATGATTTATGGTTTGGACTTGTACGGCTTTAATTTGAAAAACACTAAAAGAATGAGTTCTCAAAGTTTGGACTAATTGTTTATACATATATCTATATACAGTTTATGGTATTTATGTATGGTTGCTGTTTCCTAAGTCATTTCTAGTTCTCTAAAAAAAAAACATCAATCATCAGTATGAAATAATGTATAACATTAAATATATTAAGATCACATTTAAATTCTTGTTAAATCGTTTTACATTTTGGGTTCTATTACATTTCATTTTACAGCAGTTTGGGTTGTTGTTACATATCCGGCTCAGTCAAACTTTTAATTATATTATGAGATTTAGATTTTATTGGAGTTTCAATACAAAACAAATGTCATAAAGTCATATGGAGGTTTTTAAAAAAAAAAAAAACTTTTTCTAGTTCAACCAAAACCTAAAAAATGACAATGGTTCACAAAAAACCAGTTTAAAAATGTAATTCCAAACTTTAAATAGATTCTAAATACTTTTGTTTTTGTTCAGAATCGCTTTCCATTTCAGCTCTTTGTGAAGCCGTCGCACCGTCTCAAAGCATTTCATGATCCCTTCTTCTCTTTCTCCCTTCGATAACATGGACTTTTGTTTTCCTCGTGTGCAGCGCCAGAAGAAAAGTTCTGGAGGGAGAGAAGAAACACAAGCGTCTACGCAAGAGGAAGCTCAGAAACTGCTGTTTCAAATCAACATGATGTGTGATATGTATTATTTAACCAGTTTGAGTAAATGTTGCTGCTGGAGCTGAGAGCAGCTGACCGTCTTCACCTCTACATTAGTAGGTTTAACTATATTCTAACTTTCATACCAGTAAGTCCTGGGGGGGGGGGGACGTGTGCGAGTCTCATGTTTGCAGGTGGATTAAATATATGAAGGGAAACAAAAGTTATTTAATCTGTACAGAAATGATGCATCAAGAAAATAAGCTGGAAAGCGACGTCACTTTATGGCTCAAATTCATCTTTACTGCTGTATGTTGTTGTTTTTTATTTTTTGTAACAAAGTGCAAATAAAAAAAAAAAAATACTTCCAAGTGTTTTATATTGTGTTCTTGTGGCTCATTGAGTCCATATTTTGGAGCAACAGAAAGTCGTCTCAGATCCCGAGAGCCGAAAAGCAAAGAAAAGTCTTTCCTCTGGTCGTCGCCTCGTCCCTGCAGGTTTTTAAAAACTTCCACGACAGTGCTGCCACAGTTCCCTTGAAAAAGAAATTCTGTTTACTAGTTACTCCTTTAAAAGTAACAGTTACTTTACTGATTACTTGGATTTAGAAGTAACCAAGTGAGATTACAGTTACTTTGTTAGTTACTTCCAGCAGCTGCCACAACACAACACTTCCCAACGTCTCAACATAAAAATGACGAACGTTTTTCCCAAAAGCTCCGTTCTGATCCCCGCCTGACCTCCTGCTGATTCATATTTAACCTTTGACCTTCATTCTGGTATTTATATCTGAGTCACGCTCTTATTTTTACTATTACTGGTATTTATTTATTAAAGCGTTGATGTAGTTGTAGTCTGTTGTTGCATTATTTATCTATTTGTCTAATTATTTATTTATTTGCGCTACCGGCTCGATGCGACCTTTTACTTGTGTGATGATTTGGTTTAGTGACGTTTGTTTGTTCCCATTCCTTCCTGTCACCTGAACGCAGGAGCGACTGCTTCTGTTTCACAATAAAACGTCTTTACCGACGAGAAACTCGTCCTCTTGGACGCTGCAACAGTAACGCACAGTGACTTGGAGAAGTAACTTTAATCTGATTACTGGTTTGGAAATAGTAACGCGTTACTACTCAACGTGTTACTGGCATCACTGTTTGACAACATGCAACTTTTTATGCTCCACGGATTCACTCATCTTTTTAATGTCTTTTTATTCCTTTTAATTTGTTTTAACCGAGTTTGTTTTAATGTATATTCTGTATCTTTTGTCTATCTTATGTAAATAAAGTAGAATTGGATGTTTTTCATCATCAGAAACAATAAATAAGTTTAGTTATTGTTCTAAATATGTGCAGAACTGAACAACCCGTCTTGAACTTTCATTATTCTTTTCATCACCAAAAGTTTCACTCTTGATATTCATCTTGTTTTCTGCATTAAGATTGTTTTAACCATCACAACCACAAGAGGGCACCGCCTCCTCGATTAACCTGAGCAAATTAAGTAAAAGAAGAGGTAGCGGACACCCAATATAAAGAGTCAACATATCTGACAGCAGCAGAATTCTGGTGTCCAGTATTCCCTCTACGCCGATGACACACCGATCTACTCTTCTTCTTGTTCAGGGACACGAAACTTCCACAACTTGCAAACAACCTCTGATATGGAATCTTTTGGTTTCAGTGTATTTAGATTTCAGGTTTATTTAACCAAACACCATTGTTGGCAGGATCCAACTGCCCTGACAGATTGAGGCATCATAATCTCAGATTAATCGACATGCCCAGACTCCAGAAAGAAAAAGAGACGTTTGCTTCTAATGAGTTTGGTAGAGTTCTGTTGTGTTTGTTTTCTCTGCAAATCTAAATAAAACTCTTGTTCAAACTGAAACCCCGACTGTTCATCTTTGGCTGTCACACAAAATGCCTCATCAGCCTCCAACAGGATCCAGGCAGATTTAATTAAGTTTAAACTACTTTTAAATGCCAGTAAAAACAAAATGATGCTCTTTTTCTTTTTGTCACAAGTGAGGGGAGGACAGAAAACCTCCAGCAGCACAGATGGTGAGACAGGGGATCTTGTCTTGGGTTTTAGTCCTGCAGATGAGGATCAGAGCTGCTCTCAGGGTGACAGGAGAGGAAACAGGTGCTGACGGTCAGGTGAGGGTCTGGGTCAGAATATTACTCCGAGTCACACTAAAGGTCGACGTGACGGAGGAAAGAAACGCCAGATCGACTCACACAGAGACAAAGTGGCGACGCGAGGCAGAGCTGAAGCTCATTATATGGTGCCGTCACCAGGAAGCAGCAATCAACCAATCAGAGAGCAGACAAGCCCAAGTAACACCTGAACTCAGAGGAAGTTTGAACAGATTTGCCGCCCTGACGTCTCCCCTGCTTCATTATTAATTATAAAGTCCAAGAGGGATTTTTTTTCTTCAAAACTATAAACTAAAAACTGAGCAAACAAGTGATTTTTGAACATATTCATGGTCTTCTGAAGATGTTTATGAAGAAATAGGTGAACTGAAATGGTTTCATCATTTTCACGGTACTTCTTTATGTAGTTCAACTTTTTAAATATAAAAACTAACGTTTAAACCAGCTGCATTGAATATCTATAAGGATTTATTGATATAATTACATTTTTAAATAATAAGACCAACAATTAAATAAACTTTGATGATATAAAGATTCATGGTCCAAACCTCAGTTTGATGCTCATTAACTTTTACACTACACTCCAAACATTCAGGAAATTTGAGTTTAGCGTATTATTTCTGTTGACTGAAGATCTTATTGGTTGAATTAAGAAACTGATGTTTTTTTAAACTGAACACAAAAAAAGGGGTTTGTGTTGATTCCACACAGACCAGAACTGAACATTTAGGACAGGATATGACAAGATAAAAATTATTTAAAAAATACACAAATATTCATTCATATCTAAAGCAATGTAATAAATTATGGGTTTCATTCATTTAATCATATTAATAAATTATCATTAAACATCCATAACAAACACATTTAAATGGTTTTCAACTCAAACATTTCAACCATTAATTCCTTATATTTTATTATTAATTCCTTATTACAAACATATTTTTAAGAGTTTAGTCATTTAATTCAGCAAAAAAAAGAGTAAAGAAAAAGAAACTGTTTTGGTTCAAATGAATAAATAAAAATAATAAAAATTAAATAAAACAAAATATAATAACAATAACAATAGTAATAGTAATAATAATACTAATACTAATAATACTACTACTACTACTAATAATCATAATAATGCTCTACACTGCTGCTCATCCCACAAATGCATATTATTCATAAATGCAGCGCCACTTAAAAGGGAATAATTCAGGATTTTCAGTTCATCTTCCTTTTCTTGCATTCATTTAAAGACGTGGGAGAGATTTGTAAACTATGCAGTCAGTTAATTTGACGTCTCAGAGGCTGTGGGAGGAAAAGCAGGTGAGAGGTGAAAGTCTGCCAGGTAAACAGGTTTGATTGAGACGAGTCTCGAGTAGGCGGTGCGGAGGCCGAGTCGTCAGTTTGAGTGAGAGCGATTGTTCACTACGTCGATTGAAAAGAGCAAACGAGCAGAGAGGCATGCCGTCATGTTTGATCTCGTCTTGTGGCGGCCCACGCCACGTTCGGAGGAAAGCCGATCGAGAAGAGTGAAAACAACAAAGTGACCACGGGCGTCATCATTTCCTGGTTTTTTTTATTGCAGGTGTGAAGCACAAAGTAAGATCGCATGACAGTTGGAATTAAAAAAAAGAAAAAGAAAAACGAGGCTGCACACAGACGAGCAGAGAACAGATACAGCTCATAAATAATAAATGGAAAGGAAGCGATTTGTCGACACGCTACATTACGCTGGAAATCACACTTAAAGTCGGTCAAACTGAAACGTCCTCCAGGATCAGAGTCTGACGGACCTTTGACAGCAGAATGCGGCTTTTAGCTCGTAAGAACAGACAGAAAATAAACGACTTTTCTGAGCAGTAACACAGAGAAACCGTTGTGACAGTGGTGCTTTGGTCTGGGCCGGCCGGTGGTTCTGTCTCTCACCCGCAGACACTGAGCGACAGAGGGGCACGGCAGGGAGAGGACAGAGGACAGAGGACAGAGGACAGAGGACGAGCGGCAGGCTGGTAATGTGTGCGTGTTTCCTTGATGCAGAGCGAGAGCGGCCGTCCGTCGAGCCCCTATAGCCGCTCTCGCTCCCGGTGCCGCTGGATGGCTCGCCAGATCCGGCAGAGGACGCCGCCCCTGAGACAAAGAGAGGCGTTTCAGAAACGTTTTGCGTTTACACGGTGACGTTTTGTCTGCTTCAAGGGAGACGGAAGAAACCGGTGATGGCCAAACGAAGCCTCGTCAACATTTTAAACATTGACACTGGGAGAACACGGACACAGATTAAAGAATAAAAGCCAGACTTACTCGACTGCAAACAAAAGAGTAAATGCAGGTTTTACCAGTACTTTCATTCAGGATCTCTGAGTGTGAAATAAAAAAGCGTGATACCGAAGACGTAGGCTGCGGAGGTCGTCTTTGTTAACGTCATCGAGGATGTCAGCCAGCGTGTATTCCTCCATCGCAAACTGAAAAAGAAAACAACAAGAAGAACTCAAAGTTTACAGGGTTTGCTTTGTGTCCGCGAGCAGAATCAGATCTTTACTGAGACTGAACCTTGTCGATGGTGTCGGGGTCCGCCCCCTGATCTTTCAGCCAATCGGTGAGCTGCTTGTCTGGCTCGTGGTCCGCGGGGATGTGGAAGATGGAGGGAGGAGAAACGTCTGGAATGAAAATACAGAAGTGAAGTTTGAGTAGGAGTTTAAATGTCACCACAGACAGAGCGGCGTGTCGGGGGGGGGGGGGGGGGGGGGGGGGTTACCTGGGGGTCTGTGTCGGACCCGGACCAGCTCCAGGTCGTGTGTCCTCTGCTGCAGCGTGGTCTTCAGGACCTGCTGGTACTCCTTCTCCTTCTGCAGCAGCTCCTCCAGCAGCCTGCAGCCACAACAGCATCACCTGTTACCATGGAAACGCTGAGGCCGGGGTCAGACAGACCACCTCCGGCCTTCATAAAGGAGCAATGTGAGGTATTTTCAACGGGAAATACTTTTCAGAACAAACAGGCGTGACAGAAGATCCACACTGCGGTGCTTTCATCTCTTCAGAACACAACTACTTTAACCATTTCAAACAAATATGTAATAAATATTATGGCAGAAAAACATTAATCTGCAGGTCAGCGAAGGGCAGAATCGGGTTTGGCTTTTACAGCATTTTAATAATAGATAGATAGATTATTTTTATTTTTATAAATAACAACAACAACAACAAAATAAAATAGAATAAAAATAAATTAAATTAAATCTCTTGCTTCCACTGTCATAATAATTTTAATAAAAATTTTTTTTAGTTTTATTAAAGGTCAAATTCTCACACAATTTTTTTTTTAACAAATATTAATCTTGATTGTGTGTGTGTGTGTGTGTGTGTGTGTGTGTGTGTGTGTGTGTGTGTGCGTGTGTTTGCATGGTTTTTTTTTAGGGATTGTACTTATTCATGTTTTACAAGTCTTCTGATATACTTTTGTTACTGCACATTTTAATGGCGGGTCTCGGTGCACAGAGCCAGCGTTAAGTCTTTAACTAAATCTAATTTCCTCCACACTCACCTATCATTACTACCAAATGACCCCAAACTCACCTAAACCTGTTCATTATTAATCTGCACATTTATAAAGAACATTAATGCAAGTCTGTACTGTTTTCTTCATTCCATCTTCTAATTGCTTCTCTGGTCATTACCACCTGAATAGAAGCTTTAATTTACTGACGTCACATGGTTCTACGTGTGACCCTGCAGGCAAACGGAACGTTTCCCAGAAGGCAAAGCGTGTGAAGCGTGGGTTGAAAATATATACGTCTTTTTAAATCATTTTATCTTTTAAGAATCTTCATTTGAAGCGTCCTTGTCTGAGGTTTCCGGTTCTGTCAGTATTTCATCACTCGCTCGGCGTACGGGACTTTCTGTCTGGACATGTTTCCTGCGCTGAGTGGAATCTGATAATCTGGTTCTTATTGTGTATTCCAACCTGTTGGTCTCCTGCTTGAGGCGTCCCAGCTGAGCTCCCAGCTGATGCTGCGAGCGCTGCTGCTCCTGCGAGTGGGCGGAGCCTAGCGTGCCGCCGGGGGAGTGGGCGGGCTCGGAGGCGGTCCCGGGGTCGTCGGCGTGCGGGGCCAGCACGGGGCCGAACTCCACTTCCTCCTCGTCCACCTCGTCCTCCTTCTCCGCCCCCTCGCACTCCGACGCCGGGCCGAAGTGGGTCTTCAGCTCTGTGGGGGGGTCAAAGGTCAAAACTGGGACTTCCTCAGTGTCTGATGATGGTCGATTATCGTTCAGCAGAAAAGGGAAGTTTTCTATAAGTGTTGCTGACGGATGGAAATGACCACATATGGTAATCTGACCATAAACGGTTAAATAACCTGAATGACGTGTGGGGAGGCTGAGTCGTTGGTGGTTTTCAAAAGCTTGAAAGTTTTTAGATTAAATGAGATGAGGAATAAAATAAAAGATAAAAGTGACTCTGAAGATTTACGGTATTTTACTGGATTTGTGTTTTCATGCCTCCACGAGATGGACCCGGAGGTCCGGCTGTGGATGATGATGGACCCTCACCCGGGATTAGGACTTTGACCCGGGATTAGGACTCTCACCTGGGATGAGGATGGTGATGGCGGCCTGCACAGCTCTGCGGATGATGTTGTCCATGGCGAACATCCAGTGAGGCTTGATGTGATGATTCCTCAGGACCTTGTTCACCTGAGATTACAAGAACACAACATCTGAATTTAAAGAATTAAAAAAAAACCCCAATAGAAAATAAGTGGGAAAAAATAGAAATCGGAACGAAAAAGGAAAAAAATAATAAAAAGAGGGAAAAAGGTAAAACAAAAACAAAAAAATTAGATCATTTGGAATATTTTTCTTTACTTTTAATTGAATTTAACAAAGTTTCTGCTGAAAATGACTTTTAACACAAATTTAACCTTTTAACTTCATCCTTTTTTTTTAACTGAAGAAAGTTTAAAATGGTGAGATTCACATTGTTGACACACGTTTTTACATTCTTATTTTATTAACACAACATAGCGTGTTAAACTGATTAAATAGTTCATAAAGTGGTTTAAAAGTGCATTTGTCAGATCAAGTTAAGCTTTTTTCACAAAACTTAAGAAAAATAAAGAACTATTCGTAGATTCAGGATGAATAACAAACAGCTAATGGCAATTTTTAAAAACTCTTAAATTCTGTGAACTTTCTCGGTTCAAAATGAATCTTTAGGACTTTTTGAAACTTGAGTATAAATTAATTTTATCTAAAATAAACTTCCTTTACATGGTCTTCTGTCACATTAATCATTGTGATTTACCGTCTTATCAGCAGGTTCAATTCCCAAAACCTTTAAAAACAACAAACTTCTCTCACTAAACTTTTATGACTTTATCATCAAATCATTATTTCGAGAGATTTTAGGAAAACAACAAAGTTCCAGCCGGTTCGGGGATATTTCGAACCAGATTATAATCTGTGGACGTCTGGAATTATTTTGTAAGTGAGTGATTGTGCCTCTTCGATTAAATTCACCTCTTATTTCCTTCATCATCTGGCAGTTCTTCAGTATTACTGTGTGTTTTTCGTGGTACGTCTTACAGTATTCAACGTCAGTGGCTTCTCAGCTTCTTTTTTTTTAATTTCACAAATGTTGGTCTTTGTTGGTGGAAACCGCTCACCGAGTCCTGGAAGCCGAACAGAACCAGCTGGATCTGGTTGATGGACGTGGAGTCGAAGTCCAGGTCCAGCTTGAGCTTGGAGATGGTGGCGGCCATCACTCGCCTCTCCGGGGAATGGATGAAGTCTCGCAGGATGCAGATGATCTGCTTGATGTGATCCATGGACAGCTGGACCTCCTCGATGCCCTGCACACACACACACACACACACACACACACACACACACACACACACACACACACACACACACACACACACACACACACACACACACACACACACACACACACACACACACACACACACACGAATCATTCCAATTAGACTTTTGCAGTCTCCTGATGCCCCCTGGTGGCAGCATTAGAAACAACCGTTACTACATAAGTGTCTCTCTCTAAAGTGTGTTTGGCCTTTTGCTGTCTTGAATCTAAAATATCATCTTGAAATCTCACGGAACAAAAACAGATATGTACATAAATGCTGTGTAATTTCTGTCTTATGAGACAGCGTAAATGAAATGGTGGTGGGTCTGGCTGAAGCGAGGGATGAATCGGTCCAAAAAAAAGAAAAATACCGTGTCCAGAGAGAATTCCATAGGTTATGGCTTCTTAGACGTAACGGACAAATAAAGAGCTGAATGCTTCTTCGGTGGTGAAAAACTGGAGAATGAAAGTTTAAAATTGTGGAAACTGAAGCGTCATCAGCCCGAAGTGTAATGGTAAGAAAGTGGGTCCATCAAGATAAAGCACCGCTAAATAGTGTATCTCAATGTGAGGACACTCTTTATACAAACGCTCATTGTTATAGTCGAAATGTTTACTTTGATATAACAAAGTTATCGAGATTTTATCGGCTCGTCTTTAAAAACCACATGAAAAAGGATCTACGTGTTGACCAGTGTTTCCAGATATGGCGCCACGTGGCACCATGGAGGTTGAGTTTAAAATGTAAAGTGAGAGCTGCAGTGTGAAGGAAGCCTGAGACCTCCGGTCCTCTGAGCTACGTCACTGCTGGAGACGTGGGATGACCTGGTTTGGGAGGTTCTATGTGAGTGTGACCTGCACACACACACACACACACACACACACACACACACACACACACACACACCTGGATGTGGTTTTCCTTGAGGTTGGAGATGACCTTCTCCTGGTCTTCGTTGAGGACCTTGAACAGAATCGCTCGTCTCTCGCTGTCCTTCTTCAGCAGGAACAGGCCGCCGTCCCTGTCCTCAGGCGAGGGGGGCGCCGTGCGGTCCTCTGACACTGAACCCTCGTCTGGGACACTACACACACAGACACACACACACACACACACGCACACACACACACACACACACGTTGGAGGTGCACCGTGACGAGCCGCTGGCTTTATTTACAGATTCAAGCCTCTCCTGGTTACTCTGTGTGCCCAGTAAAGTGCAGAGGCAGCATGAGTCAGCGCGGCGTGACGTGACGCGCACGTACGTACAGGTGTGTCAGCGGCAGTGTGTGTGTGTGTGTGTGCGTGCGTGTGTGTGCGTGTGCATGTGTGTGTGTGTGTGTGTGTGTAAGAGCCAGCTGAATCTCATAAAGTTATCAGGTCTCATTATGTTGAAGCTGTAAAAGGCAGCGAGGCAATAAGGCCACCTGCCACCCAAACACACACACACACACACACACACACACACACACACACACACACACACACACACACACACACACACACACACACACACACACACACACACACACACACACACACAGGTCTCTGCCCGTCCACCAGCGCGTTACATCCGAGTGGAGCTCGTCCCTCGGCCCGTCTGGCTCTGACCCACCTCAGGTAGTTGGCGTTGGGCGGCTTGAGCAGGTTCTCCGAGCCGGAGCGCTTCTTCTTCTGGAAGAAAACGTCGTGTTTGGAGTCGCAGTCCGGACTGACGGAGCCGTGCTCGCTGCTGCTGCTGCCCGTCGCCTCGCACTGCAGCTGCACCGGCAGGGACACGCTGTGGATGTAGTCTGGAGATACAAAGGAACCGAAAAACACAGAGAATCAACACGGTCCTCTACTGACACATGTGGAGATAATCAATATATTACACTGAGTTTGGCGCCCCTGGATTGTGGGAGCAGCCAGTGGTCTACAGACACCAACATCAATACCCTCAATCGTCTGCGTTTCACCAAACCTAACCAATAATGTGAATTCTCAGCTGGTCACCTGAAGGTTTGAAGGCGATCTTGCTCTTCTTGCCCTTGGTGCTGTGCCTGACGAAAGTGTCCTTGAGCAGGTCGGAGGCGATGGCCCTCTTGTGCGGGTCGGGCTCGAAGCAGCGCAGGATGAAGGACTTGGCCTCCTGGGACAAGGACTCGGGGATCTCCGGGTGGATCTTGAACATGCCCACCTGCAGAGACGAGCAAACCCGCCCCCCCCCCCCATCAGCTCCAGAAACACAGGGGATTTAAAAAAACAAAAAACCCTGCATCTTACCACAAGATTCAAAGTGTGTGACGCACTTTAAACATGGCCGCCTGCGGCTCGCCCAGCTCGTGGAAGGGCGGCTTCCCAGTGGCCATTTCGATGATGGTGCATCCCAGAGACCAGATGTCAGCCGGGGCCCCGTATCCTCGAGGACCTTTATCAATAATCTCTGGAGCCATGTACTGCAGAGTTCCTGCAAACAAACAAACAAACAAACAAACAAACATTTTAAACAGATAAAAAAAAAGAAAAAAAGAAAGTGGAAATCTAAGTTTCGACTTTGTAAGTAAGAACAACTGGAAACAAACTGTTTAAAAATAGAGGTTATAAAGGGGATTTAAAGTCAGGAAATGGTTTCAGGAGTCACTGATGAGCCACTTTGCTTTGTCTCCAAGTATTTTATCAGCAGGCGAGACACACACACACACGCACACACACACACACACACGCACGCACGCACGCACGCACGCACGCACGCACGCACGCACGCACGCACGGCACGCACGCACGCACACACACACACACACACACACGCACACACACACACTAATGAAAAGTAAACACCTTTCTGCCTGTGCTTGATTAGGTAATCTGATCACACACCTGGTTAGCTGCTGGAGGACGACAGATGGCCTGCGTGTGTGTGTGTGTGTGTGTGTGTGTGTGTGTGTGTGTGTGTGTGTGTGTGTGTGTGTGTGTGTGTGTGTGTGTGTGTGTGTGTGTGTGTGTGTGTGTGTCTCCATAGCGGCTGATGGTGGCTCTTGACATTTTGATAGCCATCTGATATTTGCTCTCACAGTCAGGAGCATTTCTACAACTCCCTTTGTGCTGCGTAGCCTTCCTCCTCCACCTCCTCCTCCACCTCCTCCTCCACCTCCTCCTCCACCTCCTCCTCCACCACCTCCTCCTCCTCTTCCTCCACCTCCTCCACCTCCTCCTCCACTTCCTCCTCCTCCACCTCCTCCTCCACCTCCTCCTCCACCACCTCCTCCTCCTCTTCCTCCACCTCCTCCACCTCCTCCTCCACCTCCTCCTCCTCCTCTTCCACCTCCTCCACCTCCTCCTCCACCTCCTCCTCCACCTCCTCCTCCTCCACCTCCACCTCCACCTCCTCTCCCTACATTTGTAGGGGCTTGTCAATTGAATTTCCAGAATGTTAAAAATCATTTTAAATCATTTTTAAATAATGGCTTTTATCAATTTACATTTGTCTGTCAGGGTAACTTCAGGTCTCAGATTGTGATATTATACTGGATACTCTCTGAATGTTCATGTTGCTTGCTGTTCTAACTTTACCAAATATACCTGTATATATTATAATAATAACAATAATAATAATAATAATAATAATAAGAAGAAGAAGAAGAAGAAGAAGAAGAAGAAGAAGAAGAAGAAGAAGAAGAAGAAGAAGAAGAAGAAGAAGAAGAAGAAGAAGAAGAAGAAGAAGAAGAAGAAGAAGAAGAAGAAGAAGAAGAAGAAGAAGAAGAAGAAGAAGAAATATTTCTTTTGGCCAATATAACTTTATAATCAGTGAAAAACCTGAAAAGATCAGAAATGAGATTTTTCTGCTGATTTGAGGTTGGAATTGTTCCGTTTAGCCGTCAGGACATTCATGAGTCCATCGTTGTGCCAAAAACTCTTCCTCCTATCGAGAACGTTGTGGAACAAGTACTGGGAGACAGTCCTGCACTGTCCTGCATCGGGTCACGGGAGTGTCTCTAATTCTGACATTTTCCAGGGTTTTGGTGTCTTGAGTTCTCATATTCTTCTTCATGCTTCAGTTTTTCCTTGTTTTCTTTAACATTGTACTTCATGGAAGTTTTTCTTAGTTCAAGCATGATTAAGGAAAAGCTTCGATTCCAAACTGTAGCACAAAGCCAGAGGGAACCTTGATGATTAAACATTACTACATAAACATTAATATGTGTCGGGATGATTTTTTCTTTCTTTGCTTGAGATGTTAGTTTTTTTTAAGTTATTTAGTACAAATCTTACATATTTCTATTTGTGTATATATGTATGTGGTTCATTTCAGTATATTCGGCTTGAAAATAAATAAAAGTAATTATTGGGAAAAGCAAAATACTAAATTGAATCAGGAAAAAGGAGGAAGAAAAACGATGTAATCCAGTTACCTGTGAAGGTTTCGGTGCACGGATTGACTCCCGCCAGACGCTTCGAGGTCCCGAAATCGGAGATCTTTAAGACGCCGCTGTACGTGTTCACCAACACGTTATCGCCCTGATGAAGAAAACAGTCACGACGATGGTGCATACGCCATATTTGACCTCATTCTTTACCACATGGAGTTCCACAGGGCTGTACTCTCGGTCCTCTACTATTTACAAAACAACACATATTGTCATTAATTAGTTATTCCAACATTTTTAACTGGTTACTAGTCAAATCTTGAAATGTATGTTATTGTTTTCTCCTCTTTTTAATACTACAACCAGCAGTAATTGAAAATATACAACATCAATTCCCAAAAATTTGGTTATGTTGTCGATCTGGTGAACCCCGTCTCAAACAAAACCCAAGAAACTGGTTCAGTCACTTCTCAGACATTCAGAGATGTTAAAAGAAGAAAAACTACAATCAATCAGTAATAAGAACAATAAAATAAAATGTTGACCCACAAGTGTCACACCTTTGCATTTACACTGGAGGTAAACTACTGCATGTTACCAGTCAGAATAAATCAATACAGCTCTGGTACCTTGATGTCTCGGTGGACGATCTGGTTCTCGTGCAGGTACCGCAGCCCCTCCAGGATCTGCCTGGTGTAGAAGATGATGGTGGCCTCCTTCAGCGGACCCCACTTGGACCGCAGCAGTGCCGACAGGCTTCCTGGAGAAAGGAGACAAGGAGTGTCCAAAACCTATCGTGAGACGGGAAGACGACCAAGCTATGGTGAGAGAGACCGCCGGGGGGGTGGGGGGGGGGGGGGGGGGGGGGGTGGTCACAAAGCTCCCATCGCTGAGACGAAGGAACCGGGAACCGGGACACCTTCAGGGAAACATAAGAGAGAGTCAGTGAACGTCTCACCTCCAGGCACTTGTTCCATGAAGATCTTGATGTATCCGTTCTCAGACACCGAGCCCAGATACTGAACGATGTTCCGGTGCTTCAGGTATTTGTGGAGGGCGATTTCTTCGTGGAGGGGCTGCGAGTACCTGATTCACAGGAAGGAAACAGAGTGACGGGAACACGTGAGTCCCTCTGCAGGCGCCTCTACTCGGGTCATGTCTGTGCGTTGGTCCTGATACCTGCTGTCTCTCTCTGGGATCTCTTTAATGGCGATGCGGACCTGGTTGCTGAGGTCCCTGCCAGCATACACCACTCCATAAGTACCCCGGCCGAGCACCACCCGGTCGCCGGTCTCGTTGGTGTCGTACTCGTACTGAAAACACAGAGAGAAGATGCCGTCTGATAATGCTGTCTGATGCTGCAGGAATTAAGAAAACTCCAGTTCTCCCGGAGCGGACCTCCAGCGTGTCGCCGTCTCCCTCCCCCTCCAGCTCCACGGCGTTCCCCGTGCCGTCCGAGATCATCTCCTTCACCATGGAGCAGAACCTGAACACAGGTAGTCAGCGTCATTTGGATCCGTGTTTAAAATGTCTACATTTTCACAAAACCAAACTGCAGAAGTCAAATTCAATTTCAACATGAAGCCAATTTAAATGAAACTTTCTGGTGCAAAATACAGTGAAAGTCCAGAAAACGTCTCTTATAACTGTTGCATTATGGGTGTTTTTACAAACTCTGACTTTTGTCATTTTTACAATTGGCTTGTTGGCCCGGTTGGATCCTCTTGTTTTGAAACTAGGGCCTCATGTCACACCTGTATTATTCTATTTATTACAACAGAAATGAAAAGAGCAATAACTGACTGTTGTGTGATATCGCTGTTTTTTTTTTAAAGCATATTACTGTTCTCCTTTAACTCTTCTACCTTTTGAACCTGATCTCAAATGCAGCAGTGAAACGTTCTACTTCTTTAGATATTCATGTGGAACGTGCAATTTCACTGTTTTTACCCAAAACAATGAAGACATCCTTCTTCTCACCTTCACATCCCACTAAACCTCGGGGTTCAAACCACCGGACCCACAACTGGCCGTCATTTAAAACCTTTAACTTAATGCAATATATTATAAAAACGTTGTTCATGCTGTTTTTCCTCTCAAACACAATTCAAACGACCATTTTTGTTGTCATTTAAATTAATTAAAAACTATTCTATGAACAACAGCTATGCTGAGATTATGCTTAAAAAGAAAAAGTAGCTGCAGTTTTAGGAAAAGAATTTATACTAATGTGAAAAAAAGAACCATTTTGTTAGATATTTAGAAAACTTTGAGCAGTGTCAGTTGAGATAACGTATTTTTTGGAATGTGTTACTTTATTATCAGTGAAGTAAAAGTCTAGTTATAATTTTACGGTTTATAAAAAGAGAACAACAGGTTTTCGAGAGATAATAAATGATAAATAAATAAACAAACACAACTGTGCTGGCGGAGGCTCCACAACGTATATTATTCATCTGTATCATTTATTCCCTTCACTCATACTGAAATCCATCAATTTCTATCAGATTGTTTCACCTTTAATAAATCTAAATAAAATGTATTATAGGACATCTTTTCTTCCAGATCAAGCAGAATCCAGCTCATGTAACACACACACACACACACACACACACACACACACACACACACACACACACACACACACACACACACACACACACACACACACACACACACACATCTAGAGGTGTGTGTCCTCACCGGCCGCACTGCTCCTCGGTGGAGAAGTAGATCTGGAAGTCGTCCGAGTTGTCGTGCACGTAGAGGAAGCAGCAGCGCTCGTCGAACTTGCTGATGCTGCGGAGAAAAGGAACAACAAATATTCCCTCTGCTGACATTAAAGCTCATCGACACTCGAGTGACAAAAAGAGGCTTTAGAGTCACTTCTTCTGACAATCACAAGGAAATCTGGTCCCAAATAGGAGTTAAAGTAACTGTTTGGTGCTTCGTGTGACATTCTGGAGGACTGGAAACTAAAAGCCTCTTAACGCCTCAGTCTGAGTGACAGAACAGTCTGTTTGCAGCCACATAGAAGATGTGTGTACTCACTTTATACTCACTTTATACTCACTTTATACTCACTTTATACTCACTTTATACTCACTTTATACTCACTTTATACTCACTTTATGCTCACTTTATACTAAATTTATACTCACTTTATACTCACTTTATGCTCACTTTATGTCTTTTGTGTGCAGATTTTTTTGTTAATTCTTTTTTTGCTCACTTTTCTTAGAGCAGCAGACTTTTACATGAAATTCTCAATTTTTATTTATTTATTTAGTTGTAATCATTTTTCCTCAAGCCTGCAACTTTTTCAAGCAATTCTTTATTATAATGATCCATATTATCCTTATTATTATTATTATTATTATTATTATTATTATTATTATTATTATTATTATTATTATTATCCTTATTATTATTATTGGGTGACATTTTTCTTAATGCAGCAAATTACATTTGAATTGGTGACATTTGTCAGATTATGTCGTTTTACTGTTTAAAATAACCCCAGAACGCCAAAGGAAGTGTAAACTACCGTCAAGAATCAGACAAATGAAAAGAACCAGAACAAAGAAGTTCTCTGCGGGAGCGCGAGGAAATAAAATCTTTTTTTTCCTAATTGCTTATGTGTTTTTCCAGCCTGATAATGCTGAGGGTTCATACCTGATGCCTTTGATGGACATGGCGGTGAAGTTCCACTCGTGGATCCCCTTCTGCAACAGAGGCCACGTCGCACCGTCAATGGTCACATTTGCTCAAACATTCACACACGATCAACAAACTCATCCAGTGTCTGATTTCAGTCTGAAGAAGCGGATCGGACCGTTTCAGATGGAGAAACGTGCCAGATGGAGACGTTCTTCTCCTCCGCTTCGTTATTGATGGACACATAGGAGGGCTGGTAAACCTTGGTGGGCTCCAGAATCAACACCTGACACAAGAAAGAAAAGATCTTTAGCAAGAACCTTCCTCTGCGTGGAACACACGGGTCTCAACACAAGACTGGATTTTATCCTGGACTGTTTGAGAAATGGTTTGAAAATGATGCGTCTCAAAGGCACAAGCGCTCCGATCTGTGAGGGAAACACTGATAATTCTAAAATGTTTGTGACCTGGAAACATAGGAGGCGTCTGACACTGCATGTAATCCGAGTTTAATCAGTTTAAGTATAAGATTAAATAAAATTCATGGGAAGACGTTTCCAGGTTGATTTCAGTTCATAGAAAATGATTGGGTGAAAATACAAACATATAGTATTTTAAACTAATTAAGACACAACATTTTTGAAAACTTGAAATTTACATATCAGTTTTGGTGTTTGTTCACACGACAAAGTATCTGCTTTTTTAGTTTCTGCTATGTTTGCTTCTTTCTCTTTACTATCCTGTTGTACCACTGCACATTTCTCCACATGTGAGATAAATAAAGGATATCTTATCTTATCTTATCTTATCTTATCTCATCTTATCTTATCTTATCTTAAAGCTACTTGGAGTCATAGAAAAAGCAACTTTTTGAAAACGCTCCATTTCTGGAGGAATGGAAAACGAAGGAAAACACTACTTTTCTAATACACTGCTAATGCACCTGTGCACCAGGTAGTAAGTAGTTCTTCTGTGCATTCATTATGAAACCAAACAACAGCACCCACTAGTGGCTTAACCTGCTAACTACATTGTTTTCAGCGTGGAGTGTATTTGTCACATTTCTGAGTGAGTCATTTTTATTAAATATCTCCTAGTTAGTTTATTTTGTGGTAAACTAGTAAACATAAGATCATCATGAAGTAAAAGTGTTTTTTTCTTCTAGATTTCAGTTAAAATGAAGAATAATTTTGTACCACTCTGTTAATGACTCAACTTTATCACGTGAAGTTTTTTGGAGATATGAATGCTTCATTCCTTTTAACCAGCATCACTATTACACTTTAAAACATCCACATGTTGTTACTTTGAGATTATGAAATCCTTTAAAATGTAGTTTTTTTTTTCATGTTTTATTGATAAAAAATAATTCATGTGTGTCAAAGCAGGGGTCGTCTCATATTCACTGGAAAGCGCAGTCTGTTGGTGGTGCGCTGCGTGGCCTCCACGATGATGTCCATCCAGAAGTCCAGCCTCTCCCTCTGGGGCGAGTGCTCCACCGACTGCTTCTTGAACCTCTGGATCAGCTGCAGGTTCTGCACCACCGACCGCAGGTACCTGCCAGACATCAGCAGCGTGAGGGAGCGCTGAAGATCCCACGGAAATACACTGAATGAGGGCATCTCCTACACCGCTGTACTCCTGGTCCCGGCCAACAGTGACCACTACAGCCCTGACAATACAACCAATACAGTCAGGATCTCAGTCACTAAATCATGTTGAAGATATGTACATTTATCTGAAAGTGATAAATGAAATATATCACTTCATCATGGAACCTGTTAGAGGGGAGCAGAAATGTGGCAGAAAGTGACCATTTGGTTCTAAAGTAAAAAGCGAATACAGTCAAGGTACCAGTAACAGTGAAAAGGTAATAATCAAGTAGCAGTAATACTTACAATGTATCATTAAAGTACAAGAAATAGTTCAAAAGTATCAAGCATGTTGCAGTAATCGTAAAAAAGTATCAATAAAGTGACAGTAATATTTAAAGGGTATCAATGGAGTACAATAGATAGTTCAAACGTATCAATAAAGCATTTGTAACTGTGAAAAAGTATCAGTAAAGTACAAGAAACAGTTAAAACGGATCAATAAAGTAGCAGTGATATTTAAAAGTATCAATAAAGTGCAAGAAATAGTTAAGTAGTATCAATAAAGTAGCAGTAATAATAACAAAGTATCAATAAAGTACAAGAAATAGTTCAAAAGTACCAAAAATAGTAGAATTTAGAAATGATTGAGTTTGAACGGCACAGTACAGTTGTTTTGTACTTCCATAGACAACATAACGACTGTATATGATGAGGTTTGTGTTTTACCAGAGCGGGGGCTTCAGTTTGAAGAGTTTCTCGGCGGCCTGCGTGGCTTTGGGGATGTCGTTGGCCAGCATGCTGACGGTGAAGAACTGTCCCACGTCCCAGTAGTTGTTCATCTTCTCCATGGAACCTTTCCGACCCAGCAGGCTGTTTAACCTCACACCTTCATGGAATGACAGAGGAGCACGTTTAAATAAGATATACCAATTACCTCCAGAGCACAAATTCAAACATTTACTGGACAACTTGAGCGACGCAAACAAAATTAGCCTCTAAATTTTAAAAACACAAGTTGAAAGTGCAAAACTGTCCTAATTTTCTTTATGACTTTTAATATTTTCCAAACAAAGAGTTTAATACCGTCAAATTAAAAGGAAATGATTGTTTCATAGACTTGTAAATCTCTGCGTATAACCATGAACTACGTATATACCGTATAGAAATAACGATGCTTCCCTCAATGTATAATCATGTTTAAGGAATAACAGGAGTGACACACTACATTTCTAACGGCTTGGACCGGTACAATAGTGCTATAATAACCTTTAAATATAAAATCCTTTTTTTTTTTTCTTTCTTGTGTCGCCAAGATGACGGATGAAAACGTCGATATTATCTGAGTTATTCTCGGACCACACGCGGCTGCACAATGTCCAGGTCTGATCATATCTCTTTAAAGCTCATGAACTCTTGGGGTCAAACTGCCTGCACCTATCTTGCGGAGCTCCATGGAGCTCTCGAACTGCTGCCCGGCCACGATGAGCAGCACGGCCAGGTTGATGCCGGAGTAGAGCGTGGGCTGCAGCTCGAAGCCCTTCCTGTACCTGCCGGGGCGAGGGAAGCTCACATCAGCACACACACACAGAAGAAGATCTAATCACACACGCGAGGGGAGGCGAGCCGTGTGGCGGTCCCACCATTGGATGGCGTTGTCTCTGTTCTTGGTGTCTTTGCAGTCCGAGTCCAGGAAGATGTCCTTGTAGATCCGCCCGCAGAGGCAGAACATGTCGGGAGCGGGATGTTCACAGGACTGCAGAACCTGCAGCATCACCCTGAGAGCCTGCTCTCGGTCTCCAGGACTGTTCCTCCTGCACACAATAACAACACATTTACATCAAGTCCCCGCTTTCATTCCTTCATAATCTGCTTTTGCAGGTTTTCAAAATATACTTGGATTTCCTCATTTGGCCGTTCATAGCACCGCTTCTCAGTGAGCTGCTGTGAAATGAATGTAAATCTGCAGTGAAAGTCAAAGAAGTGAAATGTTTAATAGACTTAACTAAGCCAGCAGAAAGATTTCATGGCTTTACACATTGATATAGGTCAAGTTTACTCTCTACACCACGGATCTAGAGCCACACGAGGCTCATCAGCTCCCCTGGAACGGCTCCCTGAAACGTCCAGTAAATAAACATTTTGCTCTCATTTTTGATTTATGTTCATTTCACACTGTTTTTCCAAAAATGGTCTCAACTCGTGTCTAAAAGCAGCTAAAGAAGGGAAAATGGCTCAAACAGACAGAAATAAATCCCAGTCAAAAAGCAGGTTAACAAAACAGACAAACCAGGAAATGATCTAAGATGTTAAATAACTCAAAACAGTAAAAAAAAAAGCTTAAAATTGCTGTTCTATCTATTCGGAATGCACAGCAGCTATAAACAGCATCAAAGAAAATTTATCAATAGAAACAAAAAAACATAGAAAATGAATCATAACAGAAAGATAAATCTAAATTTTAACTATTAATTATCAGGAATGAATTTTTTTTTTTCTTCATTTCAGGTCATTAACGTGTTTTTGTGGCTCAACACAATTTCTATTTACTAGGAAAGTAAGAAATATTTCAATAGGTGAACAAAATCATCAAACTATATCTTGAATTTTTATCCAAAGCAGAAAATTGTAGATCCGTTAAAATCACAAGTTCCGAGTATCATTTAGAGCATTTTAAATGTAATTGATGAAATTTACATTGTACATTATTAATATTATAATTAACATTATGTACATGTCATGTACATTCATGTGTATGTATGTATATATGTGTTTGATGTGCATGTATAAACTGTGTATAAAAAACTTGTGTATAGTATATATTGAATGTGTATTGTAAAAATTGTTAATATTAGTTTTAAAAAAAATAGTGCGAGATTATCTAGAGAGCCTTGCTTAGTTTTATTGAGATGTGGTCGCCGTGAATAAGAACCTTCATGGTTTCGGCTGATTCGTTTGTCGCCATATAGTTTCGATGCTAAAGCTAATGCTAATGCTAATGCTAATGCTAATGCTAACTTGAGTCCCACCTGTTGAGGGCGAAGGCGTAGTGGAACTGGATCATGGGCTGAGTGGCCAGGTCGCACGTGGGCAGCATCTCCAGAGTCTGCACCAGCTTCACCATGGCGTCGTAGTCCTGGTGGCGGGAAGAGGAACAGCAGCTTAAAGGAGACGGACGCTCTTCGGCCCACGGCGGTCGGGCCGTGAGCGTCTGGCGTGGTGGGACCGACCTGGATGTCTCTGTAGGAGAAGAGCAGGTTCATGACGATGTCCTGCGTCAGGACCTCCGTGTTGTCGATCCGCAGTTTGATTCTGGAGAGTTCTTTGGCCAGCTCCTCGCCCTGGTACTTCTCCCGGGCCTTCCGGATGTCGTTCAGCAGGGTGTCCTTAAAGGACGCGCTTCAGAGGCGAGAGAAAACGTGTCACACTGAGGGATTCTGAGAATAATGCAGCACAAAGGGTTCGACACTATTAAACAAACACAAATCACAACGTCGCAGTTAAGTCAAAACTCATTCAAATCTAAAGTAAAGCATGAACACGTAATCTCCTGGTGACTCCCAGTTAAACATTAAAGCATTGACAAGTTATAAAACTCATTAAAACGCTTGTATAATCTTTAAAACGCTCCTCTGTCAAACTAAAATTCACACAAAATCTTGACGTGTCACCTTTTTTAATGAGGTTTTACAAACATTAACTGATATTTTACACTAGTTTCTTTCATGTTTCGCCTCATTTTAAATAAAACTGCTGAAAAGTTGGATTATTTCGACTATGTTGATGATCAGAGACTCAAACTTTGATAGAATATTAGATTGGAGTTCGTCAAACTTTAGCTTTCTTACATTTTTCTGTTTGTTGGTTGTTTTATGAAGCATGAGGTCTATAATTACCAACATTAACACACATTTGACGAGATGTTTAGCATCATTTAGTATATCAGACTTAATTTCCAGTAAATTGCAGCTTGTTTTTGGATATTAGGATTAAGGATTATTAGGATAAACATATTGTTAGAACCAGGAGGACATTTGAATATTTAAAGTTCCTTGAGGTTCAAATTATGAGCGTGAAAACAAAGTGACGGAGTGACACCAGTATGATTCACATCAGGGCACAAAAGTCCATTTAATCAATTCATCCAATTTTTATTTTACAAATTCAAGTTTGATGGATTAACTTTTTATTTCGGGATTGTTTACGAGCATTTTAACTCTGAGGACAATCACAACAATAAAGTTGCACTATTTGACAACATATCTGATGTCTTAAAAAATATTTTTTTGAAACACAAATTTATATTTTTTAAGCCGAATCGCCCTGAATACCCTAAACGTTTGTCACTTATGTGCTTTTTCCTGCAGAGCGGTTTGAAGACGCGTGAAGCGGGGCTCCACCGCTCTGTTATAGTCGTCTAGTCGTTCGCGTGTACTTCCTGTACGTTCGCGCGTTCTGTCCAAGTACTCCAGGATACCACAGTACAAACTCGAGCGTGTTCGACGCGCCCTCCGGCGGTCGGCCGCTGCCGGCCTCACCAGCTGGTGACGTGGATGTCCTTCAGCAGGCTGGTGAAGCGGTCGGTCAGCGGCACGCACAGCGGCCCCAGCAGGTTGTCCCAGCTGGGCTGCATGTACTCGCTGGCCCGGCGCTGGGCGTCGCTCTCGCAGCACATGTACTCGTGGTTGGGAGTCACTATGTAGGGGATGAAGTAGTAGTTACCACTGGACGCCTGGAAGGAGCGAGGGAGAGGGTTCAATCCACAATCCGCCAGCAAAACAAACCCACAGAGTGAGCAGCCGCTGCAGATCAGAAGACAGTCACAGGGTGATGAGAGGGAGCGAGCAGGTCTGTTAATGAGGAGGAGCAGCCGGTCCCAGGAGGAGGGTAAACATCCACAAACAGAGGCAACAAAGCTCATTGTGCAACCGCTGATTAAAGCTTCATGAAAAAACCTAATGCAACCGACTGACTGGACGAGGAAAACAAATCGGTAAGAACAACAAAGTGTTGACGTGTATTTGGTCGAAGAGAAAAGAAAATCAAACGTAACATCGAGTCCAAGAGGAGATATAACACTGATATAAAAGTAAAACGTTTAAATCACAAATACATCAACATCATCTACGTACAGGTTTAGAATGATCACAAATAATATGGTTATCGCAGTACTTGATATGACCTGATATCTTGTAGAACTAATTGAATAGAGTACCTCAAGCTATGGCTCCTTATTATTCATTTCCAATATTAAGACCATTGCAATGAAATTCAGCAAAAAGAAGCATGAAGAAATTAAATATATAGCCTCGAGGAATATTCAAATTACTCATCATGTGTTTTTTCTATTTATACAACTAAAGTCTGAAATTATTCCTTTTTTATTTTTTAGAAAATGCTGTGAGTGTAAAAAAAAAAAAGCAATGTAATTATTCACTTTGCAATAGTATAATTATTTTTAGATAAACTCTCGTACTGAAATATAAACATCAATTATGGTGATAAAAATGCTAAATAAAAAATCAGATTAATTAATGAATTGATAACAACAAAAGATGTTAAATAAATTCAAAATTAACTGGCTTTGAGAATCTGCTCACTCGTTCTTTTTCAAGCGAAAAAAAATCGGTTTTCCTTTTCAGAACAATTTACACGGCAATGTTCTGGAAACATGTAGTAAGCACGCCAGGCCACTAGTTGGTGCTGTTGGTTTGTCTTTGCAATGAAACCACACACACACACACACGCACACGCACACACATGCTGCAGAGAACATGGACATTCGTATGGACACACTTATGCCCCGCCCACCTCCACACCTCCTGTTAGTGCTGGTCAGTCTGTGGTGGAGGAAATCTCCCAGCATGCTTCACTGCATGCGGCCTGGTACCTACTTTATTGCGCAATCCAGAGCCTCTGTACTCTGGAGGCAGCTGAACCCAGGGAAACCCTAACAATGGGTCGCGAGCGGCCTACTCCACACACACACACACACACACACACCCACACACACACACACACACACACACACACACACACACACACACACACACACCCACACACACGTATACACACACATTAAACACCAGTTTCTCACAAAAGCAATCCACGTATCTATTTCTACATAGACTGTAAGTGTGTGACGTGTGTGTGTGTGTGTGTGTGTGTGTGACGTGTGTGTGTGTGTGTGTGTGGGGGGGGGGGGGGAGGGGTGAGGCACGTGGGCATGAAAGGACAAATGGCACAAATAGCAGACACACACACACACACACACACACACACACACACACACACACACACACACAAACACTGTACACGCAGGAATCACACACACATAAACTTACTGTGTTTTTCTGTGCCACCATGTCCTGCAAGGAGATACAACACACACACACACACACACACACACACACATACACACACACACACACACACACACACACACACACACACACACACACACACACACACACACACACACACACACACACACACAACATGTGAGAATGTGTTTCAAGGCTGCACAGTGGAGCTACACACGGGATCCGGTTCTCACTGCGGGGGGTCGCACGCACACACACACACACACACACACACACACACACACACACACACACACACACACACACACACACACACACACACACACACACACACACACACACACACACTTCAAGCACACAACAGGCTGTAAATAACATGGCGGATCACTTTGTTCTTAACAGGACATTCAGGAATGGCATCCGTGAACTCTGATTACACCGATGTAACGTGTGTGTGTGTGTGTGTGTGTGTGTGTGTGTGTGTGTGTGTGTGTGTGTGTGTGTGTGTGTGTGTGTGTGTGTGTGTGTGTGTGTGTGTGTGTGTGTGTGTGTGTACCTTCAGTGACTGTGCAGTGTCGGGGTCGGTGTCATGGTACAGGATGACGTTGTTGGCCATGTCGAAGCTCTCCCTCACTCCCAGATGGTAGAACAAAGATGGCTGCCGACACACGTCACTCATGTCCACCACCGCTACGTCTGAACGGAGGAAACTATTATTATTATTATTATTATTATTATAATTATTATTATTAAATACATCAACATTTAAATAGAACATCAGCTCCACTTCTTGTTGGACATTGATACCTGGTGCCAACGCAGAACACACTAACTAAGGACCTGTCCACACGAGAACGCCGTGTCATGTAAACGTGTGGCTCTGGGCCCATCAGGAGTCGACCCAGAAGGTGGAGGAGTCGGCGCTGGCTCGGCTGCTCTTTGACTTCACCCGGCTGCAGTGGGAGCACGCCCAGCAGGACCAGCAGCTGATGAAGTGGAGGCAGGGCCGCAGCCTCGAGTTGCTGCTGCCATGGTGGTGGTGGTGGTGGGGGGGGGGGGGGGGCGGTGGCAGCAGCATTGGGGGCCCTGTGGCGGCGGGGGCGTCGCCCCTGTAACCGGCCTCCTGAGTGGTGCTGCCTCCCAAGGCCCCGCCCCCACCCCTCTGGAAGGGGTGCTGGTTGGGCTGGGAGACTAAATCCAGCGGTGGGGGTATGTGGCAGATGTGCCCATAAAGGAGGAGTGACAGGCGGAGCAGAGAGACGCTTGTTGATTTAATTTAAGTTGATTTAGTTTAATAAAAGAATTGAATTGGGATTGTGCCTCCTGCCCCCTGCCTCCTGCCTTCTGCCACCTGCCTCCTGCCCCCTGCCCCCTGCCCCCTGCCCTCTGCCTCCTGCCCCCTGCCCCCTGCCTTCTGCCTTCTGCCTCCTACCTCTTGCCTCCTGCCCCCTGCCCCCTGCCCCCTGCCTCCTGCCTCCTGCCTCCTGCCCCCTGCCCCCTGCCCCCTGCCTCTTGCCTCCTGCACCCTGCCTCCTGCCTCCTGCCTCCTGCCCCCTGCCCCCTGCCCCCTGCCTCCTGCCTCCTGCCTCCTGCCTCCTGCCTCCTGCCCCCTGCCCCTTGCCTCTTGCCCCCTGCCTCTTGCCTCCTACTTCTTGCCTCCTGCCCCCTGCCCCCTGCCTCTTGCCCCCTGCCTCTTGCCTCCTACTTCTTGCCTCCTGCCTCCTGCCTCCTACTTCTTGCCTCCTGCCTCCTGCCCCCTGCCTCTTGCCTCCTGCCCCCTGCCCCTTGCCTCCTGCCCCCTGCCCCCTGCCCCCTGCCTCTTGCCCCCTGCCTCTTGCCTCCTACTTCTTGCCTCCTGCCTCCTACGTCTTGCCTCTTGCCTCCTGCCCCCTGCCTCTTGCCCCCTGCCAAAATGTTTAAACTTTTGTTTTCCCATATTTACATGGATTGGGAAGTTTTTTTTGTTTTTTTTTTATTGCGTTTTCCTCCCGTTTACATGGAGTTGGATTGGGAGCATTTTCAAAAAGTTGTGTTTTCACTGGCCCCGCCTCAACAAACCCCCAAAACATTATGAAAGTTGTTCTTCCTCTTGAAAAACGAGGCCTCAATTACACAGATAACTTCAAAATCTCCCTCAAGCAGTAGAATATATTATGAATTACTAACTTGTGAAGACGAAAGCAAAGTTAAAAAAAAATAAAATAAAAAATACCACAACAGGAGCAAAAAACACAAGATTGTATGTGATAGTGGAGTAAATATTTCTGGAAACATTCCAGTCATAAAATTGCTGCAGTAACTTGCAAATCAATCACAGCCGTCCAAAGCGAGTACTGAGGAGTACACGCAGTAAACCTGTGACATTAACGCAGTAAAACCTGCGAGGTGCTCCGGTCACTCGTTCCCATTGATGAAATGACCACTTCCTGTTAACACTGCTCGTATAACTGCGAGCGTCACGGCTTCTATTTGCTCAGAACAAACAGTCGTCCGGTTCGTCATCATCAATCTGCCTTCATCATCAGAGGCCGACACCTTCCCACCGCCCAGGAGCACGATCCCCTCCCGAAGCCTTCCACCGCCCAGGAGCACGAGCTCCTCCCAACACCTTCCCACCGCCCAGGAGCACGATCCCCTCCCGAAGCCTTCCACCGCCCAGGAGCACGATCCCCTCCCGAAGCCTTCCACCGCCCAGGAGCACGATCCCCTCCCGAAGCCTTCCACCGCCCAGGAGCACGATCCCCTCCCGAAGCCTTCCACCGCCCAGGAGCACGATCCCCTCCCGAAGCCTTCCACCGCCCAGGAGCACGAGCTCCTCCCGAAGCCTTCCACCGCCCAGGAGCACGAGCTCCTCCCAACACCTTCCCACCGCCCAGGAGCACGAGCTCCTCCCGAAGCCTTCCACCGCCCAGGAGCACAATCCCCTCCCGAAGCCTTCCTGCGCCCAGGAGCACGAGCTCCTCCCGAAGCCTTCCACCGCCCAGGAGCACGATCCCCTCCCGAAGCCTTCCACCGCCCAGGAGCACGATCCCCTCCCGAAGCCTTCCACCGCCCAGGAGCACGATCCCCTCCCGAAGCCTTCCTGCGCCCAGGAGCACGAGCTCCTCCCGAAGCCTTCCACCGCCCAGGAGCACGATCCCCTCCCGAAGCCTTCCACCGCCCAGGAGCACGATCCCCTCCCGAAGCCTTCCACCGCCCAGGAGCACGATCCCCTCCCGAAGCCTTCCACCGCCCAGGAGCACGATCCCCTCCCGAAGCCTTCCACCGCCCAGGAGCACGATCCCCTCCCGAAGCCTTCCACCGCCCAGGAGCACGATCCCCTCCCGAAGCCTTCCACCGCCCAGGAGCACGATCCCCTCCCGAAGCCTTCCACCGCCCAGGAGCACGAGCTCCTCCCGACACCTTCCCACCGCCCAGGAGCACGAGCTCCTCCCGAAGCCTTCCACCGCCCAGGAGCACGATCCCCTCCCGAAGCCTTCCTGCGCCCAGGAGCACGAGCTCCTCCCGAAGCCTTCCACCGCCCAGGAGCACGATCCCCTCCCGAAGCCTTCCACCGCCCAGGACCACGATCCCCCGTGCGATGGTGTTGTCAGCGCCTCCAGCCAGCCGAGGATAAAGTACGATGACGTCATCAAACACAACAGGAAACAACAGGGAGATGCGGTCGGCGGTAAAACTTGATTAAAAACCCCCAAATCCTGATTCGCCGGTTTGCTTGTGGTGGCGAGGCCTGCACCGGGGGGGGGGGGGGTTACAACCTGGGACGAGCTGGAGATACTCTTTCTGCCCCGGGGGGGGGGGGGGGGGGTTACAACCCGGGACGAGCTGGAGATACTCTTTCTGCCCCGGGGGGGGGGGGGATTTACAACCCGGGACGAGCTGGAGATACTCGTTCTGCCCCGGGGGGGGGGGGGGGATTTACAACCTGGGACGAGCTGGAGATACTCGTTCTGCCCCCGGGGGGGGTTTACAACCTGGGACGAGCTGGAGATACTCTTTCTGCCCCGGGGGGGGGGGGGGGGGGGGTTTACAACCCGGGACGAGCTGGAGATACTGGTTCTGCTTCGGTCCTTGGCAGCACATCATCAACACGAAGCCGTAGTGGAATATTCCTGCTGGCTCTGCACAGACTTGTATTACTGTCTGATATGAGGAGCAGGTAGCAGTAATTTTCCACTTCCAGAGTACTTTTACTGGCTGCGTATGAGTCCTACTGCAATGCAGGATTTCCAAAATGTGGGTACAGTACAACATTTCACACGATTATACTTGGTTTTTTCACTGAGTCCCAGCCGAATGGACAGGAAGACAACGTGTGGAGGCTTTCTCCGGTCTTTAGGTGTAATCAGAGTATCGGACAGGACAGGAATGTCCCAGGTGTCTCCCCTCTGGTGGTTGAGTCCTGATCCGACGCTGCGCTGACAGATTAATGGAAAACGAGTCGCTGCTTATTACTGTGGTGACGTAACTGACATCAGAGGTGCAAGAGCCGTTTACACCACAACGCTTTCCAGAGGGAATGGAAAACATCCGCACAATGGAGTCACTAAAAACACAGCTTTTTGAAAATGGCTCCCAAGGTGGAACTTTTTGAAAACGCTCCAACTCCATCTCTATGGAAATGGGGAAAAATGCAACTTTTTAAAAATGTCTCCCAAAGTGGAACTTTTTGAAAACGCTCCAACTCCATCTCTATGGAAATGGGGAAAAATGCAACTTTTTAAAAATGTCTCCCAAAGTGGAACTTTTTGAAAATGCTCCAACTCCATCTCTATGGAAACGGGGGAAAATGCAACTTTTTAAAAATGTCTTCCAAAGTGGAACTTTTTGAAAATGCTCCAACTCCATCTTTATGTAAACGGGGCAAAACAACTTTTTGAAAATGATACAACTCAATTTTCATATAAACGGGGAAAATGCAACTTTTTAAAAATGCTCTGCCTCCATCTCCGTGAAAAGGGGAAAATCTAAACCTTTAAAAAATGTCTCCCAAAGTGGAAATTTTTGAAAATGCTCCAAGTCCATCTCTATGGAAACGGGGAAAAATGCAACTTTTTAAAAATGTCTCCCAAAGTGGAACTTTTTGAAAACGCTCCGACTCCATCTCCATGTAAACAGGGCAAAACAACTTTTTGAAAATGATACAACTCAATCTTCATATAAACAGGAGGAAAATGCAACGTTTTGAATAAACGCTCTGCCTCCATCTCCGTGAAAAGGGGGAAATCTAAACTTTTTAAAAATGTCTCCCAAAGTGGAACTTTTAATGTAATTTTAATTGTAACTTTTAATTTTACAGCAACTATTCTAATACCAATAATAATCTCAGCAAATAAGATTCAGAAACCAAAAGTAACTACTTCTTTGTTTTTCATTGACTTTTAACTGTGACCTGTGACCCCTCTCTCCATGGACTATTTGGTTCATTCCAACTGAAGAGCTCCAGTAACCATGGCAACAAGGAGCCCCTCAGTGGTTTCCCAAGTCTGTTTTTAAAGGTGAATATTGAGGAACACACATTTAAAATGTGTTTCACATCAGCAGTTTATGTTTTTAGCTCTTTTAACAAATTTTACAAAATTATAAAAATTTACTTTTTCATGTTGATGTTGCTTATTAGAAAAAAAATGGGGTTTTTTTTTTGGCACAAAATGACCTTAGTTACTTAAATTTATGTCCGTTTTGAAATTTCCCTCCATCAAAATGACCACGGGTCAGTT
>NC_137648.1:1345902-1387290 GCF_963383615.2 Lipophrys pholis | reverse complement strand
AATATTTGCTGTTAGTTTGGCGGTTTGGTCGGTTCGGCGCCTCTGGTGGGCCGGTTGAAAAAAACCAAACCACGTGCAGGGTACAAGCTTTGTTTGTTTTTTTATAACTATACCAGAGCATCATAAAACAAATGACCTCACGCTTTTTATGTTTCACACGTGACAGCGTGGCTGTCTGAAATCACACACACACACACACACACACACACACACACACACACACACACACACACACACACGCGTTTACAGTTCGGTATGCATGCTGCATGCACATTCAAACTGTAAACATTCCTACATTGCACAGTTACCACATTAACAGTTGCACATTATGTAAATATGTATATTAATTTTATAGTTTTAATATGCTGTTGCATCAAAATGTTATATCTATTTATCTAATCGATCTAATTGTTAAAACAGCAGTTGAATATAGTTGGAGGTAGTGCTGCATAGTAAATGCACATAAAGTTGTGGGTCGTAATAACGATTTGATTTGTAATAAAAACAATATTTACATCTTTGTACTTTAAGATCTGTTCTTCCCAATAACTACTTTATTTTCTTCAGAAGCATTTTGTTGACTTTTTCTTTAACTCCTGTATTATTATTTATTTCGTGATTTAATCCTGATTAATTGCATTTTCTTTCATATTTTTTTCAAAGCTTTGTCATTTTGCTTTTACAGAACATAAACACACAGTGTGCGTAAAAGCGTTATTTCAGTTATATTGCGCATATCATATCGCGATAATTTGCGTAGTATTGCGCAGCTCTTGTGTCGAGGAAACTTTTCCTGACCCACACGAATCTGTCAAACTCCTCAAACCTGCGTCGTAGAAGCTGTCCAGCACCGAGGTCTCCCCGAAGTCCAGGCGCCCGAAGGTGACGGTGGTGAGCAGCGCGCTCTCCGAGTCGCACGCTCTCTGCAGGCACTGCAGCGCTCCGGATTCCGGGCTGCTCGCCATCACCGAGTTCAGCCCGTCGTTCAGACGTACACGACCCGCAGGGAGCGCTGCTTGGCCGGCGGGCATGGGCTGGACACGTCGCCCCTCTCCCGGTCCCGGTCGCGCTCCGGGACGCACGCCCCGGCGGAGTGCTCGCCTCCCATGTCGGCACCTGCGCGTTCTGGCCAGTTTCCATAGCGAAGTCCGCGGGAAGTGTCTGCGCTTTATTAGCCTCCGTCCCTCTCCGCGCACCGGCCACCTTCTCCTCCCTCTTTATGCTGTCCCTCTCTTCCGTGTCGTCCTCCTCACCGCGCGCTCAGCCGTCCACCCGCATCTCCGCCTCATTAAACCCGCAGCGCGCGCCGATTAACGCGCACCACGAAGTCCGCCACGGCCAGACTGGATCCGACTAGATCCCCGAGGACAGCAGGGAGGAGAGGAGGAGGAGGAAAAGCATCGAGGAGCTGAGTTCTCCTGCTCTAAGCGGCTCCCGTCCCCCAGGTCCGGGCCAGGCTCTGTAATGTTATCGCCATGTCTCCGCTTGTCTAAATATATATCTGCGCGTCCTTCTGGTCTCCTTCTCTGCCCCGCTGCAGCCAAGTTATTCCCTCTCGCACCAGCTGTAAACACCGACAGCGGGAGTGCGATTTCACAACCGTATGCGTCTATTTACATACTTTTCAGCGGCGCGTTTCCTCTAGACACACTCTTCCAAAACGCCTCCAGCGCCGTTTTTACGCACAGATCAGCGGAGTGTCTCACATGTTGCTCATCCTGGAGCGCAGTGACAAAGCATAGCCACATTAGGTATCCACTACAGTCTTTAGTACCAAGACGTTTTCAAATTGAAATACCAATGAAGTCCAACACACTGACCTCATAGGAAATACGTGTCTTAAAAGTCCAGGCTGCTCTGTTTGCATGTTCTCTCTGGGCCCAGAACAAATTCTCTGCAATTTGACGGCATTTGACTCTAAATGGATCACGTGTGGAAATGTCTTTTCAAATTTAAACCTTTCACCATTTAAATTTCTCTGCCGATTTCTGTGGCATTATATCTACAATACTCACAAAAGAAAGTTCAGGATATTTGGTTTTTGGATGAATCTTATGGAGACAATAATGAACGCTGCAGTGATTTATTAGGACATTTAAGTAGAATGACTGAGCAGCACTGAGCTGGTGCGTGTTCAGGTCCCTTGCAGGTGTTTCCAATGTTGTGACGTCACACTTGGAGCCTCTCACCGCCTTCACGTCTTTCTGAGACTCTTCCGGTGTCTCTGTTCAGCCTGCTGACGACTCTGAGCTCAGTGGACTCTTCCTCTTGAGAACTTCCTGTCTGGAGCTTCAAGGTTCTGTGGATCAGCTGTTCGGTGTCAAAATGTGAAGCAGGGCAGTGATTGGTCCATTCTTGGTTCAAACACTTGTTGTGAATTTTGTCGTTGAGCTCCTCGTTGGAGAACAGCACGTTACATACAAAGTACTGAACATTTGGTGAAGTTGAGAGAAGGTCACATTAAGTTCACCTGGGAAAGGTTAAAGTGCATTTTAGTTTCATCCTTAAATTTCAACCCAAAGTCAAACATCTTCTGTGGGTAGAGTATTTGAGATTACTACATTACACTTTGGGAGGTCATCGGTTGATTGTTTTGGTCAGAATCAAGCGTTTTAATGGCAAAAATCTGCAGTTTAAAAGAGGTTATTGGTGTTTTTGTTGAATTTGCTGTCAGGTTGCATTATGGGATGTTTGAGTTCCTGAGATCAGACATGATGTCTTCTGCCATCTCACTCTGTTTTGATAATCTGGTTCCACTTCTCCTTCCTCTGTCTGTTCAATGTTTTTTTTTATTACCACAGAGCATTCTTCCCTTAAAGGTGCAGTACATACAATTTAAGTAATGCCACTTTTGTCCACTGGGTGGCAGCATTAAGTCATTATAAAGCTGTGTATCTCTATTCCAGCTTTTTTGAAGTGCTGATAAAGTTAGCAGTTTGTTTTATCCTTATTTTTTTCCCGTATATGACTAAGAACAGACTAAATCCCACATTTAAAGCCAGTTCGCTTCTAAAATCAGCAACAAAACCGGCATAACTGATTATTGATTTTATTTTCCTTGCTTATATTTTCAATATCAAATATTTTATTGTTTGTGTAAATGTGTTTTGTGATGTTATGAACATTTTTAAAGCTTCGGCTTGCAAAAAAAACCTTTAAAAATAATAGATATCTTACCTTGCTTCGATCCACATCAGTGAGGAATTTCAGCTGTTTTGACGTCATAGTCAATGTTATTTCATTCCACCTCATCCGACACCTTTTAAGTTGAAAATCCTGAAGTTACATACACACCTAAACAGTAGTTTTGAGTGCATTAGGAATTGATTTCAGCTGGTTTTAGGATACATAATGTCAATTTCTAATACATTTTCGTTTGCAGCAGTAATTGACATAATACATGTCATTGTAAACTGCATTAAAATAGATTGTAGCTGATAATAAGTCCGTTATATTTCTATTCCTCATCTATTTCTGTTTTGTGCAACAATTTTTCATTCACTTCTCACTGCTTTTAATACAAAGAAAATTACAAAATATAATCAGAAATTACACAAAAAAGGGATTTTATCTGATTTTAAGTTACATTAAAAGTCTTTTATTCTAGCTCTACTAATTTTTATGAATTTCAATGTTAAAAGATTGAATCTTTTTATTTCCAAAAAGCTTTTGTCGGGTTTTTAGCAGCATGCAGAACCTTTTTTCACTACATTCTCACTGTCCTCCGCAACATTTTAATGGTACTGTAAAATGCACGAGTGAGAGATTTCAGCTTCCTTTAAGTTTCATAAAATGCCACGTCGCCATCCTGCTGCGGTTTCCGTTAAAACTCAATCAGAGCTTCTTCTTTTAAGTGACCTCCAGTTCCAAGTCCTAAATCAGCACGTGGTACTTCATTTAAAGCATTTAACTCTGCACAGTATCCACCCGTCGCAAAGAAAAACGGCACACATACAGTACATAATAGCATCTTTATTACACTGAAATATAAAAGTATATATATATTTATCACTATCCTGGAGAGAAAGGACCAAGTCAAGAAAACAACTTGTAGCCTCGGTTGTCGCAGTTTTCTCGTTGTCATACGAAAGACAGAAGAAAAACCCAAAAAGAAATAAAGATCTGGAGTCAAAAACAGGAAGGCCACAGTGACGGGTTGCCATAGATTCTGTGCACATATGAGGAAGGAAGGCCGCGACATGCTACCACACACACACACACACACACACACACACACGCACGCCAGGATCTTCCTTCACCTGCGAGGACCTTTCGCTCACTACATTCCTCCGACCGTTCGCCCGCCACCGCACCAGCACCACAGACGACATTGTTCAACGTGACGCCACCGGCACAGAGCAGATCTTCACCTCTCTGGAGTCGCGGGGCCAAAAGTGCAAAAGCGGAGAAAATAAAGTCTTTTTTTTTTTTGTTTGTTTTTTTTTTGTACAGAAGGCATTAACTTAAATATATCATACAGATGTGTTCATGCAGTGGACACGCGCTTTTCTTCACGGGTGATTTAATTTGCAGCCACATGTCGTCGTTAGAAAGACTTGGATGAGAAGATTGATACCGATGTCACGTCTGCACAGGGACAATAAAGCTTCAGACCAGAGGCCAGGAGCCCAGCTTAGCATGAAGACTGCTCCAATGGGGGGAAGCTGATTGATTTCCTAGGTGGTCTTTACTAGTTTATACTGGTATAAACCCATTTATACTGGTTTATACCCATCTAACCTTGTTTAGACTGGTTTAGACTGGTTTACACAGGGTTAAACTGGGTTAAACTGACTTAGAATTGTCCATGGCAGTTGGAAAAGGCCTCAACTGGTTTATACTTGTATTCGCCAGTTTAAACTGGTCTACACCGGTTTAAAGTTGTCTGGGCTGGTTTAACCTGGCTCAAACTGGTTTAAACTGGTCTGTGCATTTTTCTTTTTTTACATTGGTCTATTGTGGTTTGGAAATGTCCCATACTGGTTTAAACTAGTTTCCACTCGGAGAAAAAGGTTTTACTTGCTTGAACTGGTTTAAACTGGTTGATACTTGTCTATGCCAGTTTAAACTGGTCTGAACTGGTTTAAACCAGTTTATCCTTGCCAATGGCAGCTGGAAGTGGTTTCTACTTGTCTATCCCAGTTTAAACTGGTCTGAACTGGTTTATAATTGCAGATAGCAGTTGGAAGTGGTTTCTACTATCTTATACTTGTCTATGCCAGTTTAAACTGGCCAATAATTTAAACCATTTCAAGTCATCTATGCTGATTTACCCAGGTCATACTGGTTTAAACTGGTCTATGCTTTTAAAAACTTGTTAAAACTTGTTTAAAGAGGTCTATACTGGTTTAACCTGGGCCATCCTAGTTTAAACTGGACTTAAAACAACTGGTTCGTACCTGTTTAAACTGTCCTATGTTGGTTTATAAAGGTTTCCACTGAACAATGCTGGTTTAAACTGGACTATACAGGTTTGAAGAAATCTAGATTTCCCTGTGCAGGTTTATAACAATAAGCAAACCAGCTACAGCAGCCGGAACCAGTAGAAACCAGCGCAGACCAGCAAGGACGTGGTGTGCTTTTATTGCAGTACTAAAACTGCACAGAGCCAAGCTGCTGTTTCCCCGTCTTCATGCTAAGCTAAGCTAACCAGCGGCTAATCCGTCATCCTCAGATGTATATTTACTCCGTCAGATAGCACCGACAGTATCCGCACTTGTCATGTCAGCTGAAATAACAAATTGGTAACAGAGTTGTGGCACTTGGCTGCAGATTAAAAACTTTACGAGGAAATCCCAATGCTAATGCTGCCGAAAGCGGCGGATGCCTCAAAATCACCCGCCGGCGGTGTACCTCAGAAACATCCTGCGCGACGAGCTTTGATCGTGATCGTCACCCCCGAATCTGAATCCTGCCTTTAAAGGAGACGTATCGTGAGTTAGTGCCACGGGTCGTTAAAGAGGAAGACGTCAGGGACGAGCGATGGATGTAGTGGAGGAGGACATGGAGACGGTTTAACAGAAGAGGACGCAGGAGACGGAGGAAGCTAAAGAAAGACACGTATTGCTAAAAGTCTTCGTTCGCAGTGTTATCGCTTTACCTGAAAGTGACATCAATTTGTTCGATTTGTAAGTTCTTCAATGAGTTGTGCAAAATAGTAAAGTATCAGGAGCATTCGGAGTTAAAAAAAAACAAAAAAAAAAAAACAGGAGTCGGAACAAATAAACGCAGGAACTTAGCGAAGGATTAGCTATCGAGCTAACTACGATGTCGCTTATTCTCCTGGAAAGTGACAAATCGGAACGCGGTGGGGTTTAAGTTCAATCGGAGGAAGAACTTACAGCTTTACGGTAAGGCAAATAAAGCAGGATAAAGAATGAGGATGATCGTATCGACGGGGAAATACACGATACGTCCCCTTTAATTGTGCTGCGGTCGGCAGGATAAAGCAAAGACCTGAGCCGCATTTCCACGAAAGGCTACGGGAACTTTTCAAGGAACTTATGGAAGGACTATATAATCGAGCGATGTCCAAAAACACATCTGCCGGTTATTCTTTGTTATTGTTGCACGAGACGACACGGAGCACTGAGCGTCAAAAATGAACTTTTTCAATAAGGCCTGGCCTTTTCTTCATCGGTCCGTCTGCGATGCAGCCACTTTTGCAGCTTTGAGTTTTTCTTGAGGCGAGATGAAGACCAACGAAAATCTACCGGACGTTCAAATCTCTGCAATCAAGAGCGGCGCTGACACCGACTCAAAGGCCCCGTTCACACATTTTTCAAGTGAAAACCTTCGCTGCATTTCGGGTGTCCGTTTCCACGACGACGCCATTCGGAGGTGCTGAAAATGCAACTTTCCAAAAACGGCTCTCAAGGTGGAACTTTTAGAAAACGATCCGACACGGTTTGTGTGAAAATGATGGAGACGCTGCTACTAAATGGTTTTTCTATACATGTGCGAGTAGATGGATGATAACTCCAGAGTGTCGTGACGCCCAGTCCATATTCTCCTGGACTTTTATTTTGACAGTCACCGTAATATAACAATCCAACTTGGTGGTCTGTCCACTTCATTACAAAAACAAACAGCAGCACCCACTAGTGGCCCAACATGAAAACTGCATTGTTTTCAGCGTTTCTGACGTTGCCGTGGAAACGCAAATCTTTTCTGAAAAACGCAAAAAACGGTGCGTTTTCACTTGAAACGCTGTCGTGGAAACTTTGGCCTCGGTTCTTAGAAAAGTTCCTGTCGTGAAAACGCGGCTTTTGTGTTTCCCGATCCTAACCTTCAACTGAAAACACACATTCACACACGCTCTAACACACTCAGACACACACACACACACACACACACCGACAGGAGGCGAAGGCCGCAGTGTGGATGCAGAACAGCAGAGAGGTGGTCCGGAACCGACCGGGCTACGGAGGTCAACGTTTCCCCCACACGCAGAGACATGAAGTACCAGTGAGGTGGGTCCGTCAGTACCGGCGGCCCGGCGACAGACAGCAGTGAACCCAACAGAGAAGCCTCTTCAGAAGAGAAATAATAGCGACGTAAACACGGGATAAGGCGGCGTCTGGGGCGGCGGGGGGGGGGGGGGGAGGGAGGGAGGGGGGGGGTGTGGCTGTTTCCAAACGGCTGCTGATGGCCACGATCATTTGGCACGGACGTTGTTTTGGCTGAAAGTGTTTGCTTTATGAATGACGGCCTCCGACGCGGCGATGAGGATGCTTCAGTCTTCACTTCGACAGGCTCTTCTTTATGTGCTCTACTTCCACCTGCCACACAGACCATCAATCACCCGGTTAAAAACATGCAGGCGTAGCAGAACACCTTCAACGCATCATGTCGTTCATGTTCTCACCTGTAAACAAACACGAATCTTCTTCTCCTCGTCCAGCGCGTTGGACAGCTGCTTCATCTCTTGCCTGCAGTAACACACACACAGATCACACACACACACACACACAGTAACACCCTCCCACCCCTCCCCTCTCTGTGCCCCCCCCCTCCCCCTCACCTGTGCTGGCTCTTCAGCAGGTCGATGGAGGCCCTCAGGTCTCGCAGCTGGTTCCTGAGTTCCTCGAGTGTGGGCGGAGTCAGCGGCGAGTGCCGCAGCTCGGGGGAGGGGCTCAGACCCGAGGAGGAAGACGGGGAGGTGGGGCGATGGCTGGAGGTGGGCGGGGTCAGGACGGAGGGCTTAGCGGGCAGCGGCGCTTTACTGTCGAGGGTCTGACACAAAACACACACACACAACACAATTTCAAGCTTTTAGTATATTTTAGTACGACACGTGAAACTCAACTTGTATGAATCCAACACAGCAAATTAAACCAGATGTCCTGGCGCCATCCTGCTGAAGTTGAGGAGCTCCTCAGGCTTCTATCTCCTTAGTGAAGAGTTTGCGTGTCCTTCCTATGTCTGCATTGGTTTTCTCCAGCTATTCAAAAATATTAACATATAATATGGTGAAAACTTTTTAACACTATAGCAGAGGAGTTAAAGACTGATAATTAAGCTTTTAAAGAAAAAAAAAAAGATAAATATCTTAATAAATAGCACAATTACTTTCTTATATATTCTGGTATATTCTTCAATTTACCAGAGTTAGTTTAGAATAAACCATAAGTGACCAAACCAGTTATAAAATCCTGATAAAGGGTTAAATCTTGTGTCTTCATGTCGTTTGGATCCATAATAATGTGGAGTGTGTCGCCCCCTGCTGGACACACTGGGCAGTGCAGGGGTCTTACAGAGATGTTGGGAACCCCTTTCCTCAGGGAGACCTCGGCGGTCCGGGGGACGGGGGGCTCGCGCTCGTTCTTGACTCGCTCCTTGTCCTTCCTGTCCACCACGATGGGGAAGTCCAGGTCGGCGCTGGACAGAGACGCCTGGGAGACGGCGAGACAGGGAGAAGGAGGTCGTATCTGGACATAAACGTCCAATCAGACTCAAGATTTAGGCGCCGAGTGAATTTCGAGAGGCTGACCGGTGTGATGATCTGCGAGCGGGGCCGGCGGTCCGTCACCCTCGGCCGTGACGCCGTCGGGTGACTCAGCTTCTCCGTGGAAGACACGACCACGTCCAGGTCCACGTCTGCGCGCACACACACACACACACACACACACACACACACACACACACACACACACACACACACACACACACACACACACACACACACACACACGCACCAAAAAGAGCACACACACATACACGTGACTCACACGAGCAGAAGGGGGCGCTCTGACGCCTCCACCCTGCTTCGGCTGCTGCTCCACTCACCGGGGTCATGTGACCTGTCAGGGGCAGAATCTGGTGTTGAAGCCCCGCCCTCAGACTTGGGGCTCTCACTCCTGAGCAGGTAAACCACACAACACTGTTAGGCGTAACCTCTGGGGGGCGTGAGCATGCCGTGTTTTGTCTGTGTTTGTTTGTACTGACGCGAGTGTGGGCGGCCTCTCGGGGCGCCGCGGGGGCAGCGAGGACGAGGGAGAGGAGGAGGAGGAGGAGGAGGACTTTAGGGGGACGGGTTTCTTGGGGAGGGTTGACGGGAGGGCGGGCTTGGGGATGTCGCCGACCTTCACCTCCTCACCTACACACAAATCACACAACCAAACAGAAGCTCAGAAACTTTGACGCTCCAGATGCGGCGTCGGCGAACGGGAGGAAACGAAGACGCAAGCAGAAGAAAACTCTTATCGAGTTTGACCCGGAGCAGAGCGCAGGAGGAGGAGGACGAGGAGGAGGAGGAGGAGGAAGAGGAGGAGGAGGAGGACGAGGAGGAGGAGGAGGAGGAGGAGGAGGAGGAGGAGGAGGAAAGGTCTGACGGGGCCAGAGGCGGCAGGAGAAACCAGGCCAGAGAGAAGAAAGAGGAGGAAGACGATGACCAGAGTTCATCTTCAGCTCAAACACGAGATAAAAGACGTGCGTCTGATGCTTTAAGAAAATGTTAAATGTTTCTTCATCTCACATCCTGAGGTATTAATTCTTTGCATTGTTTCATATTAATGTTAGATTATGAATGAAATAATCTGAGTAAAGTAGATTATGTGTGAATTAAAGGGATGCGTTTGCTTGTCTTTCTACAATCACAATTATTTGCATTATTAGACCCTATTATTGTGTAAATATTCATTTGAATGGAGCTTCTTAATACCTTCAATGGATGTGGGATGAATTAATTCACACGTGGTTCTGGAAGATATTAAATATTAATGGAAAGTTAATGAGAAATGTACTTTATTGATCCTCCTGGGCGAACCTCTTCCACTCTATACATTTTAGCCATGACGTTCATATTCAAGTTCACATAGGAGCAGCAGTGGTGCAGCTTCAGGGGAGCTGCTGGGGGTCAAAGGTCAGAGTTCAACCTGTGAACCTCCGAACACAAGCTCTTCTTTAACTCTTCCCAGCCTCTTAACAGAGACGCTGAAGGTTAAACGCTTTAGTTTCTCATGTATTGTGAGATTTATGGCCTCTGGTTACAAAGAAAGGAGGAAAAACCTGAAAGAATTATTTAATTTTGGAATTCTGTATTTTTATTCATGATGGAAAAGCCAGAATAATAAAAATAAATGTTGGAATATTTCAGGTTGTGTGTAATAAATATGAAATATACGAATGTATAGAAAGGAAATATTATATATCCACACAGATTTTCTTTCCCTCGTGTCCTGCCTCTTTGCGTCCATGATCCTCCTCACTGACCTTCCTCTCCTCCTCCTCCTCCTCCTCCTGACTCCCTCCTCATCACCCTGTTCTCTCTGCCTTCAATGCGTCCTCACCATCCCGCTGCCTCGTTCACATACATGAACTCCGAGTCTCACGTTCTCCTTCATTCCTCTGGGATTCAAACCTCCACTTCTCCGGATCAAACAACCGACTTTTTAACGTGAATCTTTACATTTGCTTAAACAACGAGTACATCAACTGAGAGGCAGAGGAAACGAGATCATCGTGACAAAATATGAGAATCATTTAACAGGAGTGGAAATGTGTGCTTATCTTATCACATATATGTACTCCTACCTTCTTTATTTGGTTCTTTATCGTCATCCCAGCCTTCTGTACTGATACCCAGCCTCTCCCCTGTAGCTTCACATCAAATCTATATATTATCTATTTATAGATTTAGGTGAATTAGGTTTAGATCATAAGAAAAAACATGGCATTGTGTACATTTTAGCCATTTACCATGTATTTATTCTTGCTTCGTCTCACATCAAGCAATGAAAATGATTGTTTCTTACAGGTTTTCTCTGTTTGCACGTCTGTGACTTAAGATTTGCTTCACTAATAAAAACCAACAGGAATGTCTTTGTTTGGGTGAAACAGTGATGTTATTGTGGAAGCAGCTCAAAGCGTCTGTCTGTCCCACACGGTGGTGACAGCCGGTGTTTATAGAGATTAAAACCAGGGGGGGACGGGGGGGGACGGGGGGGACGGACGACTTCCTGCTCCAGGCTGCTGTCGATGCGCTCGCTTCATCAAACTTTTATTATTTCTCCACAAAGAAGGCTCCTCTTCTACTCCTGTTTCAACATCTAACCTGTTTTGATGTTGCGTTATCTCTTTACCCAGCATGCACTCTGTCTTGGATTTACTGATAATAAAGGAGTGATAGTAGAAACTATTCAGTCCATCTCAGCACAAATTTGGGAAAAACAAAATTCCACATAATAAGGAACAAATAAAAATGAGAACATTTGCACATTAGCAGGCTGATGTAGACGTCTGCCTCCGCCTACATGCGTCCACTAGGAGACAAGACGTGTTAGTGGACAAAGTCCTGCTCAGGATTACTTCTTGGTTTGAGTAACAGCGTTTCCTGTTTCACCTGACCTGGTAAAAGACGTGTTAGTGGACGAAGTCCTGCTCAGGATTACTTCTTGGTTTGAGTAACAGTGTTTCCTGTTTCACCTGACCAGGTAAAAGACGTGTTGCTTCACGCTGCAGCAGCAGAGTTAAAGAGGATTCAGTCCGTTTCTATGGATCCAGGCCAAAAGGTTTGAAAAAATTAGATTTTGAACCTGAATGTTCAAGGTTTGATCTTCAATTTTGAAAAATAAAAAACAAAATAAGTGTATTTTTTTCACTTTACATATAATTCTGGTTCTGCTCTGGAATTCTTTTGATAATTTTTTTTTTTTCATTTTTCACTCTTAAATATACTTTTTTAAGGTCTTTGATTTTCCAGTTGCAGGTTTAATGTTTTCAGTTTAGGATCAGATTTTTTTCACATTCAAATCCTGTTTTCAAGTTTCAATTTCTTTTTTCACTTTCAAAACTTTCTTTCACTTTCAGATCGTTTTCTTTCAGGTTGAAACTTCTGGCGCTGTTGTGGCGCGGCGGCGTGGTTAGTGTGCCGGTATTTGGCTCGACGGTAAATCTCCATTTGAAACCCACTTAAATGTTCCGCTCACAAAGGGCAAATCTTGTCATGGTTTTAGGCAGAAATCTGTGTTTTGGCCGTCCATCCTGTCCAAAAACTGGTGATGGAACAAGTAGGATTGTCAGTATTTCAATCAAAATCTGAATTTTCACAGCAAAGAATCTTTTATTCTTCAATGAAAAGCATGAATGATGAGCAGTTATCCTAACACGTCAACATTTTGGCAAGAAAAATCCATCCGAGTTCCTCCCTTCAGCATCTGAACGCATCACGATGAGTCAGAGAATTACGAACCAATCAGAGGCCGCCTCTCAAAAGGTATACCCCACATGGTGTTACTTGATCAATCACGTCGCTTGTTACTGGGCGGAATACAAACCGGATGTCAGTCGCAAGTTGTTTACTGGAGACAATCAGACGATCAGACGGTGAAAAGTAGTGACGGAGGTTCTAGACAGATTCTAGAGGAGGTGGACTATCGTCTTTTCAGAACAACGACGGCTTGACGGCTGGCTGCCTAAAACGATGAATCCCGCACCGCTTTTCTTTACCAAAACAACTTCTGGTTAAAACGACAGATTATGGCCACGCGCTCTAAAGGTCGGCCTCTAAATATGTATGTTTTTATTTGTTTTTATGATTTCATGCTTCCTTAAAACTCACTTTGTAATAATGTCGCATTTTGTAATATAATCCTTGAACACAATTTCTAATAAACTTTGCTGTATTTTATACTAACTTGTTACATGTTACAAGAGTTATTACACAATGTGTGTGCGCCACTTTTAATTTTTTTTTAAAGAAAATGTAATAATTTTGTACTTTATGTAATATATATTTCCCCTTTATTGATAGACATGGTTCTATGTTTAATAATGAGAGAAAACTTAAGATTGTGCTCCTGTCCTGCCAACACAGAAATAATAGAATCTAAATGACGTGGAACTTTTTAGATCGTCTGCCATCGTGGCTGGTAGAGTTTTAAAGTTACAAGACAAAGAGTATTTCCACCAGACATTTCTTTTCTCTTGAGGACGTGAAACCAGATTGTAAAGTGAAACCAGATTGTAAAGTGAAACCAGATTGTAAAGTGAAACCAGATTGTAAAGTGCCACTGAGTGTATTAAACCATTTAACCCACATGTTGTAATAACTGCTGCAGTGTAACAAGTTATTACAAAATGCGTTCAAGCCTGATTACAAAATGAGATTATTACAAAAATGACTACAAAGCCCAATTACAAAAAAAGGGTTTGGAAAGATTGTATGAATGTCATTATGAATTAGATGGCAGCTTTACATCTTAAAACAAAGAAGAAGATTTAACAGCCTCAAAAGAAGTCTTGGATGATTTTCAAGAGAAACAATCAAACAAGTGGCGGAGCGACGAGCAGCCAACGAGGTGGATCTGCAGCAACGTGACGAAATATTCCGTAAATACACGACCGCTTAAACGGTTTCTGAAACAAAAACAACAATACTTGAAACGCTGCGTGAGCGGAGATGTGAAGACGTGCAGCGTTTCAACAATCAACTGCATGGAAAGCCGGAGGAACAACTCCAGGACGATTCCAGTCCATGTAAAAGATCGTAGGGATTTTTTTTAAGCTCGTTAAAACATAAAGATCCGCCATGAAGAGCTGTAAATAAACCTCATGAATCACTTTAAAACGCACCTGTTTTTCAGTCTAATCTCTATATATGTCGGTATATGTCTATATATATATTGAGTAAAAACTGAGCGTCCTTCTCCAGTGTGTGACATCACGATGACCGAAGACAAACTCTTCAGAACGTCTCTGATGGTGAGCGTGAGGAAGTGGGAGGAGCTAAAGTCACATATCAGATTAAAAAGATGGCCGTTCTCCAGGATCTCGTCTTTTAAGACCGTTTTTAAAAACAAGCGCAGCTGTGACACGATCCGACACACCACCTCCCGCTGTAGATCTGAACTGAGCTGACGGAGTCTGTGGAATGTTGAAACGTTTCAATCTGTGTCCCACTGAGGACTTTCAGGTTCCTTCCAGACGAACGTCTCGGCTGTTCGGTGACTAAAGTGATTCTGGTGTTAACAAGACGCAGGTTAGTTGTTCGGTGAGCAGCACAAGAGATTTAGCGTTGAGGTGGAGCAGCTGATGAAGCAGGAGGCGGAGGCTTTACCTCGGTCCTGGTCCCTCTGAGGAAGATGTTCCGGACGCTCCGGCGGGACTTTCTTTACCTCCGCCTTTTTCTCTACAGGTCAAAGTTCACATTTTCTCCTTTAGACGTGTCTGAAGCGTTTCGCTCCTGTCGCACACGGAGGACGAGTGTTTACCTGGGGGGTGTTTGGCCGACGGCGCGCTGGGAGGAGGAGGCTTCTTCGGTCTCTGCAAACGGAAACGTCACTTTAAAAAAAACAAACAAACAAACAACCACCTTGGAATCGTCTTGGGTTTTTAAGTGGAGTCGTCGCTCTCTCACCTCTTTCTCCACTTCTAGCAGCTTGACGAAGTTGTCTGGGAAGACGCCCTGCCGTCCTCCGATCTCCCCCATCCACCAGCCGGCATCGGCGCAGTCCTGGACACAACAGCTTACTTTATTGGCTTTAATAGATTTAAAATGGTTCAAATGAGGAGATTACCAGCAGGTGTTAAGTTATGGACCATTATCTAATTTCCCTTTTCCACGGTGCGATCGGACCCAAAGCGTTTTTCATTTATCGAACTATTTATTGGTTGTGACGGACCTGCTGTAAAACCTACGAGCTGCATCTTATTAGAATAGAGAAATGTGCACCAATAACGTTAGGATATAAAGGGTTAAATCTGAGCTTTGATGGCGGAGAACATTGAGTTGGATTTGAGTGAAGCAGTGACGTAGCCTGGAGCAGGCGTCTCTGAGTCAGCAGGTCGCACTGACCCTGCAGAGGGACGGGAGGAGGATCCTTTAAAGGGAAAGGACCGAAAAATTACTGGAACTTTAGGTTTGTTTCAGCTCATCTTTTGTTCCAGGTCCGGAAGAAGCCGACGCCACAGCCGCATTCCACTTTCTAAAGAGCCCAATAAAACAACACTAAAGCCTCCATTCATAATATATCTCCCTTGTCTTCCTCTCCTCTGTTCACATTTACTCACGTGCAGACGGCTTTCAATCCTCTTTTATTTCCTCTTCGTGCCGTGTGTTGTTTCACTGGCGCTCACCTTGGTGATGATGTTGAGGATTTCTCCTTCCTTGATGGACAGCTCGTCTTCATTTTGTGCTTCATATGGAAAAAGGACTTTACACTGCTCCCGCCCTGACAAGTCCAAACACAACAGACACTGAGCAGCCGCTTCAGAAAGTACAGCTAAAAACACAACGCAATGGTGAGAAGATCATTATTATTACTATTATTATGTATAATAATCATTTTAAAAAGGTAATAATAAAACCATAATAATAATAATGACATATCTACAAAACCACAGAAACAACCAAACTCATTTGTTTTTCTTCTTGTTTGCCTTCCTGAATGCATTCCAGCTCTCAAATCTTAAAAGCGGCCACTCGGAAGGGCGATTTCAGAACCAGGAAGATAAGAAAAATACGAAACAATGCTCTATTAGAATGAAAGGAAACCTGCATGAAACGAGGGAAGTGATGAATGAAAGGCTGCAGAATAAACCGAGTCTGATACGAGCAGACGGAATGTTTATGAGGAGCCGTTCTCAAGGTCCCTGCTTCAACGTCTTTTATTTTGAAAGTGTTTGTATGAATGTGTGTATGTGTGTATGTGTCTCCATATGTGTGTGTGTGTGTGTGTGCTTCCTGTACGGATATGAGTAAACCAATCACTTCCTGTCGGGGTGTAGAAGGCGTGTGGGCTCTCTGCAGCTCCTCACCTTTCGCTTTGCTGTCGGGTTCAGTCTTCATGTTCTCCACTGCGGCGCTCTTCCCCTCGCTGACCTGAGACACAGACAGGAAATCACCGCTTTTATGACATTCTGACTAAAATACAACATTTTAACCCTGCAAGCAATCTACCCTTTATTATATCTTTAAGTTAAATGCATCAATCAGTCGGAAGGAAAACATTATTTCCAAACAGCAATTGTGCAAATAAACTAACAAAAATACAATTTAATCATCTTGTATTGTAATTGTCATCAAATATTAACAAACTATTAATTAAATTAGTTTGAAAAAAACAAGGAAGAAATACAGAAATTCTCCTTTACAGTCCGATAAAGGGTTAACTGCCTGAATAAACGCACAACATACAAGAAGAGTGACTGATGGAGAAGTTTTAATGAAGAAAATTTTAAATCACATTCGTAATGGTATGTTTATATTAGTGTTGTCATGACAACGTGAGGCTCCTCCCTCTAAGGTGCGACATTTACGCGAACCTTTTGAAAACGAAGTTTCTGAAAAATAAAACGGCGCGTTTCCACTGGAACCGCTGTCGTGTAGACGTGGCCGAACGCAGAGCGTGGCTCAACGCAGAGCGTGGCTCAACGCAGAGCTGAACGCGGAGCTGAACGCGGAGCGTGGCCGAACGCGGAGCGTGGCGGAAGGCGGAGCGTGGCGGAACGCGGAGCGTGGCGGAACGCGGAGCGAGGCGGAACGCGGAGCGAGGCGGAACGCGGAGCGTGGCGGAACGCGGAGCGTGGCGGAACGCGGAGCGAGGCAGAACGCGGAGCGTGGCGGAACGCGGAGCGTGGCGGAACGCGGAGCGAGGCGGAACGCGGAGCGAGGCGGAACGCGGAGCGTGGCGGAACGCGGAGCGAGGCGGAACGCGGAGCGAGGCGGAACGCGGAGCGAGGCCCAACGCGGAGCGAGGCCCAACGCGGAGCGAGGCGGAACGCGGAGCGAGGCGGAACGCGGAGCGTGGCGGAACGCGGAGCGAGGCGGAACGCGGAGCGAGGCCCAACGCGGAGCGAGGCCCAACGCGGAGCGAGGCCGAACGCGGCCGAACGCGGAGCGAGGCCCAACGCGGAGCGAGGCGGAACGCGGAGCGAGGCGGAACGCGGAGCGTGGCCGAACGCAGAGCTGAACGCGGAGCTGAACGCGGAGCGTGGCCGAACGCGGAGCGAGGCGGAACGCGGAGCGTGGCCGAACGCGGAGCGAGGCGGAACGCGGAGCGAGGCGGAACGCGGAGCGAGGCGGAACGCGGAGCGTGGCGGAACGCGGAGCGTGGCCGAACGCGGAGCGTGGCGGAACGCGGAGCGAGGCGGAACGCGGCCGAACGCGGAGCGAGGCGGAACGCGGAGCGAGGCGGAACGCGGAGCGTGGCCGAACGCGGAGCGAGGCGGAACGCGGCCGAACGCGGAGCGAGGCGGAACGCGGAGCGAGGCGGAACGCGGAGCGAGGCGGAACGCGGAGCGTGGCCGAACGCGGAGCGTGGCCGAACGCGGAGCGAGGCCCAACGCGGAGCGAGGCCCAACGCGGAGCGAGGCGGAACGCGGAGCGAGGCCCAACGCGGAGCGAGGCCCAACGCGGAGCGAGGCCCAACGCGGAGCGAGGCGGAACGCGGAGCGAGGCGGAACGCGGAAACGAGGCGGAACGCGGAGCGAGGCGGAACGCGGAGCGAGGCCGAACGCGGAGCGTGGCAGAACGCAGAGCGTGGCAGAACGCGGAGCGTGGCAGAACGCGGAGCGAGGCCGAACGCGGAGCGAGGCGGAACGCGGAGCGAGGCCCAACGCGGAGCGAGGCGGAACGCGGAGCGAGGCCCAACGCGGAGCGAGGCGGAACGCGGAGCGAGGCGGAACGCGGAGCGAGGCGGAACGCGGAGCGTGGCCGAACGCGGAGCGTGGCCGAACGCGGAGCGAGGCCCAACGCGGAGCGAGGCGGAACGCGGAGCGAGGCCCAACGCGGAGCGAGGCGGAACGCGGCCGAACGCGGAGCGAGGCCCAACGCGGAGCGAGGCGGAACGCGGAGCGAGGCCCAACGCGGAGCGAGGCGGAGCGAGGCGGAGCGAGGCGGAACGCGGCCGAACGCGGAGCGAGGCCCAACGCGGAGCGAGGCGGAACGCGGAGCGTGGCCGAACGCGGAGCGAGGCCCAACGCGGAGCGAGGCCCAACGCGGAGCGAGGCCGAACGCGGAGCGAGGCCGAACGCGGAGCGAGGCGGAACGCGGAGCGTGGCGGAACGCGGAGCGAGGCCCAACGCGGAGCGAGGCCGAACGCGGAGCGAGGCCGAACGCGGAGCGAGGCGGAACGCGGAGCGTGGCCGAACGCGGAGCGAGGCGGAACGCGGAGCGAGGCGGAACGCGGAGCGTGGCGGAGCGTGGCGGAGCGTGGCCGAACGCAGAGCGTGGCAGAACGCAGAGCGTGGCAGAACGCAGAGCGTGGCAGAACGCAGAGCGAGGCCGAACGCGGAGCGAGGCGGAACGCGGAGCGTGGCGGAACGCGGAGCGAGGCCCAACGCGGAGCGAGGCGGAACGCGGAGCGAGGCGGAACGCGGAGCGAGGCGGAACGCGGAGCGAGGCGGAACGCGGAGCGTGGCCGAACGCGGAGCGAGGCGGAACGCGGAGCGAGGCGGAACGCGGAGCGAGGCGGAACGCGGAGCGTGGCGGAGCGTGGCGGAGCGTGGCGGAGCGTGGCCGAACGCAGAGCGTGGCAGAACGCAGAGCGTGGCAGAACGCGGAGCGTGGCAGAACGCGGAGCGTGGCAGAACGCGGAGCGAGGCCGAACGCGGAGCGAGGCGGAACGCGGAGCGTGGCGGAACGCGGAGCGAGGCCCAACGCGGAGCGAGGCGGAACGCGGAGCGAGGCCGAACGCGGAGCGAGGCGGAACGCGGAGCGAGGCCGAACGCGGAGCGAGGCGGAACGCGGAGCGAGGCGGAACGCGGAGCGTGGCCGAACGCGGAGCGAGGCGGAACGCGGAGCGAGGCGGAACGCGGAGCGTGGCGGAGCGTGGCGGAGCGTGGCCGAACGCAGAGCGTGGCAGAACGCAGAGCGTGGCAGAACGCAGAGCGTGGCAGAACGCAGAGCGTGGCAGAACGCAGAGCGTGGCGGAGCGTGGCCGAACGCAGAGCGTGGCAGAACGCAGAGCGTGGCCCAAAGAGAGTCGGTGTAAACAGAGAAGCACTGATCTGGTCCAAATTCAACCAGTCTTCTACTTTCACCTTTTCACTTTTTCTCCCAAATAGATTTCACAGTAGATTCAGTTAGTTACTTCAGCTTTGACACCAAAATACCCCGATAAAAATCCTATCCTGGAAATCTAAAACTCTTGAGTTTAAAAGTCGAATGAGAAGAGACGATTTCTTCAGTCGGGGGCAGTTAAAGCGCCCCTTGTTCCCCCGGCCGGAGTGGATCCCCGGGCGGTGTTTGTGGAGCCGGGGTGGCTCCTCCACAGGAAAACACACACTCACAGCAGCCGGTTTGTCCAACCGCACACACACACACACACACACACACACACACACACACACACACACACACACACACACACACGGCTCTGTTCAGGTCGGCCGTGGAGAAACCCCCCTCCCCCTTCCCCCTGCCTCCCCCTCCCTCCTCCTCACCTCCTCCTCACCTCCCCCTCCCCCTCCCTCCCCCTCCCCCTCCCAACGAGGAGCCGTCACACCTCACATGACCTCCAGCTCGGTTCTCTTAAAAGAACGGTTCCATTACGAGGAAATGTAATTCATCATTTAATATAGAAATATGAAGGTAGACTTGCCTTCAATGTGCCCGAATGGGGTACGACCACGCAGCAAATGTACTTTTGACATCATCTGATGGTGGTTAGTGTCGAAGCTGGAACACGTGGCTTCATTAAAAGCGTGTAAACTGATCACAGGAGAGATTTCAGCAGGAAGCAGCAACTCCAGAAGAATCTCTTATTTGTGTGGAAACTTTTCGCAGTTTAAAGAATTTTGTTCACAATTATATCAATATATATCAAATAAAACTCACACAGTGGTGTCGCGGTTCGGGTTTTGTGTCTGATCCTCTACCTTCCATAAACAAGCACTGAGGCCCCCGGTCACATGATGCTTCAAGTGAAAACCCCTCCATTTTGCTTTTTAAACCCTCAAACACATGTGTATTGTTGTTTCTTGATATTCTATGTAAGTCTGATTCATGCACGCAAAGATATTCATCAGTTAAGTGTTTTATCCACGTCCGAGGCTATTTCTAACTGTAATGCAGCCGGCCGCCACTAGTCTGAGCTACAGAGCCGTCAGACAGCAGCGTTGGGCCTCGTGAAATCGCATTTTGCCGTGAGCGGTGGGAATGGTACGGACTAGCTGGAACCAGCAGAGGGTGGTGGTGCAACTTTATGAATGCAAACTGTCATTAAACCCAGAAGAAGAAAAAGAAGAAGCATTGAAAACCATGTAATTCACATGTTGGGCCACCAGTTGGTGCCGTTGAACAATCCACTCTAAACAACAACGGTAGAACACAGACATTCTAGTGGACAGGCAACCAAGTTGGATTGTTTTTACGGTGACTGTCAAAATAAAACTCCCAGGGAGAATATGGACTGGGAGTCATGACACGTGCAGAACAACTATTTCCCCCCGTTTCCATGGAGCCCGAGCGTTTTCAAAAAGTTGCATTTTCAGTGGCCGTGAGTGCCGTTGATCAACCAAGAAAACATGCATATTTCAGGAGCTGAATCCGGGATTCCGGGTGTTTTGGGAGTGAATCCCTCCTGGTGAACCAGCGTTCGTCCTTCTGCAGAGGAGGTGGAGAATGAGTCAAACTGTAAACTCAGCTGATCTGACGCCACGGTGACTTTGAGTCACGGGGCGAAGGAAAAAAAACCCTAAAAAAACCAAAGAGGAGAGCAGCAAACACTCCTCCCTTCAGGAGAACAGATTGTGAATCAAACAGGAGCGGTGAAGTTCTGGAGACGCTTTTCCTTTGTAGCTCCAGAGCTCCTCATTAGGGAGCCCCGTCACCGGGCGCTCCATAAAGCAGCATAACAGCCTCCCGCACAGCAGGACAGGCTGACACACATCCTACACACACACACACACACACACACACACACACACACACACACACACACACACACACACACACACACACACACACACACACACACACACACACACAGACTTGTGATTGGTCCTCATCTTCCTGTCGTATTTCAAGTTTGTTCTGCTATTAATCAAAGAACAATTGTACAAAATACTGAATACATTCATTTTAAACAAGATTTTTAATATTTTTTTTTTAACCCTTCATTGGGAAATTTACTAGATTCTGTTATATTTTCTTGCAGTCGATGACAGAAACTACAAATGAACCCCTAACGTCTTAATATTTATGTTAAACTTCTCCCTCAGTGTCCAGTAAATCCTAATTAGGGTCATTTTAACAGCTAATACATATAATTGGAGGACAGTACAACACTTTATAGAAACCAAATGAGTCTCCATGGCAACAGATGCTGATCTCCTCTGATCTCCTCCTTGAGGAACATTTGTTGTTTGGCTGAGCGAAAGGAGACGCAACGTAAGAACAATTTCAAATGTGGCAGAAGGTTTATTACACGTGTTGAAAATATGAGCTGAACTGTTGTAAGGTTCAGGATCAGACACCGAACGCTTCACTTCAATAAGTTAATGCGACAGTAAAAGCCACCAAACGAAGGTTCTTCTTCACACAAAGTCAAACTGCAGTGAGTGAAGGTGAAACTCCTCCGATCAGATTAGATCAGGATCTAAACAGACGGAGGAGGAACCTCTTAGAACGGCTTCAGTCTGCACACAGGAAGAGGAAACCACGTTTTTTTCTATGAACTGAAACTTTAATGACGCATCAAACTGTGCAACCTGGAAATTAGGTCTGGAATTCGGACAAAATCCAGAACTTTAACATTTTTCTTCATTCTAGAAATGTAAGAAATCTCACAAATTGCTCAACGGTGCCAGACTAGAACTTTCACAAATGTTACAACTCTTTCTCTCAATCTAGAACTGCGGCGGGTTTAAGAACACCTACAGAATCTATGACTCTCGGGACCTAACAAATTGTACAAATTCTGGACCTCTGGAAGATCTAGAACTCCACAAAAATCATTGAAATCCTCCTGATTCTCAAACTCTACAGATTCAAGACGCTCATTCTAGAACTCTGGATGATTCTAGATCTCTTATAAATCTATGACTCTCACAGATGCTGCCACTCTAAAGAAATCCAGATTCCAGAATCACTGAACTCCTGGTTATACTGAAGCTGACAGGTTCTTGAGCTTTCAGCTGATTGTAAGACCTTTAGAGATTTTTACCATCTTCTAGAACTCTCACAAAGTCTCCAACTCGTCTTAATTCTTGAACCCTGGCAGATTCTCCAACCTCAACCTATTGTTGAACACTCACAAATTCCAGAACAGATTCCCGAGAGATGCAGATTTTACAACCCCGGGCACATTCTAGAACCCTCCCATGTTCTTGAATCCTCACAGACGTCACAACTCTCAGATTCTAGAACTCTGACAGACTCCAAGGACGTCACAAATCTAGAACCTTGAAGGACTCTACAACTCTAACACGTTCTAGAGCTCAGAGAGAATGTAGACCTCTCACACTCTTCAACTCTTCCTGATTCTCAAACCCTGACGTATTTTCAAACCGTCACAAATTCTAGAAATCTGACAGAATCTAAGGATGTTGCAAATTCTAAAAGATTGTAGAACTCTGAAGGTTTCCACAACACATTCTTTAACTCCCACAGATTCTGAAACTCTCGGAGCGGTTTGACTGTCCAGTCTTTAAAAATGTTAAACCTCTCACAGCTTCTAAAACATGTCAACCCTGAAAGATTCTAGAACTCTCTCAACTGCCAGATTCCTAGAAGCTCCCATCTCTGCTTCACAGACTTCTTACATTAGAACTGAAGTCACAAGAGCACTGAGTAGTCCTGAAGCTGGTGGTGGCGGGTACAGCAGAACCATCTGGAGACAGGAGCAGAGAGAAGTGAACCTACCGTCCTCCTCCTCGGGTTTCCAGACGCTGTGAGAGGCGAAGCTGTGCTGCATCAGCTGCAGCACAAGACCTGAGTGTGTCAGTGAATCAATCTCTCTCTCTCTCTCTCTCTCTCTCTCTCTCTCTCTCTCGCTCTCTCTCTCGCTCTCCCCCCCCCCCCCTCCCCCCCCCCTCTCTCTCCCCCCCTCTCGCTCCCCCCCCCCCCGTCTCTCTCTCTCTCACTTCTGCTTTAATAGTCAAATCCCTGCAGGGTGTGAGTTAATGTGTGTGTGTGTGTGTGTGTGTGTGTGTGTGTGTGTGTGTGTGTGTGTGTGACCATGAAACCACGTCCTGTGTTGTAAAGCTGAACCAGAAGAAGCGGAGGAACTCCAGCTTCCTCCCCTCGCTGCTCACTGATCACGGTGTTACGAACTTCACGTGTTTATATTTCCAGTGGATCCAGTTCCCACGATGTTTCAAGTGAAAACGCGTCGTTCTTTTATTTCTTTGTTCTTTTTTTTTCCCAGAAAAGTTTCAGCTTCACAAAGCAACGTTTTGAAAAAGACGTCAGTTTCCACGGGAACGGCAGGAAGACCGAAAACAATGTAGTTAGCATGCCAGGCCACTAGTGGGTGCTGTTGGTTGCTTTTGTAATGAAACCACACACACACACACACACACACACACACACACACACACACACACACACACACACACACACACACACACACACACACACACACACACACACACACACACACACACACACACACACACACACACACACACACACACAGAACAATACTGTATTAACATTAACAGGAGGACACAGACATTCTAGTGGACAGACGACCAAGTTGGGTTGTCAATACAGTGACCGTCAAAATAAAAGTGCCAAGTCCAGGAGAACATGGACTGGGAGTCATGACACTCTGGAGGAAACTTTGTTGATGTACTGAGCATGTGCAGAACAACGATTTACAAAAGCTGCGGCGCTCAGGTGCAATAGCAGAAGTTAGAATGTGAAATCACATTCCATTGCCATTTCGAGCTTTGGAGAATCTTATGAACGCATCACGCCGTGTGAGATCAGCGCCAGACGAAGGAGCCTTTCACATTCGGATAGTCCAGGACCCGGTTCACTTGGGAGGGGGCGGAGCCGAGATTATTCACTCCTTCATTTGGTTCACATTCACTTTAGAGATCAAACCTCCTGGAAAATCTCCTGCAGTTACACCTGCTGCTGGTGTGGGGGCGCTGTCGCCTGAAACAAACTCTGACCAGAGAGGAAGTGAAGAAGAAACACGGCTCATTGATTGGTGCGGTGGTGGCTAGGCTAGTTAGCTCGTGGCTAATGGATAGCCTCAATCAACCGTGATATAAAGTCTTCAGACCAGATATCAATGAGTCTTCCTCACTACGTCTTCCTCACTACTTCTTCCTCACTACTTCTTCCTCTCTACTTCTTCCTCTCTACTTCTTCCTCACTACTTCTTCCTCTCTACTTCTTCCTCTCTACTTCTTCCTCACTACTTCTTCCTCACTACTTCTTCCTCTCTACTTCTTCCTTACTACTTCTTCCTCTCTACTTCTTCCTCTCTACTTCTTCCTCACTACTTCTTCCTCTCTACTTCTTCCTCTCTACTTCTTCCTCTCTACTTCTTCCTCTCTACTTCTTCCTCACTACTTCTTCCTCTCTACTTCTTCCTCACTACTTCTTCCTCTCTACTTCTTCCTCTCTACTTCTTCCTCACTACTTCTTCCTCTCTACTTCTTCCTCACTACTTCTTCCTCTCTACTTCTTCCTCTCTACTTCTTCCTTACTACTTCTTCCTCTCTACTTCTTCCTCTCTACTTCTTCCTCTCTACTTCTTCCTCACTACTTCTTCCTCTCTACTTCTTCCTCTCTACTTCTTCCTCTCTACTTCTTCCTCTCTACTTCTTCCTCTCTACTTCTTCCTCACTACTTCTTCCTCTCTACTTCTTCCTCTCTACTTCTTCCTCACTACTTCTTCCTCTCTACTCCACGTCTGGCCGCATTATTTTTCTGCGTCTGCTTCTTCTGATTCACGCGGTTAGCTTTGTTTGTCTACTACCCAGAATGCATTGCGCTCTATGAATCCTATCCCCCCGTCCTCTCACCCCGTCTGCTGGAAAGATCATTAACGAATCGAGATCGGTGATTTTAAAGGGACCAGAGATCGTTTTCTCGCTCTGGTTCAGGGTTCCTGGGCGAGTTCTCGTCACTCAAACAAAACGTTTTTCCTGAAGAGAACTTTGGTCTGAACCAAACTGGGGACCGTGAACGCGCCCTAAAATTCCAGAGGGGTTCCCTTCTGACAAGCGTCAAACATATTCATAAATCATTTGAAACCAACCAAAAGGGTTGGAGAGTTTCATCAGCCCTTGGAGGCCCCCTAGTGGCCTGGAGCTCTGTGTGACACTCACCTTGTCAGCCTCGGACTCCACGTCCATGGAGCGAGGGCGGAGCTTAATGGGCTGATCTTTGAAGATGTCCCCGAAGCCGATTCCTCGGACCTGAAGAGACGTTCAAGAACAAACGCTGATTTAAAAAACAAAAGAGGCTCTTGGTTTATTTGTTAGTTCCGTTCAGGAAAGTAAGTATAGAGATAAGAATATGAGCTGTCATGGCTGCAGTTGCACGCTTGTTTCTGCTGCGTTCTAATCTGCTTGTGTCCGTCTGTGTCGCGCAATTTCACACTGTTGCCAAAATATTGTTAAATCCACAACTTCCATTTGTCCCTGATGTGACCTCCAGTAAACAACGAGAGCCTGCAGCTCTGGATGTGTAGCTCGGGTTCATCTCCACTGTCAGGAAGGCCTGGCAGCAGCAAACAAGTGCTGCTGCTGCTGCTGCTGCTGCTGCTGCAGCTGCAGGGTCGACACACTGGAGGAGTCTCTAGGGATGTAAATGAGCTACAGCGGTAGAATATCCCCTTTTCACTTCATGTTTTGTGTTTAAAAATAGAATCATAAGGATGTGTGGTTTTCATTGTTTTGAAGCTTGTGTTTATGTTGAATCTCTCCAGTGTGCAGTTGCATGTGATATAAGTTCAATAAAGTTTGAGTAGAACACAAAAGTATCCTCTCTTCTGGAGTCTAATGATAAGATGGATCCAGATTTACTATGAGTCAGTATGAAAAAGCAAGCGACGCTGCATGCTCATGCAAACAGCTGCAAACAGTTGGAGCATTTTCATAAACGTCCCCCTTGGGAGTCGTTTTCAAAAAGTCCCATTCTCAGTGGCCCCGAGCAACGTTGTCGTGGAAACCGGCACCCAAAACGCTACGGAGGTTCTATTTTTTACTTTAAAACTTTGTGGTGTAATCAGACCCTGAGAATAAGTACTGAAATCAGAAAACGTATTCAAGGTAGAAATAAGAAAAAGGCCTCATTCGAAGTATTGAAGTATTGAAGTATTGTAGTATCGAAGTATTGATACGATTCATGGTGCAGGTGTTGATGATTCACCTTCTTCGGCTGGATTTCAGACCCTGTTTCTGATCGACTGTCTCCTCCGTCACTCTCACTGCCGGGGCTGTCTTTACCTACACACACACACACACACACACACACACACACACACACACACACACACACACACAGGGAATATTGAAGAATTCATTGCAATCAGAATGAAGCTACTCCATTCTTAAGTGGTTTTAAAATGGAGGCTCACTGCTGCGGGCGTGGCGCTCCTCCTGCGAGGTGGGCGTGTCCGAGGTGGGCGTGTCCGACTCCTTCTGGATCGCTCGGGTGAAATTGGAGGGAAACATTCCGGTCTTGCCGTTGAGGAACCCCTCCCACCAGCCCTCCTCCACCTTCACCGATGAACGAGAGCAGCATGCGCGAATCAGATTCACACAAAATAACAGAAAACAATAATTGACATGGATTTGAAGATTTAAAAAAAAGAGGATAAAAGCTGATTTTGGTCACTTTTATTCCTCACATCTACAAAAAACATAGAAACTAATGTCTGTTAGAAATAATAAGAAATTAAAAAAAGTCAAAGAACTGTCTGTGCTCATAAGGAAACAGATAACTTATGGGAAAGTCAGCATCTAATAAAATTATATGAAATGTTTATATCTATATGATGTATTTTCAGTTTAAAATGGCATTTTTTTAATCACAGAATAAAACTGTACCTGAGCTGACCTGTGTGAACTGATTAACACAGAGTTAGTGTGCATCCCACAAATGTCAGTCAATAGGGATTCTAACTAGATAATATTGGAAGCTCTCTGCTGCCATCTAGCAGCCGGAGTCTGAACTACTAGTTTTGAGCTGTAATATGAATATGAAATAAAATGTACAAATGCTAGTATTCTGAAAAAAACAACAAAGTTTATAAAGAAATAAATGTAAGTTAATTCAAGAGCAACTTCTCATCAGTAAAATGATCTAAATACCTGATAATGGAAGAATTGGTTTAAATACTATTATTCCCAATTGTGATTATTATAGAGGAATTGCATCATGCCATCTGATGAAAGAGATATATCTATTATTATACCGTCTCTCTTTGATTTCGTGTCTGCTATAAAGCTGAATGTATTTGTGAGCGGACTATAGATTTAGAGAACGTGACGAAGGTCAAGCAGGAAGTGAGAGAGCGTCTCACCTCTGCGATGACCTCGATGACGTCGCCGATCTTCAACTCCAACTCGTCCTCATGCTGAGGAACGTAGCTGAACGCAGCCTTACACCTCCGCTTACGGATCTGCTCCCCTGTGACACACACACACACACACACACACACACACACACACACACACACACACACACACACACACACACACACACACACACACACACACACACACACACACACACACACACGTTATTAAACCTCCAGGTAGAGTCATATGTTTGACCATCCAGCCAGGTGGAGAGACTAATACTCAATAAGTAATCCAGAAGTTCCCCTCCATAGTCGTTGATAAATAGACGTTTCCTCAAAATGTAATAAATTAAACCGTCTTTACTGCACCAACACAAAACTTTGTAAATCCTGGAAACAATCGTAGTTAACAGAACGACTCTCCTACATATTTCTCACCATTGTTTGAATGGTGACTTACAATAAATATTATGTCAAATTTGTGGGTGATAATTTGACAACAATTAACAATAATAGTCTGAGATTTATTTCGTCCAATATTTGATGTTTGATTTATCATCAGTATTAGCATAATTTATTATTATTATAATTATTGATATTATTGTCATTAATATTATTGCCATTACAAATTTTAATGAGATTTGTTTATTATTTTTTTATTTTGTTCATTTATTTCCTTTTTTTTTATTGATTTTATTATCGTATTTTTGTAAATTTATTTGAATATGATATATATATATACACATTTCTTTTTAGAATGTTTTAGGATATGTATTCATCTATGCCTTTTTATTCATTATTATTGTTATTATAATAATTATTATTGTTACTGTTATTATTATTATAATTATTACTGTTATTATTATAATTATTATTATTATAATTTTTGGGTGGTTCTTGGTTCCTGTTTGTTGAATAATTTGTGACTCCATTTCGTCCTCCTCTTGTACAATAGCTGTATTTCTTACGTCTCTCCTCTGGCCAGCTGACCTTTGACCTCCCTGTTAGTGGACGGTTGACCCGGCGGAGGCCGTGGACACGTCGGTCCAGTCTGGAGGTGTTTGGTGTTGAGGTCGTCATGCTGCTCATCACCTCTGACTCACTCTGAGCCGTGAGGCTGCAGTTCCCTCTCCCACCACAGGGGGGGGCTCTGCTCCTGTTCTTTATGCCAGTAAAAGAGCCCAGAGCAGAAACCTCTACCAGAGAGAGGCATTGTGGGCCATTTGCACCTCTTTATGGTCATTTCACTGCTCTTTCTAGTCCTTTTATGCCTTTTAATGTCTCCTTCTCGCTGCTTTGAACCATTTTTATGCTTGTTTAATGTCATCTGGAGATATTTGGGATCCCTGCAGTCCTTGCATAAACACCTTCATGGTCATTTTGCAACCTTAACCGGAGGTTTTGTGGTCTAGCTTTTTCCCTCGTGCTAATTCTACATCTCCTGGTACTTTCACCTTACTTTTTGTTTGTTTATCTTTTTTTTTAATATGCTCCTAGGTTTTGATTTCTCCATCCTTGAATTGATTTTAACCGAGCCGTTTGGCATCACTTTGTGTTCACATGACTGCACGCTTATAATCCTTTTTCATGCTTTAAGGTCATTCAACATTTGACATTTATTCATTTTGTCTTTATTTTTGAAGCTTTTTAAGGGAATCTCATGTCTGTAAATTACGGTTTTGTCCCTCTATAGTCATTTTAACATTCCTTGTGGCAATTGTGCCTTTTTTAGGGTAGTTGTGTGTGTTTCTTGTTATTTTGTCACTGTGTGTGATGGTAGTAGATTTGTATGTCAGTCTATCCTATCATAAAGAATTTCTTTGCAGACATTTTGTCTCTCTTCTAAGCCATTTTACATCTTTGTATTGTTTTAATTGACCAGTTTGCCTCCTGATCGGGTTTGTCTTTGTCTCTAATTCTGCATCGTGTGTGGTAATGTATAGGGTCGTTTGTCGTGACTCTTTGCCCCTTTGTGTGATTGTTTTCAGCGGTTTATCGTTTCTATAAATGTGTTCAGGTTGTGCGACTGTTCTGCGACTCTTCATTGTCATTTGGAATCTCTCGGTCGTAGAGTTCCGTGTTTGCTTTGCAGGCATTTTGCGTCTCTGTGAAATCATTAACCCTTTTTTTTCATTTTGCTTCTATTTGTCAGAGTCCTGTATGTCTCTGGCGTCATTATACGACTCTTAAGTATGGTCCTGCAGATATTTTCCAAATCCGTTTTGCAGCGCGTGGTGGTGAAGGTGTGCGACGGCCTGAGCGTGTGCGCAGCGTGTCGTCTGGTGAACAAACCTTGACCTAAATCCCCACACACACTAAGAGGATCTGTGTCTGAGCCCGACTACCTGCAGCCACATCCTCCACACATGACTCCCACCTTTCCGGCCCGGTCGCACGCTGGGGTCGGACACGGGGCTGGCCCGGCCGTTGGACAGGTCGGACCGCATCACGCTCGCCTGTCCTCCTCCATCGCGCTTCCCCTCCTTCTTTATCTCCTGCGGAGAGGCGGAGGACGTCGTCAGTGAGACGGGAGGTGAGGAAAGACCTGGGAGGACTTGGAAAATAAAAGCAACGCTCCAGTTTGGAACAAAAGAACTTTCTCTGAAGAGTTGGATTATGAAATACTTTTCAGCTGGGATGATTAGTAGAAAACACAAAGATGCAGCTCATGATGTCTGAAACTGAAGATTTATAGTGAAACACATCATCTCAAACCTAAAAGGAACAAGAATGAGGCCGTTTCCTATCAAATCTCCACTAAAAATTCCATTAATAAGACGGCATTGCTCCGTTTTGCTGCCAAAACAGTAAAATTTGTATAAATATTCGGGTTTAAACATGATCTGTGAACTATAATTGTAAAGTTAAAGCGACTAGTTTATGATTAAATGAGGAATGCATATTAGAATGACTTTTTACAACAAAGAAAAACAAAAAAAAAGAAAGAAAATAGTTTATATAAGACGTTTCAAGTGAAAATACATTGTTCTTGTGTTTTCATTTAAGAAGTTTCATGTATCCACGGCAACGTTTAGAAAGCCAAGTCCGTTACTACGGCAACAGCAGTAACACTGCAAACGGTGTAGTTACCATGCCAGGCCACGGGTTGGCGCTGTTGTTTGCTTCTGTAATGAAACCACAGCCTGTGATTATTTTTCTTAATTTTTTACAATAATATTAATAAAAAATAACGACAATCTCTCAATTCAATGAAGCTCGTACGACTGGATGAATGTGACGGACAAAGTTCTGCTGAATCAGACGTGTGAGCTGCAGCTGTGGAGCAGGTGACCTCCGGTGACCCCGAGCGTTCACCTGCAGGAGCCGCCGCCGCCGCTCACACTAACACAAACGGGCGTTTTCCCTCTGCGTTCACCAGGAATCGCACGGCGGGATCACCGGGAACGCTGACGTCCCGCCGCCACATCCGTCCTGACAGCGTTTCGTAAGCTCTGGCCTGTGGCGAGGCAGTGAAGCAGACGGACCGGCCGCGTTGACTCAGAGCGAGCCGCCGCACGCACACGCGCACACACACACACGCACACGCACACGCACACGCACACGCACGCACACGCACACGCACACGCACACGCACACGCACACGCACACGCACACACGCCGGCCTGGTGTCGCCTGGTGTAGCGCGAACGCCTTAATGAGCCCCGGATCCAAAAATACCAGAGAGGAGACGTTTCCTCGACAACAACTGCAGCTCATTCAAGAGACCCTCCACAACAAAACAACAAACAAACAAACAAACAAACCAGATTCAGTCCATTTTAGCAGAAGAGACACACGTCTTAGGTTCACACGGTGGTGATCTGTCCACCAGCATCAGTGGATTCCTCCAAGATCCGGCCTTCATACACTCTTATATAAATCAGACTATGAATGAAACATGAGAACACCCGGCTGTTCAGAGCCAAACGTTATGTTGAGGAATAAAATGGGAACGTTTGGTTTCAGTACCAGCTGCTGAGAGGGAGAGTTTAAGAAAAACACACTGGAAAAAACCGCCTAGTTTGACGAAACACCTTTAGAAGGTAATTCCTTCAAGAATCTCCGGATTTTCTAGCTACAAATGACACCAAATCATTGATTAATGAACTAAGAAAGACTTTTAAGAGGCGTGGAATTACAGTAGACGTGCAAAATGGCCACAAATCAACAACAAAATTGCACAAATTTAACTTGTACAGATGCATAATATCCATAATGACCAACAAATTGCCTTGAAGCTGCATTAAATAGACAGATTAGCAGAGACAGCCACAAAAAGACAAGAAAACTAACATAAATAGATATAAGATTAGCATAAAATGTTAGAGAAACAACTAAATGACACTAAAGCAGCCATTAAATGACGATAGAAAGGTACAAAATTAACAAAAATATAACCAAAAACAAACCACAAAAACCATACCATCACTATGAGGCAGCAACACATCACTACAGACAATAACGTCACACAAACTGAACATAAATAGATAGAAAAATGCCCTCAGACAAGAAATTACTCAAAATATTCACAAAAGCAACATAGAGGTGTCAAATCAGATCAATAATATGCTAAATGAAACAGCCGTAAAATGGTTGTAGAATGATCATGAACGACACAGATTGGACAAAAATAGATTAATTAAGGGCCGGAGGGTCGGCGGGTCGGAGGGTCGGAGGGTCGGAGGGCCGGAGGGTCGGCGGGTCGGAGGGTCGGAGGGTCGGCGGGTCGGAGGGTCGGAGGGTCGGAGGGTCGGCGGGTCGGCGGGTCGGAGGGTCGGAGGGTCGGCGGGCCCAGGAACCTGCATTTTTTTTTAAAAACCCGAGCACATTTAAAGTACCGGGAGCCGTTGGAGTCTGGTCGTCACATGACGTTGCATAACTGCGGGTCGAACCCCCGCGCATCCGCTAAGTGGTCTAATGCAGCGTTAACGGCGGACACATCGATCCTGCAGGACGCACGGCGTGTGCGCACACACACACACACACACACACACACACACACACACACACACACACACACACACACACACACACACACACACACACACACACACACACACACACTAAGCCACGGCGGCCATCCGGCTGCCTGCAGCCTGGAAGAGGCTCCTCGGCCTCACCAGAAATAAAACATGAATTCTTCAGGGATGAAAATGTAAAACATTTTCATCGCTGCCTGAATAATGAACACGTGCACCGCCTCTCCTCCGGAGGGGATCCAGAGAGGAAAACTCCGCTGGAAACACCTGTATTATGTCTCTTCTGTCCCAAACGATTGGTGGAGAAGCCTCGACAGTAAGCACAGGACATGTTTTGTCCCCCACCAGGCGACCTCTGACCTTTCCCCGGGCGCAGATAAAGCCGAACAATGCCGAGAAGCAGCCTCTGTGGAGGAGGAGTCCTGCAAACAATCCCTCATGCAGCACAGACAAACCCAGAATGAGGAAACAGTGTGGCTGCATTGAGAAATACAATATTTCCCCCTCCGTTTCTTTGCACAACTCCACTTCCACCGCTCACACTGCAGAGAGCAGAGATCACAAACGGCCTCCGAGCTGACATCTTACACAGAACACACAACGCAAAGGCAAATGTTTACTATCTAATACATCTAATCTGACATATTTCAGGCCTTTCTATGATTTCTTCCTCATAACTTTAGCCCTGCGTCGTGAAATCAAAAATAAAATCTTTCAAAATATGCGTGTCAAATACACAACCTGGTAGATTCATTATAACGTGTAAAACCTGTTTTGGTGAAAGTAGTTCTAGCCTCTGACACGGTTTTGAATTATTGAACTGTATTTTAAACCTTTTTGCACAAAAATAAAGAGAAAAGCTTTGAGAGCTTCATCAGGAAACGAAAACACACAAATGATTTATAACAAACTTTTCAAATATACTGTCGTGTTTTTAGATGCAAAGGTACTACACAAGTTTCCAAATCATAAGGATGTTAAAACGTACTGCTTTTATATGCAAATGTTTCAATAATTAATAGGGAATCATTGGAAACACTTTATTTTTTTTAGCTGAAAATATCAATTCACTGCTCAGGACTGGTTCTTATGCTTCAGATATAACGTAGTGACTCTTCGCCCTGTTCACACGACAACACCTTCACCTGAAAATGGAAGTAATACATTACATTACATTGTGTTACTGAATACACAACTTTTTGAAAACATGTGCCAAGGTGGAAAAAAACACTCCCGACTCCAACTCAACATGACAAGTACAGCTTTTTGGAACCACTCGGACTGCGTCTCCATGGAAACAGGGAAAACGCAACATGTGCGTCTGGTTTCCTTACAAAAACAACCAACGGCGGCCATCTTGTTTCTGCTGTTTCCGTTTAGTTTTCAAAACGTTACCGTGTGAACGTGAAACTTTTCTGAAACTTTCACTCGAAGCGCTGTCGTGAAAACTTAAGAGTCAGAGGTTTTCTTATGGGAATAAGATTAAAAGAAAAAATGTATGAGAGTAAAGTTGGGTTTTACTGTGAATGTGAAACGGAATATTTCGCTCTTAAACCGAGTACCTAAAAACTGTGGAGACATTCTTCTTACTCTGTCAAATTTAATAATAATGGAGGGTTTTTCTCTGTTGCACTGGAGCAGGATTCTGTCATACAGTGACATCTAGTGGTCCAAGATGGTATTTAATGTATACTTTCTATTTATAAAAGTTGCAGCCAAACAACAACAACAAAAAAGTTTGACTTAAAGTCCAGAAAATACGGTACCAGGATGGAATTATGTGACGAAACAGAGAAAAAAAGTTGAAAAAAGGGTAAAAAAAAAGAGAAAATAGAAAAAAAAAGAAGGAAAAAAAGAAGGAAAAAGAAAAAAAGGAACAAAATAAACTGAATATAGCCAAAAGGGGAGAGTAAAGAAGCAGAGTGAATATTGGAGAATAATAAGAGTTAAAAAGGTAAAACTGATGCAAAAATGGAATCGAGGTGAAGGAGCGTCGTTCAGCAGGAATAAAGGAATACCTTTAATATTTCAAGACAAGTAGAAACACCTAGTGTGAGCACGTTCATTGTGACCGTCGCGGTACATTGATTCCCTCGTCCTGAACCTCCGGCGCCGATCCTCCCGTCGGCCCACAGAGACCCCTGACTCCAAGCATTTCCCGCCATGTGACTCCGACCCGCGACGGGTTCTGCCGGTCGACTGAGCACAGAGGTCACACGGCTGCTGCCGGAGCGTCCAATAAACAGGATATCCTCGAGTCTGTTCACCAGGAAATCTCCCCGTCCCGCGCGCCTCGGCTGCTCGCCGGGACGATAGCGGGCAGTCGTCGGCGTATTAATCGATTGGTTAAAAAAAAAAGAAAAGAAGCTGCGTCACTACGGAACTACTTTGAGAAGATCTTATAAGAGGAACTTGTGTTTAGAAAAGGTGTGAACAGATCAGGAGGATTTGGAGCTGGGCGCTTTTAGTCAAATGCAAAACCACAACGTGGGCAGCTGGTGGTGGTGGTGGGGGGGGGGGGGGGGGGGGGCGACTTCCTGTTACTTCTTTAACCTGCATATCCACACACACACTCAATGGCATTGCAGAGCTTAATGTCACTGATTCCCATAACTGCAGTCTTGTGACAGAGCAGTCTGGTATTACTGCATTACTCACAGCCTTCCTCTGTGTCACACACACACACACACACACACACACACACACACACACACACACACACACACACACACACACACACACACACACACACACACACACACACACACACACACACACACACACACACACACACACACGCACACACGCACGCACACACACACACACACACACACACAGGGTGAAGCCAGCGACCTGACGGTGCTTCCCCTGCTTCCCCTGCTTCAGCCCAGAGTGTCTGTTTGCTCTCAGCTCTACTTCTTCTGCTTCTCCCTTCACGAGCCTGTGAACCAGATACTTCCTCCTCCTTCTTATCACGGTAAACTCGGCTCGCCCCGACCGCCAATAAAACTCCCCACATCAATCTGCTGGAGCTGCAGCTCAGAAGCTTCAGTCAAAAGTTTCTCTTTTCGAGATAAGGCAGCGTACCATCTTTATCTATCGATGTAGTTCCAACCACTGCCGAGGTACACACTGAAGGGCATGACGGGCAGAAAAACATGGAAACAGATGGGGCTTTCAGTTAGCGTGCAATTACTAACAATAACACCTATTTGAGTATTTTGTATGCTTAATGTGCAGCCTAATTTCATCTCGAGTGGGGCGGAAGGGTAAAATAGTGCCTTAAGAACCTTTAAATTTAAAGTTTGTCTTCGTTGTGGTGCAGAGTATACTGATGAGAATCTCTCTATGTTCACTAAACCAAACCATTTCTACAGAAAATGACTAAAATCTCAACAAAAAGCCAATTTTAATGATTAGGCCCGGAGTTCTTATGTTCAACTCACTTTTATCTGCAGGGAACTTTGTGTGCTTGTGATGAGGAGTCGGATGTATTGATGGAGGAAGTTATAGAAAAGGCCAAAGCATTACAGCAAATACTAGAAAGAAAATGCATGTATCTTATCAATTGCAGAAACAGAAGTGGTGGTTGAGCAGCGGAGGAAATGATTCTCGCCACATTGAACAGGTTCAGTTTGTTTGTACTCTCTGTTCAAACAGAAGCAAAGCGTTGGTAGAGCAGCCCCCTGTTTCACATGCAGCAGCTCTTTTTCTTCAGTTTTAATGATTCGGGTCTCCTGATCCTGATTTCTCCCTCGGTCTAAAACGAGTTATATTTACATATATGATGAAATGCCTTTTTATTCTGATGAATCAACTTTGCAGAAGATTCTTCCATCAGCATGCTGGCATGTGCTTGTAATTTGACACCGGCCTCCTTGTAATAAATCTATGGGGAGCTTTGATTCACACAACGTTTCAGGTTTATTCTAATGAGACAGTGAAAATGCCTCGTCTTGGCGTTTTCATTTCAGAAAAGCTCGGCGTCGACGCGGTAACGTTTTAAAACGGCGTCCATTTCTACAGAAATGACAGGAACGCTGAAAACGATGTCGTGAGCATGTCGGTCCAAGAGTTACCGCTGTTGAAACCACACACACACACACACACACACACACACACACACACACACACACACACACACACACACACACACACACACACACACACACACACACACACACACACACACACACACACACACACACACACACACACACACACACACACTCACTCACGCAGCAGAGAACAACACGCTATTAACATGAACAATGGGAGAACACGGACATTCTAGTGCACCAAGTTGGATTGGTAGTACGGTGACTGTCAAAATAAAAGCACCAAGTCCAGGAGAATCCGGCCTGGGAGTCATGACACGACGGAGGAAACTTTGTTCTAATTATTTACCTACTGAGCATGTGCAGGAGGATTATTTACTAGGGCTGTGCTGCACATGTGCAGTAGCAGCGCTTCAGAAAAAGTTACATTTTCACACGTTTCCATGGAGACGGAGTCAGAGCGTCTTCAGAAAGTCCCGTTTTCAGAGCCCCCGAGCACCGTTGTCATGGAAACAGACCCCTAAAACACAATGAGATTAAATTGTCTGTTTTCATTTGATGCACCAGTGCATTCAGCTTGTCCATGTCCGTGTACATGAGGTATTTTTGGTAGTTTGTTGGCGTTTCCATTGAATTCCCAACTTGGAATCTTGTGATCAACTGGAATACTACCATCTGGTTTGTACCACAATATTCTGAATAACAAGTTTTGGGAAAACTTCCGTTAATGATAATAATGATATTTAGAACATATTTTCCTTGTCAATTCTTCTCATATAAACTCTTATTCTTTGTATTATATTCAGAAACTGTACCAAAACTGTACGTATTGTTTTCTTTGCCAGACTGAAACCCACAGGAGTTTTGATCTTGGAGGAAGTCATGAGGCGGCAGCCTCTCGGTTCTACGCACAGTTTTTCAGATCCTTCGCAGCGTTGTGGAGGATTAACTACCGACCCGATTTAGAGTCTGTGAGGACACACTCAGCCTTCTGCAAACAGACGCCGGAGCACAGCCGAGGCAGACATCAAGCAATCTGAAATACCTGCTGGTGAAAGAGACATCTGAGTGTCACGGAACAGTGAGCTCCGAATCTGTATGTGGTGAAGTGTAACGACACACAGACTGAAACCAAACTCCCCAGTTCAGGTCCGGTCGGGGGCCTTTCTGTGTGGCGTTTGCATGTTGTCCAATAATGTACATTTGTTAGAGAATGATCGATGCACGGCGTGCATGTATCATTACCTCCTGATGTGTAATTATCCAAACTCATTTCTTTATACTAATTTAAGATCAAATATGTTGTTGTAGTATCATACATGAGGTTTTCGCCCCCGTTTCCACGGTGACGGAGTTGGGAGTATTTTCAAAAAGTTGCGTTTTCAGTGACTCCGAAGAGGCCGAAGATAAAAATCAATGTCGCTTTGTGTATTCACACTCCACAACAACAGGGGGCGATAAAGCCCCAGAACGCGAGTTGACTGGAGACTTTTCATAAAGTTGGTTTACATGTGCATGAAAATAATAAAACGTTGAAGACAAGCAAGGACACAAAAAATCTTAATTTTATTTAATATTTCTTGCATGAAGTTAAGAGTTTTAACTAAAATGCAGGTAACTGATCATCCTCATTTTCTTGTCATTTATTGCTAATCTTGCTTTTTAGTGTTATACTGCAATATTGTATTAGACTATCTCTGCTTCAAATTGCACCATATTCTTTAAAACAAACTATTTATTTTATATAATGTAAAAAATGAAAAGCAATATGTGTATGTATACGTGTTAATGTGTTCTCCAGACTAGAACTCAGTGTTTTGTTGTAGAGCAGATTATGTAACTTATATTAAGGAGTAACTTACATATAAAAATATACTTGTAGATACCATCTGAGATCACTAGATGTCACTGCATGACAACAGAATGCTGCTACGGTACCACAGAAAAACCTCCAGTATCACCATAATTCTCTGAAACTGCACAAACAAACCTGCACAGCAGAATTTAAAGTAAAAATTACACAAAAGTAAGAAACTCTTGAAAAGTATGTTGGGCAAGAACATGAATTTAGATTTGTTTGACCAATTAAAAAATGAAAAAACACTAAATTGGCACTTCTGAAATGTGGCTTTTGTTGTTTAAACTGGTGATTCACAGAATAATCTCAACAGATTATTTGAAAATTTGTTTGTATGATTGTGAAATACAGCAAATGGTGGAAAACTATATGAGGAACGACTTCTAGTCCAGAAAATACGGTACCCTGCTGCCACTGCTTTTTGTGAAATACGTGTTGATGATAAAAAAAAAAAAACGCATGTTTAAGGGAACGATGCAGATTTCTGTTCATTTGACCTTCGTCTGACGACTCGTCTGACGACTCGTCAGACGACTCGTCTCTCTCCCATGACGACTGAAATAGCAGCAGCAGCCACAAAACCACAAGCGCACGTTCAGGAAGACAGCATAGCAGCGCGACAGCAGCAGGCGGCGCGCCGTTACTCACCCTGACAAAGTTATCGGGGAACAGCCCCCGGCGGCCCCCCAGCTCGCCCTCCCACCATCCTCCGTCGTCCCGCCGTATGTTCACGATGACGTCCCCCACCGTCAGGCTCAACTCATCGTCCTGCTGAGCCTCATAGTCGAACTCCACCACGGCCTCCACTGCGAGCACAGAGAGGTCAAAAGGTCAAACGCACAGCCAGCCGCACCACGGGGCAGGATTTATCGTTCCACTGCGACAGAATGAGGAAGACGCCCGGCGTTCTCACACTCCTGTTGAGTTTACTCGTAAACAAACCCTCCTTGTCTCCTCGTCTCCTCGTCTCCTTGTCTCCTTGTCTCCTCCCTGCGCTGTGCCGGCTCCTCCACCAGCAAACTCTTTGTTTGGACCTCCTCAAATATTTATCCTGGAGCAGGTTTCTCAGCTTGGAACATAATCCCGCACAAAGCTGACAAATTATGTAAATATTTGTTGCACGTGCAGGAGAAGAGCATAAAATAGATTTATGGTTCATGCAGTGAAGGATGAGAATATAAACGTGAGCCCAGGAGGTTTTACTTCTTATCTGATCAGGTATGCATGAGTATATATCGGAGAGGAGTTTTGAAAATTCTCCGGGGGAAGACGCAACTTTTCCCAACACTGCTACTGCTCATGAGCACCACGACTGTAGTAACTAGTAGTTCTGCACATGCTCAGTAGAGACAATCAGAACGAAGTTTCCTCCAGAGTGTCACGACCCCCGGTCCATGTTCTCCTTGCACTTTTATTTTGACAGTCACCGTAATAACAATCCAACTGGGTCGTCTGTCCACTAGAACGTCCGTGTTCTACCGTTGTTAATGTTTATAATCTACTGTTCATGCGTGTGTGTGTGTGTGGTTTCAATACAAAACAAAACAACAGCGCCAACTCCTGGACTGGCATGGTAATGACATCGTTTTCAAAACTTGGCTGTGTAAACACCAAACTTTCTGGAAATGCAGTATTTTGACTTGAAACCTTGTTGTTTAAACAGAGTCTGAGAATAAAAAGTGAGGCAGGATATTTTTTAATGGCACCAAACTGAACTACAACTTCTCTGTAAATCCTTGAAGCCAGTATTGTGAAGCGCTCCCTTCTCTGCAGAATCCTCGCAGTGATTTTACTGTTGTGGTCGTCGGCTGTCCAAGTGGCTTCTGAGCTAAAGCGAGTGTGACAGCGGTGCGGGGTTACGCCGGGAAACACTGATTTGCATCATTTTGAGGAAGAGCTCTCAATTCAGACCAAAAGTAAAGACACAGATCGGCTTTCTACGAATCACAGATGTGAAACTAAGAAGGTCTGACAGAAGAAACTCATAAATTCCGTCAATTTGGAGTCACTAATCAACTCGACAAGCATGTCTGTGCAGGAGAGCCCGGACCGTACCAATATTAATAAAGAGCAGGGGTCTCAAATGAGAGGGGGAGCTGCTAATGAGGGGGGCACACCAGTGTGTACAGAAAATACACTCATATTTTCTAAATGCGCTTTAGTCTTTCAAATGAAGAACAACACAAAACTTCAAGTGGATAAAAAAAGTATATTTCTGACATAATAGATTAGCCCAAATATTCATCTATGTCACGGCTGATTGGACACACCCTGAAGATCTGACTTCTGTAATCCCATCTGACAGAATAAATCTCTCTCCGTCACTAAAAATAAACTGTTAAAAGAATCAAATGTTCAGTTAATACACCTTCAGGCCACATTAAATAACCAGGAGGAAATACAGCAGGTTTAAATAAAATTAAATAATAATAATAATAATAATAATAATAATAATAATAATAATAATAATAATAATAATAATAATAATAATAAAAAAGTTCTGCTCAGTACTTCCAATAACTTTGGAATCTTGGTGATATTTGCGCTGAAAAAAATATTAA
>NC_137648.1:1288402-1343402 GCF_963383615.2 Lipophrys pholis | reverse complement strand
CGCACCCCCCCCCCCCCCCCCCCCTTATCCAGAGCACACCCCCCCCCCCCCCACACCCCCCCACAGAGCTCCCCGGGGATTTCAGCGGAGGTGGTGAGAGTGAGAGTTTGACACTTTGGCAGGAGGAAGTGAAACGCCGTTCAGCCACTGAACATCTTGTGTGTTTCTGCACAAACTCACTGCTGAAGCACTTTAACGCGTTTCATTCCTGAAAACCATCAGAGATCCACCGGAGGTGTGACATTCTGTTTCTGTTTCACAGGAAACTACAAACAAAAGTGAGCTGGTTGGATCAAACCAGCCTCAAAGTCGGGCAGTCAGAGCGAGTTTGTAAAAACACCCAGAATGCAACAGCCACAGGAGGAGTTTTCGTTCCGCTGCATTTTGCAGCAGAAGTTTTCATTAAAATTGGCTTAATGTTGAGATTGTGGTCGTTTTCTCTAGTAATTGTTTAGATTTGTGAAAATATTGATATTTTCATCATGTATACTTCGCAGAAACAACAATGAAAAACTTTAAAGTTTCACTTTGAAGGGTGTAACGCCACTGTCTGACCAGTCCGGCCCACTGAAGGTGGAAATGGCCTGGATGTGGCTCCTGGAGTAAAATGTGTTTGGGTCCTTTCACACGAGACGTTAACATGTGTTTATCTGATCAGATCACAAGTGGCGAGTCCTGCAGACAAGTGTGAACGGACGCAGGGCCACTTCCTGAGGTGGTCGGGTGATCTGAAACCAGAGGTTCTGTAGTGTGAACAGCAGAGTCCCGGGACGGTGGCGCCGCAGCAAAATACGTGAATATCCCTCCGACCACTGGAAGAGGAAATATTCTAGGGGTCGATTCCTTCTGGAAAGCTGATGTGAAAAGTGAAATGTAGTATGAATACACCCGTGTGAGCAGCCGGCCTGGGTAGAGGACACTGTCCCACACAAGCTGGATGACTCACGACAAGCACAGCCGAGCCATCCAGCAGAAGTGACGTAGCGGTAGTGACACACCCCGATCACAAGTGGTTTAGCCCGGAACGCTCCATACGCACGAGTGTGAGTGGCCTCGTCGGGGGTCGCCACATGTGAAATGCATGTTAAGTGTGAACGGGCGTTTCACACCCCTGAGTCAGAACATGCAGACATGCAGCCCCTCCCAGCTCCACCGGGACTCGAACCGGGGCTTCCTGCACTGAGGTGAGAGTGCAACCCACTACCAAACTGGGAAGTTTTCTTTCTAGTGAATTCCTGAAAAGACTGCATGCCTAAAAGATAAACGTCCCCTGGGTCCTTTAAGAGCTCTTGTAATGTGGGTTTTAGCTACTAGAGAACTTTAGAGGGAAATATTCACACATCATCTGCAATTAAGTTAATTACAACAGGCTATAAGAGGGATCCCTGCCTGCGTTCACCAGGCTGCTAATCCACTGGCAGTGGATAAACTGTGTGAAGTTTCCCCCGAGGACCTGCGTGAAACCTCCGGGAGAAAGTATGTGGAGGAAGAGGAGGAGGCGGAGGAGGAGGAAGAGGAAGAGGCTCCATATGGAAGAAGAGCTGCAGCTGATGTGAGTCAGAGCTCCTCTGCAGACAAACGAAACGTCTTTGATGATAAATAAATAAGAAGAAAGTGGCACGAGGAGTCTGAATCCCCCACCGCAGGACATCTGCGGGACTGATGAGTCCATTTCCCCCAAATCTGCAGCCAATTAATCGACGCGCATCGTGCGCAACAGCCGTGGGAAGCGGCGGCGGCGGCGCGGGGCGCGCGGCGCGCACACAACGGGCCTGTTTCGCCCGTTCGCCGCGTGCAGAGACGAACACGGAGTGAATGCAAACGTGTCAACATCTGCAACTCATCAATGCTTTCCTCAAATCCCAGAGAGCCACGCGCGCGCGCGCGCGCACCTCCCACGCGCGGTGGATGAAGAAATGCGCGTGAGGAGAGGAGAGGAGAGAAGAGGAGAGGAGAGGCTGAACCCTGCGCACATCTGGATTCCAGGACATCCAGATGCGCAGAGGGGAGGCGCTCCCGGGGGCTATTTTAGGGCCATTCTGAAAAAAAGGGAAATAAAAAAAGGAAGAGCGCATCTCACCCATTTATGTGTCCCGGTGTGCTGCTGGCTGAGGAGTGAGGAGGAGGACCGGGGTCTGCTCAGGTACACCGGAGGACCGCGGTGGGATTGTGCCGGACCGGACCGAGCCGCGCTCGGACTGCAGAGCCGCTACAGGCGCGCGCACGCGGGAGGAGCGTCGCTAGAAACCATCTTCCTTCCTCTTTCTCTATTTCTCCCTCCCCGACACGACAGAGCAGCACGGAGGAAGAATGAATCAGTCTCTCTCTCTCTCTCTCTCTCTCTCTCTCTCTCTCTCGTTGCATTCACGTGGAGCTCGTAATCTCCACCTTCCCCTTTGTGTATTTCCATTTCCTCCCCTTATGGGTCAAGTTACCATATATGGTCACTTCCGGCCTTTTTTTTTTCCCCTCTTCAAAACTAAGTATACTTTAAATATAAACATTATAACAACAGTTACAACACATCACGTCCTTTTATTGATAAATAAAAACAAAGACATTTGTTGGACATTATAATCCAATTCAATCCAATTTAAATTCAATACTGCCAAACATCATTCAGAAGTTTGGAAACATTTGTTTTGGGTTGTATTGAATTTATTTTTTCTTTTCTTTTGTCAATGAAATTCAACTGTCATTTCAAGAAACTTTTACAGAGAAAAACTCACAATTCCCCGTGACTAAGAATAGGAGACGAGCAACAAAAACAAAACGTCCATTAAACAGGAAGAAACCTGCAGAAAGTCAGTAGCAGAGTTATATTTAGAATACATGCAGTGCATCATCCACTTTTTTAAGTTAGTAGGGGAGAGTGGGGTAAGAAGAGCCAGAGGGTAAGTTGATCCCCTCCTTGTAACCAGGTAACCGTCCAGATTCTTCATAGGAGCATAGATCCAGGGAGCGTCCATCGTTTCCAACTTGTTGCAGAAGAACATGGGGGCGGAGTCAGTCTGCTCTTTTACACAGAAAACTGTTGGTCAAAGCAAAAACTAATCCAGGACTAAAACCTTCTAATGTACATGTTGGTGATTTACTAACGTATAAAATCCTGTGAATCACTTCACTAAAGGTTAGAATGAATTTGTAAGCCGGCTCATTCTTCCAACCTGCTGGACGAGGTCTTTCCCACAGAATGAAGAGCTGAAGCAGCTTCCTCACCCTGAACAGTCTGGAGCAGCTGGAGGAGGAGAACAGTTTAGATCCCCCCGGCAGCTGCAATGTTGAATAGCAGTTTAGAAGAAATGCTTTTTAAACTAACTGGAGTTTTGTTCTCAGTTTGTCAGAGATGAATTCTGATCGTTTCCTTTGATAGCAGACATCCTGGAGTAAAGGAAGATGTTTTCATTCTATCTCTCCGTCATTATTCACCTCCTGGACGACAGAACTAAAACGTGGCTCATCTTATTCCACTCGCCGCTATTTTACTACATTGTTGGTAGTTAGTACATTTTTTTAAATTACTAAATAGCTCATATTACATTATTGCACATTTAAATCCAAAAGAAATTAGAATGGACTTTGCATATGACAGGATTTTCATTTTATTGGTTTCATGTGTTAATGGAAGGAAACCTGATTGTACTTTAAATTAAGTAAAAATGTAATCAGTGGATTCGGAGTTTAACTGGCGACTCTAAAGTTGCCAGTCGGAGCGTTTGAGTGTAAATGAGTCTGTTCAGGGTGCCGCCAGCCTCCAATTCTATCTCTACGCTGCACAGAGTGGTGGAAAAGAGGAACATATGGTGAATATCATTATCTGTAGCACATTTGAGCACGGTGGAGGTGTTCCGGTGAGAGAAGGCCGGGTCCATCATCAGCAAGCCCCCGATATATTGAAGAGCAAAACAGACATTCAGGTAAAGTATTTGCCGCAATTAACTTCAAATTAATATATTTTGGACTGTGTGAGGAAAAGCTAGAAAAAACCCCCCAAAAAACAAAACAAAACAAAACAAAACATGCAGACAGAAAGGCCAGGTTCAAACATCCTTCCTGCTATAACCACTATATTGTTGTTGTTTTTTAGGTTATTTATTTTTATTTGCAGCTGAAACAAAGTGTAAATGGTATATAAGATATAAGATAAGATATCCCTTTATTTATCTCGCATGTGGAGAAATTTGCAGTGGTACAGCAGGATAGTACTGAGAAAGAAGCACACATAGCAGGAACTAAAAAAAAGCAGGTAAAAATACAATATAATAGAAGAATATGCACACGCTGCCTATAAGTGTGGACATGTAGTGTGGACAATGTATATTGTACAAGGTTAGAATAAATATAGTTAAATAAGGTTTCTTGCAAAACCACATGTCATTTGCAGAGTTAACAATAGAAGCATTTGACCATTTCAGACCGGAAACTACCGAATTGTGTCGCTCGAGTTGAAAATATTAAAAATTTCCTACAGTCTTTGAACGAAGCATCAGTTTGAGCTCAAATCTCGCGCCGGTGAAACTCAAGTCTCGCGATGACTCACTCCAATCATTGTAAATCATCCTGCAAACTCACAGTGGAGGAAATTAAAGCATCCTGTGCGGTTTAGCGTCACATCTTAATGTTTATATGTGCTTGAGGATGAACTGAGGTGATTGTTTCAGGCTGTTTGTTGAGGAATCGGACTCCCGCTGGATGAAACCACACGCAGAGCAGAATGTGCTGTCAGCAGCCGGAGCAGAGTGATTCAGGCCAGACAAAAGAGATGAGGAATTCAGATTATTTGTTCTCAATCAGCCGTCACCTGGGCGGAGTGCAGCGTCAGAACAATCTGATATGAATGGACGAGCTGCGGCTCAGAACAGATGGAAGATACAAGGATTCCAGGGTTTTTCCAGGGACCTTGACCCCGCCGTGTCCACGACGTCAGTCCTGCAGAGGGACAGTTCCAAGTGGTGGAAACTCATAAATACAACTTGGTGGGGTAGTGGTTTGTACTCCTACTTCACAATTAGAAAATCCCTGGTTTGAGTCCAGGCATGGAGGCATTTAAGTGCCAAACTGCTCGCCAAGGTTTCCTCCGGGTCCAAAGCACATAAACACGCCGTAATGACAATTTTCCAGCGTCCCAGTGTCCAGTTATCGACGTTACTCGAGGTGGAGCAGGAGTGACCCGACGCAGACCGAAAAACACAACGCCCAGTCGCTCTACTTTCTGTTCAGTTGAAGAAATGAGTCGTAATCAAGTTTCCTGATCTGTTGAGCTCTGTGAGCCCCCCCCCCCCTACCTGTGTCTTCCTCTTCCTGTCACCTTTGCCCTCTACATACACAACCTGCGTCTAATTACTAGTGATGCCTCCATCACTACTAACTGCCACCAAATGTCCAAATAATGCATAAAAAAATATCAAAATAAAGTAAATAACCTGCCAACAATAAACATCAGTGGCTCCTTTAAACCGATCCTTGTGTGTGTGTGTGTGTGTGTGTGTGTGTGTGTGTGTGTGTGTGTGTGTGTGTGTGTGTGTGTGTGTGTGTGTGTGTGTGTGTGTAGCTGGGATCGACTTGACCACCCTGAGTCAGATAAAGCGGGTTAAAGATGGACGGATAATCTCTTGATTTCATGTGATCCTACCTTGTCTCTTGAGTCAATAAGGACTTGAGTTCCCTGGACGTGTCCTTCCTCAGGTCCTCCACACCTCCGGGAATCTTCCCTGTGTGGTTTGTCTGGTCCACCTCTGATGGGAGGCGTCTGAATCATCACCCGGAGGAGAATCGGCTTCATCCTCGGCTAATTGGGAATAAGTGTCTCATGATTATTCATAACTTTTCTAATCTAATAATTCTATTTCAATGGTGTTTTATAACTTCGATTAACAGTCATTGCTTTATATAACTGTTATTGTGACATTAAGTATAAAAAAAAAAAATGACTCATTTTATCCTCATGACCTTGATTTCCTATTTTAGCTCGTAAGAAATCACATGGAAATAAATGGTTTGAATAAGACTGCAGGACAGACAGCAGCACTTTAGCTCACGGCGACAGTCGTCACCGTCTTAAATGATTCCTCATAATTTAGTGACGTTATTGAGAAAGAAAGATTTGACCGTTTAATGCATTATCAGCACCTCTCATATACACATTTCTCATTAAGTGCCTGTGAGAAATCCTTCCTATGACTATATATCTGGTTCAGTGCAGGACACACGGAGAGACATTATCCAAGTTTAGCTCCAAAGTCTGCAAACAAGCCTGCTCCTGTTTATCTCTTCTCCTGAGTGTCAACGAAAATACTGTATCGGCAGCAAGGCAGCGCCGCCGAGTCACACGTTCACATCGCTGCCTTCCCGCTCACACTGCCGGGAGGCTGAGCTGGCAGCCATCTGGGGCCTTTTGTTTAAAGGAAGAGGAAACGTTTCACCGGCCAGAGATGGAGCTGAGAGCTTCCCCCCCCCCCCCCCCCCCCCCCCCCCCATTCAATACCAGGCTCGGAGGCGACACCGTCAGGGACAGAGCTGCTACTGCAGGGTGTGCACACACGGTTCTATGGTTCTACACGTGGGAAACACACACACACACACACAGTGAGAGATCGCAGGAACACATTCACATTTATGAGTAATCTAAGGTCACTGGTTGGTCTTGTGTGCATGTTTATTTTGAGAAAGGAAACTTGAGAACTTGATTTTCTGACACGAGGGACAAACTCCACACAGAAGAGGCTCGAGACCATTAAATACATTTATTTTTTAATTACGATATATATATATATATATATTTTAAATTAAATTAAATTTGCACGAATGAGCCCAGTTTTCCATTAACTGGACAGCTGGTACGTTGGCGGACTGCAGCTCCATTTTCTCTGTCAGTAGTTTAGGATTGTGGTTTTTCTTATCAGACATGAGACCAAGACACACGGGGACGTCTCAAGTCACTTTTCCTTGTCACGTCCAAGTCAAGCCGTCTTATTTTCATCATATTTATCACTAACCAAGTTGGGATGAGGGTGATGTTAATGTCTGCGTGTATTTCTTTATTCATTGGTTTGTATGTATTTGACTAACTTTTCACTATTCGCTCAAATTGCATGAGATTATCAGGGATGATTTGTTCCAATCCAAGGACGGTTCCATTCAATTCTGAGAGCGATTGGGTCAAAGGTCAAATCCTGAAGATGTCACGCAGTGTGGGTGAATAGTGTCTGCAAAGTTAGTAAAATACAAACACAAAAAAACTAACTAAATAAAAAAAACTAACTGAGCGACGGGTCAATTCGGTGACGCAATTTTCCCCGAGGGGGATTCATAAAAATAAGATTCTTCTAAATGGACAATTTGAACCATCATCATGAGTAACAACGTGAAAAAACAAACAGCTCAACAGAACCATGTGACCCACTGCAGTTTACTACCAAATATTAGGGCTGTCCCGATCCGATCGGTAGATATCGGATCGGGGCCGATATTAGTGATTTGTGAGCGATCGGGGATTGGCAAATCCAGCCGATCACCCCGCCGATCTGAAAAAAAAAAAACCGCGGTCCACAACGTCACCTAATACCCACAACGTCACCTAATACCCACTACGTCACCTAATACCCACTACGTCACCTAATAACCAGAACAATCAGGGACTAGAAGCTCGGGTGGAGCTGCAGAAGCTAGAAGCAGGCGGAGCGGGGCCATAGACCTATAAAACTAGAGTTATATTAGTGGTTTATGTGTTTGTGTGCAGATATGTACTTCAAAATTTCTATGTGGTCGGTCTTCTTCTGCGTTTTTATTGTGTTTGGTGAGTCACAGCGCCCCCAAAGGCCTGGCATGTGTACTACATGCCCTGAAGCCTGGTGTTGAGCCGTGTTCATAGTGAGGTGAGGACGGTTTGTTGGGAGAAGGCCAGGGAGGAAAACAAGATCGTTTTTTTCGTCGTGTGGATGTTCCTCAGTTTACAACAACAACTAAAGAGAAAGAGAAGAATTTTGATTCAATAAGTGAGTTTTACAATAATTTCTAGGTAAACAAAGCTTCTGCCAATAGTGCTTTTAGCTTCAGACGTCTTAGTTCCTCCAAAAATACACTGTTGAGTATATTTGCAATAGCAATGTGAGTATCGGATCGGGAAAGTATCGGTATCGCCCGATACTCAATTCTGAAAAATCGGATCGGTATCGGGGGGCAAAAAAGTGTGATGGGGACGTCCCTACCAAATATATTTACGTTCTCATGTGGTACTGCCCACCAGTGACGTGCAGTCAGGGGAGGCAGGGGAGGCAGTGCCTCACCTGCCATCATGGAAAGAAAAAAAATGTAAAAAGAATTTTTTTTTATTAAATTGTTATATGTATCCAGTGATTATACTATAAAGTTATTTTCCATTTAACTTCACCAGTTTTAGATTATTTTTATTCAAAATCGCTGAATTTTCACATTTACCGTTCAAATACTGAGAAGAGACTTGCGGTGAGGCAGCAGCCAGCTGAGCCTCACCATGGATTACTAATGACTGGGCTAACTGCTGGCCTGCTGTGCAGTGAGACCGTATTGCTATCTCTCTGTATGTCGCTATTAAAATGTTCAAACACTTTTGCTATATGAATTAGATTATAAATGTCCATAGTTTAGTTACCTGAGGTATATAATGTACAGTGTATTTTGTCAACAACTGTATGTGTGTAACGTGTTTCTTGTGCTGAGCAATCATAAAACGGCCGCGAAGACGCACTGGGTGAGGCACGCAGTTCTCCTGCCTCATGGTAGAGGGCGCTAGTGATCCCTGGGATCCTTCTTGCGACTCCTCGGCTGCAGAATAAGTGACAACAAGCGACAGTTAGCAAGTCAAGTGCAGCGGCAGCGATCGTTTATTTTTTTCCTCTCGCCTGGACTTACTTTTAACATAGAGGATTACATTTCTATAATAAGTAAAGGTAAGACCATAATAACCTTTTTTTTTTTTTTTTTATTAAATGTGCTTTTTTGTGTGCTTGCAGTTTGTATGTGTAAAGAATGCTGGTATGAGCTTTTAAACAGAACCCGTTCACTGCTGCCAATCAAATGGTGAATAAGATCCTCTTTAGGGTTCATATGTTTGTAAATCTGACTGTGATGAAGTCGGTGCCTCACCAGCCATGAACCTCACCTCACCTCACGTCACTGCTGGAGAACAAAACACTCAGAACAGCTGCTGCGCCTTATTGTTTTTAAACAGAATCTTTTCTAGATGAAATACTGTCGTCTCAGAAAATGTGTGAAAACGTTTCATTCTTCACATTCTTCAACTGTGCAGAATGAAAGAGCGATCCCAGCAATTTTGGAGTAAAATTAAATGACGTACACATTTTTAAGCCGTCAGCTTATCACACTTTTATAGCTGCGATTGTTTTTGAATTCCTGATATACTTTGGATTTGAAGTACTTTGTGACTTCATAGTGTTTCCTGATACCAGGAGAGTCAAACACATTCAGGTTCCACCAACCGACGGTCCAATTCCTTCCTGAGTGGTGAAGTACTACCTCCACGACAACCTTCAGATTCAAACTAAAGTACGTGGAGATGAAAATGTTTAGATTTTTACAAAACCAAACAATTAAGCCTGAAAATTGCTTAAAACTAAAACTCCATGTTTCCTTTCTATACTACTTGCTGGGTAGTTTGGCCGATTTAGGTTCAGACTGAAAACTCAAGTTACTTTGCAGCTTAAAACAAACCGAGTCACTGATGGGACGAGTCTCAGGATGTTCAAACACTTTGAAATAGGATTTGTCATTTGATTGACGTCACAAAGTGTATAAAATGTACTTTTTAAAAAGTAACCAAACTACAAACACCAGCAAAATCCGCCCATAAGAAGCTCCAGTCGGCCAAACCACCAAGGAAAATATGGTTTTCCAGCAAATAATAAAATCTTTACCGTGTCTGCTACTCTTAAAAATAAGAGTAATAGAGATTTCAGTGACGCGGCCTTGAAGGCTATCAAACTAGCATTAGCCTCGGCGCCGTGCTGTCGGGGGAGTTTGTCATCAGGGACGTGAGGCAACGTTTCAAAAAAGAACCGAGTCCAAATCAGGAGGAAACGTTCTGAACTTTATTAGAAAGGATAGAAAAGCAGCCTTGATTGGCTGATTTCAACAACACACACACACACAACAAAGGGGTTTCCTGCCCGGCGGATCAGAACCTGGAACTCTCCGAAGTGAAGGACTAAATGAGCAAATGAACAGAAACGGAAGGTTCTTCTTCTGTTACAACATTCCCAGCTTGTATTCCACCATCATGTGAGGCTCGCCCATCATCTCACTCTGGCCCGGATCTGGAGGAGGACACCACACCACGGTCAGGAGGAAGAGGAGGAGGAGGAGGAAGACAACACAAATACCAGGAAGAGGAGGAAGAGTTGGTGGACGAAGGAGAAGGAGCAAGAAGATAAACAAGGAAGAGGAAAGAGCAGGATGAAAGAGCAGGATGAACTAGGAGGAAGTCGGAGGATGATGAAGGAGGTGGAGGATGAGGATGAGGAGTGTCTCACCGTTGAAGATGTCCTCGAAGCCGATGGACTCGTCACTTCCTCTCAGAGTGTCCAGAGCCAAGTGAGAGCTCGGCAGGAACGGCAGACGCTGAATCTGAAGGCGGGAGGAGAGCAGACGTCAAGGCCAGAACCAGAAAGATGGAGGAGAGGAGAGGAGAGGAGGAGAGCAGACGTCAAGGCCAGAACCAGAAAGATGGAGGAGAGGAGAGGAGAGGAGGAGAGCAGACGTCAAGGCCAGAACCAGAAAGATGGATGGAGGAGAGGAGAGGAGAGGAGAGGAGAGGAGAGGAGAGGAGAGGAGGAGAGGAGACGTCAAGACCAGAACCAGAAAGATGGAGGGAGGAGAGGAGAGGAGACGTCAAGACCAGAACCAGAAAGATGGAGGGAGGAGAGGAGAGGAGAGGAGAGGAGAGGAGGAGAGGAGACGTCAAGACCAGAACCAGAAAGATGGAGGGAGGAGAGGAGAGGGGAGGAGAGCAGACGTCAAGACCAGAACCAGAAAGATGGAGGGAGGAGAGGAGAGGAGGAGAGCAGACGTCAAGGCCAGAACCAGAAAGATGGAGGGAGGAGAGGAGAGGAGAGGAGGAGAGCAGACGTCAAGGCCAGAACCCGAAAGATGGAGGGAGGAGAGGAGAGGAGAGGAGGAGAGCAGACGTCAAGACCAGAACCAGAAAGATGGAGGGAGGAGAGGGGAGGAGAGCAGACGTCAAGACCAGAACCAGAAAGATGGAGGGAGGAGAGGAGAGGAGGAGAGCAGACGTCAAGGCCAGAACCAGAAAGATGGAGGGAGGAGAGGAGAGGAGAGGAGGAGAGCAGACGTCAAGGCCAGAACCCGAAAGATGGAGGGAGGAGAGGAGAGGAGAGGAGGAGAGCAGACGTCAAGACCAGAATCAGAAAGATGGAGGGAGGAGAGGAGAGGAGAGGAGACGTCAAGACCAGAACCAGAAAGATGGAGGGAGGAGAGGAGAGGAGGAGAGAGCATCAACAAATTACTTTAACTCTAAAACTCAGGATTTAGATGGAAGACTTCAGTCCAGAATATTGAATAATCTTGTTTAATCTTCTCCTGCAGCATCCATCCCTAATAAAGCTCCCAGACCGGAGCAGACCCCGCCACATGTAATAGACGTCTTCAAGTCTTCGTTCCATTACCTGTCGGGCTGCTCGGTATTCCATCTGCAGCTTGAGCGGCGCGTGGAGACCCTGAATGTTTCTGAGCGAGGACAGATTCATCTTGTCCTGGTTCTGCTGGAACTGTGTGCCACAGAGGGGGGGGGGGGGGGGGGGGGGGGGGTGAGAGTGAGCCGAGCAGAGACAAAGACAAAGCAGGGACGTCTGAACAGCTTCATTCAGTCCAGGTGACCTACATTCTTCTCTGACAGCTCCAGCGGGTGGCTGGGAATCAGCTCATTCTTTACACTCGTGAACCTGATCAGGAAGAGAAGAAAACACCAGGTTAGACTCAATGGTTGAAAAATCAAAGAAAGCAAAGCAACTCACTTTGGCTAGGCGACACCTGAAAGATGAGAATCCTGTGTAAGTGGGAAACACACAACTTCAACCTCCACTAGTTGTTCCTGTTACTATGGAAGGACAAAACATAAATGAAGGGGACATTTATTAACTTTTTACATTGTTATTGGTGCAAAATATCATGGTAATCTGACCATCAAGCTCTCGAGTCGTCTTTTCGAAGGTAGGCACTGTTTTAGGTTATTATTCCGACATGTTGAAGATAAATTAGTTTGCAGGAACATTATTATCAAAAGATAATCTGAAGACAAGAGAAACAGAGTCTTGATAAGCAGACCACAACTCTCCACATCAATACTCTGATATTTGATTCGTAGAGTAAATTTTTTTTTTTTTTTAAGGTAATCTGGATGATAAATATCCAGATTACAGTGTTTGTAGATCTGCTCCATCACTTGATGTCACCAGACTTTTGGAATTGCTCACCCGCTTCGCAGCGAGTCCTGCACCCCGTAGGATCCCTGTGGACAGAAGCCAGCCACCGGCACGCTGTCTTTCAGCTGAGAACGGACACCCCGCGTATTCTGCAACCGACAACACCGACGCACATTAGTTTTTTAGACATATTTAGAGCATGTGAGTAACTTATAATCACGAAAAGATCCATTTAGCGGCCTATTTCTCAGCTCACATGAGAGCTAACTAGCTTTAGCTCCAGTGACTAATCACATTAATAGCAATCCGCACAAAAGCGACAAAAATACCGCAAAACTACCATACAGGGTAAATAATCTTACAAAAAGCAATAATAAACAATATAACTGTTATATGAAGAATCACTACAGCTAAAACACACAATAGAAGACATTAATTTTCACGAACCATTGTGACTCGGTTTTCTTCGCTTTACTTTCGATGTACTTCAACATCCGGGTCAGTGACGTTTATGGAGCAGCACGTCCGGGGTCATCCATGATGACGTAATTAAATGCATTAATGTCGCCGCCATATTGGACCGGGCAAACGGGCCTAACTCATGTTGTAATGGACTGTTCCGTTTATCTAATCATATTAAATCAAATCAAATCAAATCAAGCTTTATTGTCATTTCGCTGTACATACAACAGTAGTGCAGTCAAGATGAGAGCATTTCTCCAGGATCCAACTGACAACAATTAAGTTAAGAACACCCACACTTATGGCATACAATTCAATTCAATTCAATTTTATTTGTAAAGCGCTAAATCACATCAACAAACATCTCAAAGCCTCTTACAATGATAGAGAACAACAGAACCCAACTAAACCTTCCAAAGCAGCAGATGTAACAAGCAACAGTGGAAACCAGGAAAAACTCCCTCTCAGGAAGAACAGTTCATAAGAAGTCCCTCTTCAGGAAGAAACCGTGGGGTGGACCCTAGACTCTGGAAGGGCGGCCATCCACCTTGACCGGTTGGGGGGAGAAGTACATGGGATAGGACAGGGAGAGAGAGGAAAAGAGGGAGAGAGAGAGTGGCAGACAGGCGAGATAAGTACAAATACTAAGAAAAGTCTATGATGAGCGTTGGTCTGATGATGAACCAATCTCAGTCTGGAGTTTAAGGGCCGTGCCGTTGCGGTGGGGTCCCGGTGCACACACATTTATAAGACTTTATTTTACAAATTTGACAAAATTTGCAGGTGAGTTTATGCTTTTATATCATTCTATACATACAAAGAGAGAGAAAATGGTGCAAAAACACAACATTCCTATGTAGTCAATGATGAAACTTTGTCATTGTCCTTGGGGAAATACCCTTTTCTGCATTTCCCCATCCAAAGGATGTGGTGAGTCGCCACATTGAGGTGCTCCAGGCAGGTGATAGGGCTCAAAGGTCTTGCTCAGGGATTCATTCAAACATGCAAATTTCCAATACCAAATGCACCTCCGACGTCTAGATCAATAATACTATTGGAGCAGAACCGACGGTTTAGTTTTGTTCATAGATCAACACATTCAAAACACAAATACTTTTCACTGTTAAAGATTAATTAAGTCTATCCTATAAAGTCAATGGAATAATCTAGAACATGTACAACTTACAAACAAAACAACAAACTCAAAAAACAACATAAGAAGAACATAGTTAATGATATTCTCTTTCTCTGATCATCAGTCTGAACTTCAACCCTTAACCATGTTGTCATCACGCTTTACTGAGATGTCACACAGTAACACACACTCAAGCCACATAGTTCATTGAAAATCACAAGTGATTGTTATTTATTTACCACTGTGATGACAAAATGTCAAATTGTGCACAAACAAATGAGTGTGAGTGAATGTGAGCGCTTGTTTCTCTCAACCACTCGGTTAAAAGAAGAGACATAAATATTGGAGTTCTGGTGGTAAACCTGGCCTAAGCTCTCAAGACTAACCCAGATTCTGGTTTCTATGATCTAATACAACTCATAACTAACAAATCATTTCACCAACGACTAATATGAAACAGAATAGTAAGCATGTTTTATGTTTAAGGAGTTTAACTATAAATCAGTCAATGATATCATAAAAAAGTAGATGTTTTCCCCTCTTAACCGAATACCTTTGGATACTACCTCCTCACATTTGAATGAAATATTAAACTCTTGTTTAGAGTCGATCTGGTGAAATCTGAATTATTCCTCGAAAACCTGCTTTTCCAGCGAAACTTTGACTTGTAGTTCTAGTTTCTGACCACTAGGTGGAGTTCTTTAACAATTAATGATTGGCTCACAGCAGAATAAGAAAACCTCCACATTACAACAGAAAATACAGTAAAACACACAACTTGGATAAAACCTTGTTTTACATTCAAATGTTCTTCAAAAACAATTGGAATAAGGTTTATATTTGTAGATCTGCTGCCATGAATAAGAATATTTTCTTTCTTTAGGTCCTTGTTAGAAAGTTATTACAGAAACAGCTCCTCTTTGCGTCTGTTAACAACGAGCATGTCATTTCTTTATTCTGATTATAGTTTTACAGTTGCACAGACTTCAACATGTACATGCAGTCGCGGTTCCATCACTTTGGGGTCGATTCCGTTCACTTTCATCAGGTTTGTGCAGCAGCACAGTCACTTTTAATAAACTACTGTTTTGACCCGAAAGGTCCCATATTATGCAACAATCACTTTCTAATGTTTTTCCAATGATGGTCCAGAAGAGAAGAGAAGAAAGGCTGTCATCTCCATCACTTGCTTGCTCCTCTTTTTAGTGAATCTGTGCTCATGCAGGCAAATCAGATACTATCCCTTCGTGACATCATGCAGGGAAATAACCACTCTCTCCTGTAGTGGATACTCACTTTTGATCCTCCCACAGGTGGATAAAAACTTAAAAAGATTCCTGATATACTGAATGATTTCAGTTCAATATAAAAACCGTAACAGTTAGCAGGAGCTAGCGTTAGCTACTGGGTAGTAACTGTAAGAACACATACAACCAAACTAAGTAATATATTCAGACACACAATACCAGGAAGCTTCGTCTTCTCCAGGGTTGCCAGATCTGACTCACCGTTTCTACCCTAAACACAATGTAATAAAGAACACATCATGAACACACAACTGCACAACATAAAGACAAAAGTAACACCAAAAAGCTCAAGTGGGCAGAAACCTGCCAAATCATGGTGTAAAGTGGGCGTGGACAGACACAGCTCATTAGCATTTAAAGGTACAGACACAGCCTGTTCTCAGTGGAGCTCAATAGAGGGACTTTTAGACTGGATGAAACTCAGGACCAAGGCTGGTTCGGGGAAATGCACTTTGAACACAATGTTGTTGTTCCCCGGACACCTTGTGAAATTGTTGTAAAACTGTATAACAAGGGACCTTTGAGAATCTATGTGAGGAAGCTCTTTAAAACGAGACATTAGTCTACAAAGATGGAATTTACACCTGGTGGAACTTCAACGTGTTTGCAGCAGGAAGGACAAACTGACTCATGGCAAATAATCAAATAAAAAACAATCTCCAGAGTACTGTCTTTTTCTTCCAACCTTCTGACGGCGGGTGCCCTCAATCTGCCCGGCCAATTAGCTGGTGAGACACTCTGATCACGGTTTGCTCACCCAGCCGGGTCAATCTCTCCGTGGTAATCAAGGCACGAGCAGAGGATCCACACACACACACACACACACACACACACACACACACACACACACACACACACACACACACACACACACACACACACACACACACACACACACACACACACACACACACACACACACACACACACACACACACACACACACACACGGAGATTAGGAGATTTAATCAGCTGAATCCAGAAATGATTCTAAAAGCGTGAATTTGTCATTGTTGTCGTCGTTGTCGTTGTTGTTGTTGTTGTTGTTGTTGTTGTTGTTGTTGTTGTTTCCCAGACGAGCCGAGGTGATTGTAAAGTCGACCACCAGAGAAGCACATTCCTGGAGCAGAACAGTATAAATTGCTAACTAGACAGATGTCCGTTATGCAAATGTGAACGGAATGCATTTCCCCCTCCGGGCCGGGGGGGTGTGGGGGGGGGGGGGGGGGGGGGGGGGGGGGGGCGTAATGAAACCCTCCTGCTGATCTGCTGCAGGCTCAGGCTCCGTCATGATGACGGCTAACAAGCACCGATCTTTACATCGAGCTGGATCTCCGCCATAGCGGCAAACATAACGGACAAGTTTAAAAAAACTCCATGTCTTATACGCACCGTGAACAATCAGCACATCTCTGATCTGAGTGACGTCGTGTTGTAAGAGCAGCTCTAGTCCCCCCACAGCCCCCCTCCTCTCACACGGTGTGATATACATCACAGATTGAGGCTTCCTGCCGGTACCGTCGTCCCTCAGGCTCCCGGATTTGTTTACTTTGCTATTTGCACGACTTTCGGAGTCTGGCTGCCAGGAGCAACGACAGCGAGCACAATTACAAGCTCCTCGTACTGCCAGAGTGCAGAGGTGTGAGTCACGAGTCCCCGAGAGACGCAAAAAGAGCTGCGGTACTTTTGAAATTTCACACAGGATGCAGTTAGAGCAGATTTATTTTGTGCTTTTTAATACTCAGGGCGAAAGACCCTGCGTGTGAAGTGATACTTCATCACTGCAACTCTTCATTTTTCATCAACAAAGGCTTCCAAGTTGAAAAGAAGTGATATGTTTTAACATTACATCATATCTAAAGCATCGCTCTATTTATACTACCGAGAAAGGAGCTTTATATTTCCCCACAATTTAAATCGCTCCAATCCGAAGCTCCTAGAAGATGGTAAATATTCCACAGAAAACAATGATTTTTAATTCATTTTTTTAAATGACAAGATGGTGAGTTTAGGCCCCATTTCGACCACAAAGAAAATAAAAGTAAACAAGACCAAAACTTTGGTCGCTGCAACTTACCGGCTCCCAAAGTGGACATTTACTTTGAGGCTCACAACCCCCCCCCCCCCCCCCCCGCAGAGACTGCCGGGGGCTACGGAGCGTAGTTACTGTGCATGCACACAACCGCCATAGTTCATAGTTCTTCTGCTCACGTGTGAGTAACAAACATGGCGGCCTCCGTAGTGACATGACATTCTAGGTTTATATTGGTCGTGTTAGAGTTGAGATTCACGTCGAACAGCATCCAGTTCCTTTTCTCTCCATTGTGTTAACGTTTAGAACGTATTGTCTCCTGCACGCATGTATTTGTGGTTTCATTACAAATCAACCGACAGCGCCGCCTTGTGGCCTGGCATACTAACTACGTTGTTTCCAGTGTCTCTGCCTGTGTAAACGAAACGTTTCTGAAACAAACGAGACGTCGTCAGTTGGAACGTTGTCGTGTGAACGGGCCTTTAGTGAGTTCCTTTGTTACGTACCGATGCCTGAAGGCAAACACACACCGAGAGGAAGAGGAGGAGCTTCCTCCCTCAGCCTGTCCCCCCACTGAACACCGAACAAAAATCTACTTTCACCTTGTGTGTATATATTTATTTCATTCCTTCATTTTGCTCCTTTTCCACATAAACTTACAGTGGAACCTCTGGAGAGGCGACCTCATAGGAGCAAACACTCTGAACTGAGCATCAATTCACATGAATGGAGGTTAAGACGCCTGAATGAGCAGACAACATGTCAAACACGGACAACGGGCAGGTTTTCCTCATAAATGTCAAGCAAAGCAACACTAAAACAGCCAAAATAGAGTTTCAATGTCTGTCTTCCTGGTGTCCGCCATCTTGGATTTCTCTGCGTGGCTGCCAAATGTATGCAGGGAGCGACCAGACTTTCTTTCTTGCATGCAAAAAATAAAGATGACAGAGCGCATAGGGAAAGTGACAAATCTTAATACTGGACATAATTTTCGCTTAAGAGGTAAAATGCAGTGTTGAAGAAACGACTGTTGATTCTCCTGCTGCGATTCTCCCAAAGTAACTCACTATCAACCCTGATGACATCATGTCTCCTGGGGCTACTATGACCTGACATCATGGGAACCTTGTTTGATCACGTGTAAATACATCGTCAACGGGACAACAGGGTGTTTTACTGCGTTCATGATCACTGGCCAGTTCCTTCCAAAGGGAAACACTCTGTTGGTTTGGGAACTTTGCCAAATGGTTCATTCAGTATCAACTGGTCCTACAATTTGTCCTAATGACCAGCCCCTCTGAGGAGGGGACGCCTGTCTTCAGGAAACATTTGCCCTTGGATTTTAGGGTGTACCTGCATTGGAGGTTTTACTTTTATTCATATATGTATATGGTGGATATGGAGGATATGTATAATCGGGTCCAGCCCCAGTATTTTGCCCGTTATAACGTCCACTCAGCTTGATGTTTGCCTGTGTGTTGTCCATCTGGCAGGTTGTCCACTCATTAAGGTGTGTTAACAGTTAAATACCTGTTGGTGCTGCCCATTCGTCCACTCAGTACAGGGTGTCCTCTCTTATGGCCAGAGGTTTGTAGAACAGGTGTTTTATATACCTATCATACATCTATAATCATGCTCCAAATAAAGGTCTTGACTCTTCAGCTCATCATCTGCTCATTCTGTTGCTCATCATTAAACTTTGAGGGGAGGTGAAGGGTAATGAAGCAGTACCAGTTGCCCCAACGGGACAGTTTTCACCCCAAGCTGCATTTTGACCCCCCTCGGTTAAAAACAAAACAAAACCCACTGATACAATTACTACCATCATTCTTGATGCTGACATGATTCTGGCTTCTCTCCTGACGTGGAAAAGCGGAGTGTCCTTGCACACAGGCCATGAGAACCAATGAGATATTCATACCAATACCATGGGTGTTCCCTTTTTTTCTACCGACTCTGCATTTTAAGTAGCGTCGACGAGCCAAATTTAGACTCGTCTTTGACTATTTTCTCCTCACGATCAGCTGCATGCTGCAGCTGTGCTGTTCCTCTCTTCCACTACAATGACGCTACGAGTGTTTGACTTCGGGGTGAAAGAAATGAGGGACATGGAAACACTCCTCATCCATCTCTTCGCCGTTAAAGGGAGACCTGGATTTTCTCTTCTTTTTCCTCAGATGTTTCAGTTTTTACGTCACAACCTCATTTCCATCATGACTGACTCAGCTCAGTGGGATTCTACTGCAGAGCAGCTTGATCCTCTCCTGGAGGAGGAGGAGGAGGAGGAGGAGGAGGAGGAGGAGGAGGAGGAGGGTGCAGCGTGTAACTACCTCCCATGTTCCAGGGAAAGGAAAAAATGAAATAATGATACTTCACAATTTTATTTATTCATTTTTAATATTGTGTTTATACTCAATATTTTCATTTGACAAAAACTATTAGACAATTAAAATAAAAATAGAGAAAAAATTGTTGTTTTTAAGTTGCTGTTCAAATAATTTTGTATTTCTTCTTCTTCTTCTTCTTCTTCTTCTTCTTCTTCTTCTTCTTCTTCTTCTTCTTCTTCTTCTTCTTCTTCTTCTTCTTCTTCTTCTAATTAATTAATTAATTAATTAATTTAACCACAAAGCAATAATAATAATAATACTAATCTTACTTCCATAGCTTAAAATAATGCAGAAATGCAGTCTGTGGTACGTTTTGGTCTTAAAACATTTATTAACAGTGGAGGAGAAGTCAGTCAGAAAAACACAGAAGATGAGAAACAAACTGTGATTTCTCGCAGCATCACAGAATTCTGTAGAAATGTTAGTAAAGAGACTGAAGGAGGGGAGGAGTTTCTGTAACGCTGATGTTGTGTTCCAGACCTTCATCATGGCCTGGAAAGACAGACACCAGCGCCGAAGGACATAATGTTTTTCCTGAAATACTTTTTGGGGGGATTACTAATGGATTACCTCGCGGTCCGTACCTAAAGCCACGTTTCCACCGCACAAAAAGTGCAGGGAAGGAACGCAGCGGTTCGGAGCAGTACGGCAAAGCAGACCCCGACCGAAATTTGGGTGGTGTTTCCACTGCAGAGGGGAGGCTCACCAGGATACTCCGTCGTCCCGGCTCACCAGGGGACTCCGTCGTCCCGGCTCACCAGGGGACTCCGGCGTCCCGGCGCACCAGGGGACTCCGGCGTCCCGGCGCACCAGGGGACTCCGTCGTCCCGGCTCACCAGGGGACTCCGTCGTCCCGGCGCACCAGGGGACTCCGTCGTCCCGGCGCACCAGGGGACTCCGGCGTCCCCTGGTGAGCCGGGACTCCGGCGTCCCGGCGCACCAGGGGACTCCGGCGTCCCGGCGCACCAGGGGACTCCGTCGTCCCGGCTCACCAGGGGACTCCGTCGTCCCGGCTCACCAGTCGTCCCGGCTCACCAGGGGACTCCGTCGTCCCGGCGCACCAGGGGACTCCGTCGTCCCGGCGCACCAGGAGACTCCGTCGTCCCGGGACTCCCATCCCTGCTCTATGTCATCAGATTATAAAATCAACAAGCATAAAATGGAATGCAGGAGATAGGAGGGACTATTGGGACGCAGCCTCCGTCTCCAGTCCTTCACTCCTCCCTCTCTCTCCTCTCTCCTCTCCTCTATTTCTCTCGCTTCTTGGTGGCCTTTCGTGCTTTCTCCTCTGACTTCTTCATCTTGGTCTTCTCCCGGTCAGTCTTGGAGGCGAGCTCATTCAGCTTGATGATCTGGTCGATGAGAACCTGGATGTCCAGTGTGGTCCTCCTCTGGTTCTCCTTCCATTCCTCCTCCTTGGCAGTCCAGGTCTCCTCTGCCTGTTTGGACCTTTTCAGCAGCTCCTCTTTCTGCTGGACCGTCTCCTCCTTCACCCTGATCTCGCTCTGCAGTTGCTGTTCCAGAGCTTGAAGCTTCCTCTTCCAGTCGGTCTCCATGACGTTCATCCTGCTCTTCACTTCAGCGAGCTCTGCCAGACATTCCAGGTTCCTTCCCTTGTTGTCCTCAGAACTGCTGGCTGCTTCAGTTCTCTCCTTTGCGAGGAGCGTCAGGTTCTCCTGGTGCTCCTCATGCAGAGCTGAGATTTGTGAAGCCAACTGCTTCTCTCGATCGTCCCAGCGGTCCTCCCACTCCTTGAGGGAATCCTTCACATGAAGCCTCGTGGTGGTGAGTTCCCTCATGAGATGTTCCACTGTCCTCTCATGGGTATTTTGGAGAGCGTCTTTAGCTGCGGCTTCCCTCTCCTGCACAGTGGCCACTGCTTTCTCCTTCTCAGCCTTGGTGGTCTCCATGAGGAAGTTCAACTTTGTGACCTCCTCACTCTTCTGGCTCAGTTCTGTGTGGAGGTGGAGAACCTGCTCTTTGAGCTTGTTGAAGGTGACGCGAACCGTTTCAGCTTCATCCTGGTGATACTGAAGGCTGTTTCTCTGGTCCTGGACCTCGTCCTGCGTCTCTCTCAGGAGTCGGTCTTTCTCCTGGACCTCGTCCTGCGTCTCTCTCAGGAGTCGGTCTTTCTCCTGGACCTCGTCCTGCGTCTCTCTCAGGAGTTGGTCCTTCTCCTGGACTTCCTCCTGCGTCTCTCTCAGGAGTCGGTCCTTCTCCTGGACATCCTCCTGCGTCTCTCTCAGGAGTCGGTCCTTCTCCTGGACATCCTCCCGCGTCTCTCTCAGGAGTCGGTCCTTCTCCTGGACATCCTCCTGCGTCTCTCTCAGGAGTTGGTCTTTCTCCTGGACATCCTCCTGCACCTCTCTCAGCACCTTTCTCAGTAGTCGGTCTTTCTCCTGGACCTCGTCCTGCGTCTCTCTCAGGAGTCGGTCTTTCTCCCGGACCTCGTCCTGCGTCTCTCTCAGGAGTCGGTCCTTCTCCTGGACTTCCTCCTGCGTCTCTCTCAGGAGTCGGTCTTTCTCCTGGACATCCTCCTGCGTCTCTCTCAGGAGTCGGTCCTTCTCCTGGACTTCCTCCTGCGTCTCTCTCAGGAGTCGGTCCTTCTCCTGGACATCCTCCTGCGTCTCTCTCAGGAGTTGGTCTTTCTCCTGGACATCCTCCTGCACCTCTCTCAGCACCTCTCTCAGGAGTCGGTCTTTCTCCTGGACCTCGTCCTGCGTCTCTCTCAGGAGTTGGTCTTTCTCCTGGACCTCCTCCCGCGTCTCTCTCAGGAGTTGGTCCTTCTCCTGGACCTCCTCCCGCGTCTCTCTCAGGAGTCGGTCTTTCTCCTGGACATCCTCCCGTGTCTCTCTCAGGAGTTGGTTCTTCTCCTGGACTTCCTCCTGCGTCTCTCTCAGGAGTCGGTCCTTCTCCTGGACATCCTCCTGCGTCTCTCTCAGGAGTCGGTCTTTCTCCTGGACATCCTCCTGCACCTCTCTCAGCACCTTTCTCAGGAGTCGGTCTTTCTCCTGGACCTCGTCCTGCATCTCTCTCAGGAGTTGGTCTTTCACCTGGACCTCCTCCTGCGTCTCTCTCATGAGTCGGTCTTTCTCCTGGACCTCGTCCTGCGTCTCTCTCAGGAGTCGGTCTTTCTCCTGGACCTCGTCCTGCGTCTCTCTCAGGAGTCGGTCCTTCTCCTGGACTTCCTCCTGCGTCTCTCTCAGGAGTCGGTCCTTCTCCTGGACATCCTCCTGCGTCTCTCTCAGGAGTTGGTCTTTCTCCTGGACATCCTCCTGCACCTCTCTCAGCACCTTTCTCAGGAGGTGGTCTTTCTCCTGGACATCCTCCTGCGTCTCTCTCAGGAGTTGGTCCTTCTCCTGGACCTCGTCCTGCGTCTCTCTCAGGAGTTGGTCCTTCTCCTGGACCTCCTCCTGCGTCTCTCTCAGGAGTTGGTCCTTCTCCTGGACCTCCTCCTGCGTCTCTCTCAGGAGTCGGTCCTTCTCCTGGACTTCCTCCTGTGTCTCTCTCAGGAGTTGGTCCTTCCCCTGGACTTCCTCCTGCGTCTCTCTCAGGAGTTGGTCCTTCTCCTTGACCTCGTCCTGCGTGTCTCTCAGGAGTCGGTCCTTCTCCTGGACCTCCTCCTGCGTTTCTCTCAGGAGTCGGTCCTTCTCCTTGACTTCCTCCTGCGTCTCTCTCAGGAGTTGGTCCTTCTCCTGGACCTCGTCCTGCGTCTCTCTCAGGAGTCGGTCCTTCTCCTTGACCTCGTCCTGCGTGTCTCTCAGGAGTTGGTCTTTCTCCTGGACCTCGTCCTGTGTCTCTCTCAGGAGTTGGTCCTTCTCCTTGACGTCGTCCTGCGTCCCTCTCAGTAGTTGGTCTTTCTCCTGGACTTCCTCCTGCGTCTCTTTCAGGAGTCGGTTTTTCTCCAGGACCTCCTCCTGCTTGTCTCTCAGGAATTTGCCCTTCAACTTGAGCGCCGCCTGCGTATTTTTCAGGAGAAGGTCCTTCTCCTGGACCACCCCCTGCATCTCTCCCAGGAGTTGGTCTTTCTCCCAGAGCGCCCCCTGCATATTTCTCAGGATTTGGGCCTTCTCCTGGACCACCCCCTGCATCTCTCCCAGGATTTGGTCCTTCTCCCAGAGCGCCCCCTGCATATTTCTCAGGATTTGGTCCTTCTCCCGGCGCTCCCCCTGCGTCTTTCTCAGGAGTCGTTCCTTCTGCTGGAGCTGAGAGTCCATTCGTTGTAGTTTGGACTCTAAAGCAGAGACCTGGCTCTTCCAAACCTCCGTCTCCCTGCGAGCAGTTTCACCTTCAGCCTGTTGAGACTGGAGACTGTTCCTCAAGGCCTCAAGTTCCTCCTGCTTCTCTCTCAGGTCGATCTTGGTGGTCTCTATCTTCTGGCTCACTTCAAACGGGAGGTTTTCAGAATTGATCATGTTGAGGCCAAGAGCATCCATCAGGTTATCAAACTGCTCTTTGGTAAAGTTGAAGGCGGAGCGAAAAGTTTCAGCCTCATCCTGGTGATACTGGAGACTTTTCCTCTGGTCCTGGAGCTCCTCCTGGGTCCCTGTGAGGAGTCGGTTCTTCTCCTGGAGCTCAGAGTCTGTTTGCTGCTTTTCAGACTGTAAAGCAGTGACCTGGCTCCTCCAAACCTCCTTTTCCTCCTGCAGCTTCTCGTTCTCCTCCTTCAAGCTGCTGAAGCGATGGTTCAACTTGCTGAACTCTGCAAGTGTCTCCATATTACATTTGCGGTAGTGTAGCAAAGCCTCACGCAAGTCCTTCACTTGGAGTGACTCACTGCCGTTAACTTCACGCTGCATTTCTGATCTCCTTGCTTGTTGCTTCAACCCTGTGGACGATTTCAGTTCTTGTATTTGTTACAATGAAACAATAATATCTTGCTAAAATGCAAACAATTCTCACAACGAGCACTCACACAAACAAATGACAATAATTGCCGGGGTGACAATCACTCAACGTTAGTGTTGTAGGTTAAAAAAGTACTATCCCTGCTGCCTCTATGACGGTAGACGGTATCTGTTATGTGGCTGTAACAATATCTGCACAGTGGAGATATTTATCTGTAAAATTGTCCCAAACCGAAAAAAGCTGCTCTGACGTTTAGAGTAAACAGTTAATGTGAAGTTCCTGTTGAAGTTGATCCTTATATAGCCTGATGCTCCTTTGATCATCAAAGTCAAAGTTTAGTTCGGACATCCCTTTGTTGTCTTTCATCTTGTGATCTGAGCCACGTCTCGTCACATCATAGGCCAAGTGAGTCACACACTGATGTCATGTGTAAATTGGGCCCCGCCCCCAACCAAAATGGAAAAAGAAACTCCTCCCCTCCTTTTCAGTCTCTTTACAAACATTTCTACAGAATTGTGTGAATGCTGGAAGAAATCACACCATTTTTTTTCTCATCTTCTGTGTATTCTTTTGGCTGATTTCTCCACCACTTTTTAATAAATTTTGACCGTTTTGATATCAAAACGTACCACAGACTGCATTTCTGCACACTTTTAAGCTATGGGGGGGGGGGGGGCTGGGTTAACCTTTGACCTGTCAAATTAGTTTGACGAAAGGGGTCTTCTTTAACTGTGATGTAGCCAGCAGCCCCCCAGTGAGGCGCTGCTGGAGCAGAAAGAGTTGAGGGTCCAGAAAGGCCTGCGGCTAGACCGAACACCTCAAACCCCCCCCCCCCCCCCCCCGACACAGGCCACCACGCCCAGCAACTGACTGTGACGTCAGTCAGTGGCAGTGTTTTGGTAGCAGTTCTTTTTTCCTGTGGGTGCTTTGTTCCTGGACTTGGTAAAACCTTTCACATGGTAGACCGTCGTGTCCTCCTGTCTAAGCTTTCCTCAATATAACCTGTCTATGGAGACTGTGGCAGAGAGCTGATGAAGCACCTGATTCCCATCAGGGGCTTCATCAGCTCTCTGCCTATAAAGGAGGAGCCGCCCAGAGACAAGAGGTGACAGGGGGAAGATACACAGTACTGCAGTACACAGTGACAGAGTATGAAACATGTGTTTTTAACGTTTTTCCAAAATCTTGTCAGTAAAGAAGTTTAATTGTAAGTTTAATTGTAACATCACTCTATTTCTCGTCTTTGGCCCCGTTTGTGCGACATTTTAAATTGAAAATACCGTTTTTGGTGCTTGGATCTACTAAAAACGAAACTTTTTGAAAATGTTCGAGCTCCGTCTCGTGTGGATGGTGGAAATGCTGCTACTGTGCATGCGCACTACGGTCGTCGTAACGAGCTCTTCTGCACATGCTCAGTAGATGGACAGTAAGAAGAACGTTTCTTCCAGAGTGTCATGACTCCCAGTCCATATTGTCCTGGACTTGGTACTTTTATTTTGACAGTCACCATAATAACAATCCAACTTGGCCGTCTGTCCATACGGATGTCTGTGTACTCTCATTGTTACAGCTCCCACTAGTGGCCCACCATGAAAACTACAACATTTTCAGCATTTCCACCATTGCCATGTAAATGGCCATGTTTTTTCAAAATGTGTAAAAGTGAAACTTTTCTGAAAGGGAAAATGCAGGAACGATGCATTTTCACTTGAAACATGAAGACAAAAGTCTCTCAGAGTGTGAGGCGAGACGAGGTCACACCAAGCAGAGTGAAAGTGATGAAGTGTGCTCTACAAGCTGTGATGAAGCTGTTTGTCTACCGCTGAGTCTCAGTGGGTCGAGGAATCAATGGAAGTCCATCTCCTCCACTGACTGCGTTCACACGTCGATCCTTTCTGCTGCTGTGAGGCCCGCACACTTTAATCTGAACATAATGAAGAAATGTTTAAGAATCACTCCGTATCAGCACTGTGCCGAAAAGAGACGTCATCGTGGCAAAAGATTCTTCAATTTCTGAACAGCAAAGAAGACTATTTGCTCTGCGCTGACTTAGTGTCTTCTGTCAGGCAACACATGCAAACAAATATCGAGAAATGAGACCAAAAACATTGAGAAACGGACTGAAGAACAACGATAACTGCAAAGAAAATGGGATGAAACAATACAAGAGTACCAATGAGTGATAGCTTTACTGAAAGACAGCAGGAAACAAAGAGTACTCTTTAGTACTTATTTTTGAACACTTGTTTGAGTGCATGCCTTCACCAATGCCACATTTGTCGCCATGGAAACCAACGGATCACAACATTATTTGATCCACCACCGCGTCTATCATTTGTCGTGGTTGTTCTAATTTCTTCATGTTAAGGTTAAATGATGTTCTGTGGGTTCCTATTCTTTTGTGTTTCTTGAACGCACCGTTATAGTGAGTTGGCTTGTGATTGGCTGAGAGCGGAGGACGGGGGCGGGGAGCGGAGTTAGCAGTGTGTTAGCAGACGGCTCACAGCGGAGCTTCAGTGTGTCGACTATGGAGTAAACGTCTTAGCACAGGATGCGTTTGCTCCCAAAGTCGAATCGATTGGTCCGTAGATGACGACAAATCATCCCAGGAGATTTCAGATATTAAATTACCCATAAAAATCAATTTCTAATATGTCAGACATAAGTGCTAATGAAATGCAAGAATTACCATGTTGATTTTAAAGTTAACTATACAAATGTTATTCTTTTTCAGGATTAATGCAAAAATATAAAAATTACAGTATCGACTGCTTCACATTTTACTGCATTTTCCCATTAAAATAAGCACAAGAGTTTCAAAATGTATTTTCTCAAGAGAAAAAAATCTAAATACACAGTTGTTGTTTTTTTTCTGAATTCCACATTTGCATTGATTCACTGTTATATTAACAGTATGAACCTGTTTTAGAGTTTACGGAATTTTACCCTCATGGTTGGACAGTTTTTAATTTTCTTCAGGGAACTGAGGAAAAGTAAAAAACCAAGAATTTAGGCAGTTCTGGTAAAAAGGGGTCCAGTGTTAATAAGACGTACTCAATAACGTGTGAACTGGCCTGAACCAATCAGAGCTTTCTGGAAAAGTTGTAGTAATTTGAAGTAATTTCTCTGATGGATGCGACGCCGGAGCAAAGTGATCAATGTCCTTGGTGTTTGTGAGGAATCCAGTGAAGACTGTGGTAAAGTAGTTCAGTCTGAAAACAAATGGATTGATTAGATTTTTAAATCCTGCTGACAAATCAGCCCTGTGAATCTTGCTTTATCCTTTCATAGGATGTCTTAATTGTTGAGTCCGTGACCACACTGTGGGCTCTGCTTTTAATGTGACAGACTGACGGTACTCACCAACTTAAAATCTTTCCTCTTTGGCTTTAAAACCATTTCTAGTGACAAACTCACTGAGACGAACCGTCTGCAGGGTCATCCCTTTTTCTTGATAAAGACCTTAGGCTTCTCAGATTTCAGGGCCAAAACTTCCCTGCTTCAGTTCTCACTCGTTTCTTTTTCAGTCCAGTAGGAAGTCGATTTCTGGAAAAATGTTCATTTTTCTGCCATTTAGAGAAAAAGTTCTGGGGGTTCTGCTGTTTCTCTGCTGCTGTGAAGCAAAGCTCTTGGTTTAGCGGCGTTAGTAACCATCAAACTGTGTTGATGTTTCGCTAAGCAAACCTGCTGCAAGGGTTTCTGGGATATCCAAGATGGCGTCGCGGCAGCGCCAGCGAGAATCTCAACACTTGACTGATTCAGCTCTAAAAAATCCAGACTTTCACAAGGAAAGAGTCTCCAAGCCGTGAGAAAAGTCCGGAATGTGGTGAGACTGATTGTTGGTCGTGTTTCCAGTGCGAAGCGAGACCAAGTGAACAAACGGGATCTTGCTTCTGGTATCTTCAGGCGTTTCCATGACGCTAAGACGTCAACAAACCCGGCGATGGTCCACGAAAATATAAATGTTGGAAATATGTGTTTGTCTGTGTGTAATGAGGAATTTCCTTCAGAAAGGGTTTTAACAACGTACCAGAGGTTAAGGTCAACAACTGGAACCTTGTTTCTTCCTGTGTGGACATTTCAGCTGTTTTAATCTTTTTGGCTCTTTTATAAAACAGTTTCGTGTGTGTGAGTGTTTTTTCCACCACATTTTTTCTTTTAGGAATCCTAGTCATTTTAGGTTGTGTTTGTTTTTTTTAAAGCTGTTTCAAAAGCTTTTTTCACATTTCATATATTTTTCCCGGTTCACGCCATTTTAGTTGTGCCTTTTTAAGCTCTTTATAAAATATTATGTTAAATATGACTCTGTGTGCATAAATAGAATGAAAACAAGATAAAATGTGGATTTATGTGTAATTTCAAGGTTCAAGGAGCCTGAAGGGTTAAAAAGTCATGCGTCACCAGACACATGTTAACCCTGTTATAGAATGTCGATGTCAAGTGAATCCATAGATTATTGATTATACTGTCACTTCATGGTAATTGGGGTAAACTAATCTTGAATCCGGTCCTGCAGTGTGATATAGAGGGAACGACACTCTTTGTTTAACCATTTATAGACCACTTCTTGAAAGACTTTCATCATTTCAACATTTCATTGTGTAAAATGATTTTCTAAATAAAATAAACAAACTGACACGCAGTGTGTCAAACTGTGTAAAACTGAATATAATGACATATTATTCCCTCATTTCTGATATAATTTCTGCACCTCGACACAGAATTCTGGAAAAGACGAGACAGTACTGTAAGTATAGATATTTGTGTTCAAGCCAAGTTTTTCCTTTTTTTCCACAGTGACAGAGTTAGAAAAGCTTCACCAAAGCAAAAAGGCTGAAAAAGGTTTGTAAAGTAAAATGTGCTCATCGTGCATAGTTGGAAATTTTAAAGTCTGCATTGTTCACAATGTTCAGCATACACTTCCCAATATTTGTTCTTTAAATTGTCATCCACTTACTGACAGGAGTAGAAATGAAATGTGAAGAAAGCGATTGATCGTGTCGCTGGTCTGATGGCTGGCGAAGGTTAGGAGAAGATGGAGTTTGAGTATAAAGGCAATCAGGGCTGAGAAAATAAAGCTGTGTGAGGAGGAGGCGTATGTAATCAGCACAAGCACTCATCTGCTCATTTTCAATTGTACACATCAATACTGAGGAATGCTCGCTGAACACACCACACACACACACACACACACACACACACACACACACACACACACACACACACACACACACACACACACACACACACACACACATCAAAAAAAGCCTCTCTGCAATCGCTGCCTTTTCGTCTCATTATTATAATTCATTTAAGAAGAAGCCCGACCAGATTAGAGGCTTCATTAGGACCAAGTCTTCCTGTTCTTCATCAGGAGGTAATTGAATGCAAACAACTGTCCTCCGGTGAACATGGTGGCCTCTGAGGGGTCTCTCTTACCACTCTTTTGAATAATTTGTTCTCTTTTCCAAATGACTCACTGAAGCTTTTTAGCTGGGCCGTTAAATAAACGTGGCCAGTGAGGCGAGTCGTCCTGCAGACTGCACGTCGTGTGGATCTGCATGTTAATATAAACATCATAATATCAGTTCACAGTGGAATCTTCTTCTTTTATTAAGAGTTGTGACGGCCAGGTCAGTGTTAACCGCACACAATGACGACAAAATAAAGTCTTGAAATACAGATGAAACACAGAATATAGTATCAGTATTGCCTCACTCTTCCACGATACTAACTCTAACCCTAACTCTAACTCTAACTGTTCCTAACCCTAACTCTAACCCTAACCCTAACTCTAACCGTTCCTAACCCTAACTCTAACCCTAACCCTAACTCTAACCGTTCCTAACCCTAACTCTAACCCTAACCCTAACTCTAACCGTTCCTAACCCTAACCCTAACTCTAACCATTCCTAACCCTAACCCTAACCCTAACTCTAACCATTCCTAACCCTAACCCTAACCCTAACTCTAACCGTTCCTAACCCTAACCCTAACCTGACCCTAACTCTAACCGTTCCTAACCCTAACCCTAACTCTAACTCTAACCGTTCCTAACCCTAACCCTAACCTGACCCTAACTCTAACCGTTCCTAACCCTAACTCTAACCCTAACCCTAACTCTAACTCTAACCGTTCCTAACCCTAACCCTAACTCTAACCATTCCTAACCCTAAACCCTAACCCTAACCGATACTAACCCTAACTCTAACCCTAACCCTAACTCTAACCGTTCCTAACCCTAACCCTACCCCTAACCGATACTAACCCTAACTCTAATACCTTCCCGCTTAACACAATCAATATACATGAAAACAATTATACAATTTTACTGCAACAGCTGCCTGACAGGCCTTTATTAGCATCCGATGATAGCGGAAGCTTCCTTCTTTTCCTATATGAGACATCATCCTAAACATGAAACATGGCAACCAAAAAGGAAAATAACTGTAACAAAATATATATGTGGCGCTTTTACACTTTTGTACTGTAAGTAAAGATGAAACACATAATATCGTACCCGTATTGGCTCACTCTTAAACAATACTGCCTGCCTGGCTTTCTTCCTTGTTCGCCAGTTTAACAGCTGGTTTCCTACAGTAGACGAGCCATTACTGACCCCTAGTGGCAAACGTGGGCATCACTCTAAAATACCTATTAGACACTATTCCTTTTAAAATTTATTAATCAGAAAAATAAGAATGGGGGACCAAATTAATCAAAGGAACTACTCATTCTGGACATTTTATTAACTAATGAACTATCCATAGTGCCACATCAGCATAGTTGTAGATTCATGCAGGAGCAATAACATAAAGTATACATGTAATATGTGGACTCTTAATGTAAAGTTGTTGAGTTGGTTTTCCAAACAAGAACCCTGCATGCTAAAACTGTCTCGGTATAGTACATGGACGTAAAGGAAGTGGCAGGCCGAGCACTTATTTATCAAACCTGGTTGTCTCCTTCACCGGGGGGAGAAAAGTTGTGCTGATTCTCTAAGATGAGGGGAAATTGTTTTGCTCGGGGACGCCACAAATCCCAATCCCAGCCTCAGTGATATTTAATAGTGTGCCTCAGTAGTCTCCTGGAAAATTTGTTATATGCTGTACGTCGGGCCGCACAAAAACATCAATGACAGCCATACCGTCAGGAGGGAGAGGAAGTCTGCTATTTTAGATCGATAGATTTACTTTACTGATTCCCAGAGGGAAACTGAAATGTCACAGCAGCCAGGTAAAGAGCACATATACAAATATATTACGATAAAAGCACATTAGAAACTACAGGTAGTAATAAATATAAAAACATTTTAAGAAGTTAAAAGTTAAAACTAAACACTGAGAGTGCAGATATAAGTATGAACTCATCACATATAATCACCCACATATAAAAATAGTTTGAGTCTGATGGCAATAGGAAGGAACGATTTCCTGTAGCGTTCTCTGAGACAGCGAGGCTGGACGAGTCTGTGGCTGAAGCTGCTCTTCAGGTTGTCCAGTGTTTCAGGCGGTGGATGGGAGACCTTGTCCATGATTGTAAGCAACTTTGCCAACATTCTGTCTTCAGCCAGGTCCTGCAGAGAGGTGATTTTGGGGCCAACAACTGACCCGGCCCTTTTGATCCGTTCATTTAGTCTGTTGGTATCCTTTGCCTTGATGCCTGCACCCCAGCACACCTCATCAAAGAAGATGGTGCTTGCAACAATGGACTGGTAGAAGATCTGGAGCATCTTGCTGCAGACACTGAAGGACCTGAGTGTTGGTGGACCACTCCAGTTTATTGTCCAAGTGGACGCCCAGATATTTGTATGATGACACAACTTCCACGTCAGCCCCACGAGGTGGTGAAGAGGAAGGGCGATAACACAGTTCCTTGTGAGGCCATGATGCTGCGGTCTGACCGTCAGATAGTCAGTGACCCATGTGACTAGGGGAGCCCCCACCTGCATATCCTCTAGTTTGGCCTTCAGCAGCCTGGGCTGGATGGTACTGGACGTACAGGAGAAGTCGAAGAACATGATACGGACCATGGTGTTGGGTCTGCCCAGGGGGGCGTATGCCCTCTGCAGCAGACATGTCATTGCATCATCAACACCAACTTTGGGCTGATATGGAAACTGCAGAGGGTTTTGTGATGAGCCAGGACCAGTCTCTCCAGGACCTTCATTATATCAGAGGTCAGTGCTGTTGGTCTGGAGCCACTCGGTGCCACTTTGTGCCATCTTGTGTTAATTGTGAAATTTCTGTGACGATTTCTGTGGAGTAGGTACAGTAAGTGTAAGTGATCTGAAACTAGTCCTGTAAGTACAACTGGTCTTCCTGATGAAAAGTTCTCAAAATCCTCTGGATAAGTTGAAGGACATCCCCCTGAAAATCAATTCATGACCATCAAACAGGAAGTGATATGTAACACATCCATATGCTAATGCTTTCACCGTCATAGCGCCAGCTTGTGGTATCAAGAATTACAATTTTTCATTTTTTTTTGGACTCATTATTATACTTATTATCATCATCACACATTTCCATCACACTCTGACATAAACCAAACCTCAACACGCACCATGTTCCAAGGTGCGTGGACGCATGAGGACCCTCTCAATGCCGCTCGCACCTTAATTAATGTGTGTTTACCACAGTGTGATACAACCTCCCCAATGAGTCTTTGAACAAGTACAACACTTTATCCATGTGTGAGATGTTTGCAAATGAATCCTTTCATTAAATCTATTAACGTGGACAGCAGAAAATCATGTGTGTGAGTGAGCGAACGAGTCTTCAAGGAGATCTGAGTTTACTGAAGTGCTATAAAGGTTCAGCGCCATGTTAAGTTCTGTAAGAAGAACCTGTTTACAACTCACTAAGGCTTCTACACACTTCAACAGAGAACAATACGCTATAAACTTTAAAGAGCAGACCACCAAGTTGGAGTGTTATGATGATGACTGTCAAAGTAAAAGTACCAAGTCCAGAGTATGAACTGGGAGTCATGACACTCTGCAGGAAAACATTTTTCTTATTGTCTATCTACTGAGCATGTGCAGAAGAACTATTTACTACAGTTATGGTGTGCATGCACAGTCACATTTTCTCCCATTTCCAGAGACAGAACATTGTCTATAAGTTCCACCTTGGAAGCCATTTTCAACATGTTGTGTTTTCAGTGGCTCCAAGCGTCGTATCAACAGACCTATTGACCCCCGACCAAAGTTTCTGTGTTCAATTGAAGAGGTTGTTGTGCAAACGGGGTCTGATTGTTGGGTTGGGTGCAGCAGCTGAGTGTCGACTGGTTGAGCTCAGAGGACCACCAACACCCCAGGAGACGGTTTTTACTGCCACTGCAATGACCAGGCACATGTTAGACCCCGTTCAGCGGCGGTCCTGCCGGGGTACAACACCTCGGAGATCAGGCAGGAAGCCGCCTCTATTCCCGAACGGCTGAGCTCCTGTTGGTCGGCGCGCCGGAGGGAAGTGTGACTCAGCCCGGAGCTCAGGGTGGCTCAATCCAACGTGCAGACAGGGCGTCTGCTTGGCACACAACCTCGTCAGTCCGGACTAAAATACCTTAGAAAGACTGATTCATACATGATTGCAGTGTGTTCTCACTGTAAACGCTGTAACGTTTAGTGAGAAAGCAGCAAAGACATGGGGATTTCGGCTAATGCTAATGCTAATGGGTCAGGTTAGGGTTAGGGTTAGGGATGGTTAGAGTTAGAGTTAGGGTTAGGGTTAGGGTTAGGAACGGTTAGAGTTAGGGTTAGGGTTAGAGTTAGGGTTAGGGTTAGGAATGGTTAGAGTTAGGGTTAGGGTTAGAGTTAGGAATGGTTAGAGTTAGGGTTAGGGTTAGAGTTAGGGTTAGGAACGGTTAGAGTTAGAGTTAGGGTTAGAGTTAGTATCGTGGAAGAGTGAGGCAATACTGATACTATATTCTGTGTTTCATCTGTATTTCCAGACTTTATTTTGTCGTCATTGTGTGCGGTTAACACTGACCTGGCCGTCACAACTCTTAATAAAAGAAGAAGATTCCACTGTGAACTGATATTATGATGTTTATATTAACATGCAGATCCACACGACGTGCAGTCTGCAGGACGACTCGCCTCACTGGCCACGTTTATTTAACGGCCCAGCTAAAAAGCTTCAGTGAGTCATTTGGAAAAGAGAACAAATTATTCAAAAGAGTGGTAAGAGAGACCCCTCCGAGGCCACCATGTTCACCGGAGGACATTTGTTTGCATTCAATTACCTCCTGATGAAGAACAGGAAGACTTGGTCCTAATGAAGCCTCTAATCTGGTCGGGCTTCTTCTTAAATGAATTATAATAATGAGACGAAAAGGCAGCGATTGCAGAGAGGCTTTTTGTGATGTGTGTGTGTGTGTGTGTGTGTGTGTGTGTGTGTGTGTGTGTGTGTGTGTGTGTGTGTGTGTGTGTGTGTGTGTGTGTGTGTGTGTGTGTGTGTGAACAGGTGCTTCCTCCCTCCGCTGACCTTTCCTCTTTACAGAATGACTTCACATGCTCTCTCATGATATCAATAGCACACCCTTAACTCTCAGATTCTATTCACTTTTTTCTTCTTTTTTTTTTGTGTGATTATTATTTTTAGCCGGCTGACTCACGGCTCCCTCCATTGTTTGACATGATCCCTCCTGTTCAAAGCTGCTCGTGAGACGTCTAATAAAGCCTGAGCGAGCAGAAATAGTCTCAGCCGGTGTTGGTGTTCCTGGGCCGCACACGCGGTGCTATTCTCACCACCGGAGACAATAAACAATGTTTTCTTCCCGCCCTGCGACCGCCGCAGCCGTCTGGATAGAGGCGCTGATTGTGCTGCGTTTTCCCACTGCGGTAATTGACGAATCAGTGCAATTAGAGGAGATCAGCTGGCTTCCCGGGGTGTTCGGGACAAATGAGAATAATGGAGTGCAATCAAAAAATAAATTAATAAATAAAGCCCCTCGCAAACTCTGATTGCGCCTTCTGAGAAGATTAAATAGATCACACCACGTCGCATTATCTTGAAGCAAATCACCAGCGTATCGATGGCGGTGAGGCTTTCTGAGCCCAAGAGGTGCAGACGACCCTCCTGACACTCAGGAGTTTCCACAGGATGGGGGATTCCGGGCGGGCACGTGCAGGACGGCCCGATTCGGCATGATGATGTCTTTCCAGTCTGTGCAGAATTTCCTAAAATCAGATGAAGACAGGAAGACACGTCTGAGCTGCAGGAGGACGATATTAAAGGAAACAGGAAGCTCCAGGTGCTGCGGTCACTGTGAGGCCCAGTACCTTCTTGTACTCCAGTACATTTATGAGCCTATTACAACCATTAATGCAATAATGAACAATAAACTAATAATTCTGGCCTTTTTGATGTAATGAAGCTAATAATGTAATAATTTGCAAAAGGATATTTAATTCGTTATTGTAATAATATTTGACCTGTAATGTAATCAGTTATTAAATTAATGAGCGGCATTTAAAATTCCTTTTCAAAATGTAATCCACAAACTACAGATGTTTTTAAAAAAACAAAACAAAAAACCTTAAAAAAAACCTTCTCTTAATTGTCTTTTATGTGTTACTTTTGAACCCAAGAATACCTACAATTTCTACAGTTTGTTTTTGATTACCTGTATTTTGTTTTCCTGTAGCACTTTGAGATAGTTTAAATGTAAAGTGTATTATAAATAAAAAAAGTTATTATTATTATTATTATTATTATTATTATTATTATTATTATTATTATTATTATTATTATATCTGCAGCCAGTCAAGTCGTATTCCATAAATAAAATGACATTCTTTGGCTTTTTTTTTGCAGGTTTTGTGCAATTTTCTTATTAAAAAAAAATGCTGAGTTGTAATATTCAGTCCAACAAACTCATTTATGGTTGTAAAGACACATGAAATATTTTATTACATGAATTTAATCACATTTTAGACTATTTTATTACATTATATTACATTTACAACTTCATTACATCCGAAATGGCCACAATGATTCTATTACTCACTACTGTTGCCCTAATAGAAGGTTGGTACTTATGTATTAATAATTATCAATCCATAGTTTTACTTTTACCAGTAAGTATGGGTGTAGAAGCTTAGTCCAATACTAAGCTTTGTTGTTTGTTTAACTCCTAGGAGAGACCTGGATGACGCGCTGTTTCTGCATATGTTGCATCCAATAACCTTTCTTTAGACGTGTCTTTCTTGCTTTCTGCGTTGCATTTATTTACGAAGCACCATGTGCAAAGAAATCACTGTCCAACAAGTTGTTACCGACCATACATACAGATCCGCCACAGCAGGTCCTTCTTTACTGCATGCCGCTTCAGCGGTCTAAAACCATGAGCCCTTCCGGGGTCAAACAACAACATCCTGTCTGTTCACAAACGTCATACTCTTATAGGCTGCGTTAAGCAACCCAACAGCGACACCTAGTGTTCTTCATCATACTGATTGTCAGATGTGCAGAAGAATAAAAATCATATTAAAAGGGTGGACATGTGCATAAAACTATTGGAGCTCCAACAGTGACCTAATAAAGGGGTGAGGGGTGAGGGGCAGCATGGTGGTCTGGTGTTTAAGCACGGTGAGATTATCCCCGCTCTGGGTTTGAGCTTCACTCATGCGTTGGGCCGTTAAATGTAAACTGCTCTCTAAGCATGAGTTGGTCTTTCTCTCTGTCTGTGTGTGTTTGACTTGTGACGGACTGGTGACCTGTCCAGGATGAGCTGTGATATGCTCCCTGGGACACGACGTCAACTTCAACAGCACGAGATGGTTCACGTTCAGAATTCAATCACTGTGCGCTGCATCCATTGTCAGCAGGCCGTAATTAATCTATTTTTAAAGGAGTCATATTATCCAGCTTTTCAACACTCTCAGGGTCTATTGGTCCAAAATCATTGAGTTCAAAGTTTCTAGCTCCTCCTTGATTTTTCTCCGTTTGAATATTGGATCATAGGAGCTACATTCAGAATCTGCTGTGTCTGTGCGAGCTGGACTGGCTCCGCCCACACATGCCCATTTTGGGAAGAGGAGGAAGTACTTCCTCTCGTGGTGCCATGTGCCAGAGCAGAGCTGCCTAATTGTGGGAGGAGTCAAAGGGAGGGCCTACCTTGATTGGGATTGGCTAAACCCCCGGTGACACTATATAGGGTTTGATTTCTGAGAGGTCCCGGGGATACTTACCACAGAGCGTCGTACACGCCCCCCTGGCATGCTCATCACATAGTTTTCAGCGTTTCTGCCGTTTCCATGGAAAAACAGATCATTTTCAAAACATCGTCATGTAAATGCAAAACCTTTGTGAAACGAAAACACATAAAAGTTACATTTTCTCTTGGAGGTTGTGTAAATGGGGCCGGGGATTAAATACTGAAACGGCCACAAGTGTTGTCGTCCCTCAAGTGGACAACTTGAGGGACGTCCCCTCAAGTCCCTCAAGTGTTGTCATCAGACAAATGTCAGCAAACAGTGAAATATCCACTACAGGTTGTTCAAATGGGTTTGAAGTTCCATGTTTATCAGTCTGTCCAGTGAAGTGGCAGATTAACCTGCAGATTATGGAGAATTGAGCAGTTGATTGTTACGGCCCACAGGCTGCGTGGCCTCGCCTCGGCCTCTGTGTTTGTGTTTGTTGGCGTTCTGTTGGACAGGAGGTGTCCTCACCGGCTTCCTCCTCCTCCTGTCCTGATGTGGAGCTCTCTGATTGGAGGATGACTGCTGATTGGCTGAGCTCCGCCCACCAGCTGGGACCATTTAAACAGCTCCAGCAGGCTCCTCATGGCGTCTGGTGCAGGAGGAGTGTGTTCAGTCTGCCCAGAGAACCTCGGTCTGTGTTTGAATTGCTGTGTGATCTTTCCACTCTAAACCTTTCCATGTCCATGTGAGTTAAACTTTGGTCAACAGGACTCCTCGTCCAGCAGTTTGGTGAAGGTACCAGCTGGTTCCTGTTGTGGTAGTTAGTGGTTTTGTTTGTTTCCATATTGCCGCTCTTTCGTTCATTGAATTTGTTTGAGTTGAACTTTAGTTAACGGCCTTCTAGTGAAGAAGCTGCCTTTTTGTTATATTAAATCAAAACATTGTGGAGTTATTGGGCATTACCTGTAGTATTATTGTGTCTTTAGGTCTCTGTTTGATTATTGTAAACCTGAGAACTCCAAATAAAACCCAAACTCACCTGGTTGTCACTTCCTCCACCTACATCCTTCTCTGAGCAGAGCCGGTCGTACCAACCACTTTAAAGTCTATTTTAAAAATTACTTTAGGAAGCAGCTAATTAGTTCTTATCTCTGTACGTCAGCCTGCCATGTGGCTGTAAGACCTCTTTTCTCCATGTCAGCCAACATGTTCCGATGGGAGTCAGAGGGAAACCCGCTGAGGTCAGCTATTTCTGAATCTTCGTTAAAAATTCAAAAGGGCACTATAGTACAAAGTGCTCCGGCAGCGACCGAAGCCCCTTATATAAGTTCTCATCATCGTACGAGACAGAAAAAGATGTAGGAGGCGGAATAATTAGAAGTTTCTCTGAAGTGTTTGTCCTGTGTTTGCCCTCCTGATCTTCCTGGAAGCTATTAGTGCAGCTATTCATCGCATTCCATCAGTCAGCTGGAGGAAGTTCACCTAGTTGGAATTAACAGAACCCTGGGTTCTGTAAATCAAGCAATTTTGTCCATTCAGAATAAGACTGATAAAGCTCTAGATATACTTATGATTGGTCTTGTGAATTCATGGTATTGGATTTGGAACGTCCGCCCACAAGCCTCTTGCACCTCTCTGCAGCTAATTCCTGACATTTTTTATAATATTTATTCATTTAAATTCAATGTGTGCTTTTGTGCTCAATTTCTCATGAGATGATTGGGGGAAAAAAATACATGTGATTTATGAGGATGTATGAAAGCAGCTGATGTTGGTGCTTCTCAAACTGCCTTAATGAAATCTGATACGGTAGAAAACATCAGGATTACTTTGAGGGTTGAGAAACATATTTACTGTATGAAGGTCATTTTTCAGAAACTTTCATGCAGGAAGTATTCACGGTACAATCAGTGACAAGTTACAGAATATTTGATCAGATGTGTCAAACATATTTTAGTTCAGGTTCCACATACAGTCCAGTTCAATATAAGTCACGCTTCATAAATCTGTGAATTTCTGTATTTGTGCGATTAGTTCATCCAGGGAGTGAATTTCTTTTGAAGTTTCTGTGTTTCAGTCACATTTCTTGATCTCTACAACGTGGTTATCAAATCAACTCGAGGCCAGAACGCTGAAGGACGCCGGGACAAAGGAGCTATAAGAACTCTGAAATGAAAACAGTCACTTTTCCCTCCTCAACTCCGCAATCGGACTTTCAGGTGAAACTGTTCTGAGATGGAGATGAATCCGCTTCACCTTGTGCACAACGTCTCTATGGTGTCTGCCACGTGTCGGCTCAGGGAACCTTTAGATGTCTGCTGATTTGTCGCCGTGGAGGTGGAAGAAGGAACTGATTCTACCTGAAGAGCCGATCAATAATCAGCGCTGCCATTAAATTCATTTGAGAAACAACATGAGGCCTATCGAGGGACGAAAGACGGGTTACGATTCCCCCCGGGGGGCACGCTGAGTTCCTTTACAGGAGCAGATATGGGATTTTTAAACATGTACCGTCACAGTTGGAGCCGGAAAAAAAAAAGTTTTTGTTTGTGTTCATCCCTTCTTCTGTCAGTTCAGGCTACGATGGCCGACCAATCAGAACAAGAGCCACATAAGCCTCGTTTCCACAGTGCCCCTTGGTGCTGGTCGGGCGGGGTCGGCTATCCGTAACCAGAACCGTATCAGTGCCGCGTTTCCATTACACGGGGTTCGGTTTGAAATGTAGGCGGGGTTATGAACTGTTGCGTAATCACGCAGGATGTGACGCCATAACGGGAGGACATTTTCAATAAAGTTTCCTGATTGGTGCAGAAGAACTGATTGGAAATGGCTGCTTGCCGGGAGAACAGCGGTCGTCACGGACCAATGAGCAGACGGCAGTGTCGAAGCTCCTCCCCCTCATATCCGGCACGTTGCGCCTGGTACCCCAAGTGGAGGGGTAGCGAGAAATGGTTACCAATGGTACCGGTTGGTAACGGTTCTGAGTCAGTGGAAACGCACAACAACCGGTTCCGACCTGACCCGTACCGGCACCAAGGGGCACTGTGGAAACGGGGCTAAAAAGAACGGTGGTGCTACAAAGAGCCACAACGTACAAATGTGGGCTGACGAATAAACTCCCTCTCTCACACAAACATGAAATGACATAAAGGGAATTACCTACATAATGGGCAGTTACATTTATATTTCTTATTTAACTTTACTAAAAATGTTTCATCCTATGTGGAGCCATGTCATGTTTCCCTCATGGATTAATGAAGTGATCTGATTCTGTTGTTTGACACGTCTCCACATGGGAATGCAGAAGTTAGACGACAGTCGGCAAGGCGTGGATTTACAGAATTAACAGGAATAATTTCATCCCCTCAGCCCAAACAAATATGCAGGGACCGTCTGCAAATTGCGAAACTGCTACAGCTGTAAAGACAAGTACAACAAACCACATTCCGCCAGCTGTTGTAGTGTGATCAAGTGAAGGCTGCAGTGATTCTGGTGAATACCAGTCATGTTATTAGGTGTTTCTGTGGTATCGGGCTTCACGTTTGCAGCAGATTGTAATTTGCAGACGGTCCCTGCACACTGTCACTGGTCATAGAGAACAACTTTCATCAATCACCGCCTATAAAACAGGAAGTTATTGATGAACTGATCAGTGGGAAAGACGGGACAGAAGACAGGACAGAGGACGGGACAGAAGACGAGCAGTGACGGAGTTTTCTCTACATGCAGTGTTTCCATCATTCAGAGGAAACTACATTGATTTCATGGTCATTTTTCCCCTTGGAGTTTGTTCGAGCCGCGGTTAAGATTTTACTTCTTTCTGTTTCATAAACTCTTTGTGTCGAACTCTGTTCAGCTCAGAAAGCTGAAGTCTAAGAAACATCTTGAGGAATTACTGAACAGGTCGTCAGTCATCGAGTGCTGAGTCGGCTTTTAATCACTGAGTTACAAAAACACTGACAGATGTTGTCACTGAGTCACCGTGAAAACTTGTATTTTCCTTTGAGGAAACAAATCTCTCTTAGTTTATTCTATATCTTTGCTTATCTTGTCTCATATCAGCTTATTTTAATTTATCTGAGTTTATTTTATTTCATTTCTCAGCTTATTTTCTATTTGCTTAGTTTAGGTTATTTTAATTTAGCTTATCTTAGCTTTTATCTCTCTATCTATTCATCTATTTATTTATTTATTTAGCTCATGTTCTAATAATCCCCAGGAGACTAAAAACACCGGGTTTGTCAGTGTGGGTTGTTTTATTGTTTTATTTTCTCCCTTGTGTGGAATTGGTAAACTTTTCTATATGTACATATCGATTTTGTTTTGAAATAATCCAAACCTGTGATGTCAGCGCAGCACTGAGACCCGAGCTCAGATGTCAGGAGCTAAAATGTTTACCAGATTAGATTTGGACCATATAAACACTTTAATCTGAGTGGATTTACACCATGTGATTTGAAATGAACAGAAATGTCACAGTGCAAAGCATTATGGGATTGATCCACTGAAATGACAAGGGTCTCACCTCGGTGGATAAAAACGTTCCCAAAACTTTATTCAGTTTTCATGTAAACAGAAAAATCGGATCAGAGAATCAGAACCAATTCAGATTGACCAGAAAGTAAAGGTTTATTTATTCACTGCACTTTGCACCAGAAGATTTAAATAACATTTTAGTTTTTTTTAATTGTCATTTTCCAAAGTAAAAGTTTGATTTTCTGAAAATATAAACATTTTCAACTTTTGAATTTAAAGGTTATTATGGCACTAATTCACCCGTCCACCTGATTCAATATGAAATCTGAAATAAAATGTTTGACACCCTAAATGACCTGAAACCAGCCAGTGTGAACGAGCATTATTGCTCCTTTAAACATGATTAGCAGTTTCACTGCGATATACGTATTCAGGAATTACTGCATTTTCTGACTACAACAAACCAGATGCATGTATTTAGAAGGCCGTCCCCTCCAGCTCTCCTCTGTCGTGTAGAAACGTTCCTGTTTGCTTCTGCTTGTGGCTTTAAATCATGGTGAGTTTCAACATGCGTCTGAAACGAGCTGACGCTTCACTTCTGTCCCGCCACCTCCGGTCTTAATGCCACGAATATAATGCTGATGCAGCTGTTGCTGTTGTCAGGCATTAAAAGTGGGATTATAATCTTTCCATGAGGTTGTTAAGTAGATTCACAGCAGCCAATAATAAACAGGGAAGTGTGATTCTGGGTTTCTCCTATCAGGCGGTTTCACATTCAACCACAACCAACTGAGATAAGAGGAAATGATGGACTTTATTGTCATACACTGAGATATGGACGTGAACATATTAAACACACAGAAGAGACATATATACTCAACATATCTGTATTTGATGCAGCTGCAGGATGGATAACAGGGGATAAAGCTAAGAATAGGTTTTTGTAGGAAGCAATCCATCACTCCCATGAAAAGGAAATGTAATTCCAATAGTTTAATGCAAATCAGCACACCGGTATGCAGGTTCTTCTTCTGCTCTGACTGATCTTGTGAGTGAACAGCTGAATGCTGATGGTTGCAGTTCATTGCTCAGTGTGAGGCTGCAGAACAGAAATGTGTAGAAAAAAAACCACACCAGCACAAGAATAACCTGAAAACTAATGAAGAATTAGTAAAACTCAGATTCAGGCCACGGAGACGTGAATCTTTTGTTATGCTTTGGGAGTCTGTTGGCATGACAGCGGTGCTGGGAGCCACAGAAAAAACAACTTTTATAAAACGCTCCGACTCCATTTCCATGGCAACGGGGGGGGAACACAGCTTTTTCTTAACGCTGTGTTTCCATGGAAACAAGGGAGGAACACCACGTCTCCGTGTAAAAGGGGGAAAACACAACGTTTTAAAAATGCTCCTTACAGGGAACAGTGCAACTTTATGAAAGGTTTTTTTTTCCATCTCCGTCTCTATGGAAACGGGTGAAAACCACTTTTTGAAAATGCTCCGTCTTCATGGGAATGGGAGAAAAAAAGGCAACTTTTTTCTCCATGGAAACGAGGAGGGGGGACGCAACGTAAAATCTCACGTTCAGGCCCCGTTTACACGACAACGAATACGAGTGTATTTTCACTTTTGGGGGGTCCGTTTACACGACACCAGTGTGCGGATCCCCTGTATCCGTGAAGTTGTAAACCAACATGGCCGACCCGTAGTGGTTTGACTCGCGGTCGTATTCTAGTTTTATCATCCAGGTGAGTAGTTTGAAAGTTGAGACTCTCCCTGAGAGCATCTGATGCATCATCAGTTCATACAGATGTCAGGTTCTCTCCATTTTAATCACATTTATAGTGTATTGTTTTCTGTGTGGTTTCATGACAAAATCAAGCAACAGCGCCCTCCCGTGGCCCGGTATAGTAACTACATCGTCGTTAGTGTGTCTGCAGCTGGAGTGTAAACACACTCCTTTTTTAACGGATTAGGTGTTGTCACGTGAAACGTTGTCGTGTAAACAGGGCCTCAGATCAGGTGGTGGAGCAGGAAGACCCTTAAAACTTTGTTTTCCAGGACTAACGGCGGAGACACCGCTGGTTTTAAGAGCCAAGTCATGTGACCACTGTAACAACAGTGGAAACCCACACATGCACAGGGAGAACATGCAAACTCCACACAAACTTAGAGTTCTGTGATATTAAAACCTGCAAGTTATACAAGACTTATATTTGTCTTTTGTTAAAACAGAAATTGTTCATTACATTCATTATGAATTCAATTCATCCATCTTCTTCCGCTTATCTGTTTCCGGTTCGCGGGGGTGACAGTCTGAGCACTGTCACCCAGATCACATCGCACCTCAATTCAATTCAATACAACTTTATTTATATAGCACCACATACAACATGGTCATTTCTCAGTACTTTTAACAGACAGAAACCCAACAAAGCCTTGATATGTGTAGAGTCAATATGCCTAATTAGTCTTTTCATCTTCTTGCGTGTCACCGTTGCTCATCACATTCAGAAAAGGAGACTTTCTAACCAACATGCGGCTCAGAATAAATTAATATGGGAGAATGTGTTAGTATATTGACTTTCAGTGTTAAAACGCTGCGCCTGTCTGTCCTCCTTCCTGTCTCCATCATTAGATCTCGTGTCCATCATCGCTCTTGTGTCCCTCCTCCTCCTCACCTCCTGCAGCATCTTCTCCTGTAATCCTCTCTCTCTCCCGTCGCTCTTTGTTTTGGACCAGAACTCGGTTCCAATCCCTTTTTAATCCAATTACTCCTCATGTTTGCAGCCTGTGAGGCCGACACGGTGATCCATCACCTGCTTGAGCTCACCTGAAATCAACTGTGAACTGAGACCGAAGTTTATCTACAGGGAAACAGAGGCCGTGTGCAGAAATGGATCTCATTAGGATGTCCTCAACGCCGGCAGTGTCTCCGCTCACCGCCGCTGCATTAATCACAGGACGCCGGTATTGTGATCCTCACGGCGGCATCATTTGAAATGCTGAAGATGAAATTTCATCAAACTGGTATTTTCATCCCACATAGTTCATGACTCTGTCAACATATTCTGTCATTATTTCAATCACAGTCAAACAGTTTAGAGCACAAACTTTCCTAAAGGGTGTTTTTCCTCTTTTTAAAACCTTTACATTTCTTTACAAAGCCTCTTATACGCTTTTTATAGAGCAATATTCCTCTGGAACATGCATTTATGGGACGAGCAGTAGAGCAGAGTGGGTTGTGCTTGTGACAAACACACACACCAAAAAAATAAAAAAATGGCAAAAAATTTTTTGAAATCAACAGAAAAAAATGCTTAAAATTGCTGAAAAGGTCAAAACCCTCTAAAACAGAAAAATATAACTTAAATGGGGAAATTAAAAAAAAATCCCCCAAAGAAGTCAACAGTCAAAATAATCTTCAAAAAAGTGGGTGAAACTGCCAAAAATCATCTACATAAAAAGCTCAAGATATAATAGAATGTACCATGAGAGGAAGTGTGCGGTGGTCGATTGTTTCTTTGTTGTAGTAATGCTCCTTCTCCTGTTCAACCCGTTTTAAACGAGCCCATATTCCTAAGCAACGTGCATTTGGAAGATGAGCAGTGGAGCTGAGTGGGGAAGGACTCATCAGGCCAGACGCCAGGACCTTCCTCGGTGAGAAGCACTGGAGGAAGCAGCCAACAAGGCCAAAAATCAAAAAACAAGGAGAAAAGCCTTGAGCATGAGGAACAAAGAAATCATAAGAACACAACCAATACCGAAACGCAGACAAACAACAAACGAGACACACAAGAAAAGCCTCAATATGTCCCAGAGCCACCAGGTGACGACAATCACACACTGGTGAAACACATCAGGGCGAGGAACAGCAATCAGACACGAGGAGGGGAAGTAAAGGAGCCTGAAACCAGAGAGGACGGCTCCGTTCACACGGCAGGATACAATTTTTAAAAAAACATTTTTTATGATCATTCACATTTCATTTTAATCGCGACCTGCATCAGACTGCCGTGCGAACGTGATCGGAGCCCAGCGCACAGAAGACGCTGTTGACAGAAATAAATATGGACGCCACGCCAGTCAGCAACAGGGTTGCCAGATGTGACCCACTGTTTTCCAGCCAAAGCAGGTAAAACCACCACACCTCAATAAAAACCAGCTCAAATCTTAGCCTGTGTAGGAATCATGTTAAAACCCTAAAACTTTTATAAGAATAATGTAATAATGAACACGCCATGAACACACAAATCCACAAAATAAACAAAGTTAAAAGGTAAGAGAGTTTGGCATACAGCCATATCTGGCAACACAGGTCAGATCCATTTTCAAGTGGTTGTTAAATACAAGCCGACAAAATCTAGACGACATGAGGAGGGAAAGAAGGAGGAGAAAGAGGCCAAAAGAGAGCACAGTTTTTAACAACTTGGTCGTCTGTCCACTAGAATGTTTGAGTTACAAAATGTTGTAGCAGCGACCAGCAGTGGCACGCAAACGGAATCTGAACCTTTTCTCATTCAAAAATGCAAAAACTTGAAATGTTGTGTATAGAAATTCAAAATAATACAAGAAAGTATTTGTAACCTGACATTGCACTCACAGAAAATAAAAAAAGAAGAAATGTGCACTATGACAGAATCGCCTCCACTGGTCCGAAACACTGAAGTGATGATCTGGATGTGGAGGATGGAGGACATGCAAGGCGGGTGTGGGATATAGATAAATGATTGAATTACCAAAATCTCTTCTTTCTTCCTTCAATACGTCAAGAAAAGCAGTTTTTCATTCAATCCACATGCTCGGCTCTGCTGCTCATTACACAAATGCATGTTGGCTTTTTTTTTTATTTCACAAATTTGGCACCATTTGAAAGGAGAATAATATTCAGGCTGCGTTGTTATTAAAAAATGAGCCCCAGATTGAATTTGTATATCCATAAACTAAACAACAAAGGCCAATATGATCCAGTCAAGGTTAATGTAATCCTGAACAATGCTTGGAAGTAAAAGACCCGATTGTTCCTTTTTCCTCCTCAGGGTCAGAGGAGGACAGAGCCGATCCCAGAACACAATGGTTCCTGTGCACGAAAAGGAAAAACCAGCTCAAACTGTAAGAGAAAAACAGCTCGAATCACTAAAATAGAACAATTGCTCGAATGGAGATAAAAAAAGTACCTTGGATTTAGATCCAAAGAGTCCAGACTTTATTGAAAAAAAAGTGGTGACAGAATCAGAGTGTTTTCAAAAAGTTCCACCTTGGCAATCATTTTCAAAATCTTGTGTTTTCTGTGGCTGCGAGTGTCGTCATCGTGGAAACACTACAAAAGTTTAGAGTTTTCACTTGAAAACGTTGTTGTATTAACGGGCCGAACACAGACAGTTCATCGTTTCCATGGAAACAGACATGTCTCTTTTTTTTCTTCTTTTTTGGGGGGGATTTGGACCAACAGCAGATGGCGGTAGTAAAACTTAATGGATGCCAACTGCCGTTAAACCCAGAAGAAGAAGAAGAAGAAGAAGGTGGTTGTGGTATAAACAGGGTCTTAATAACAACCATGATGTGAGTCACCAGATCTGCTCAGTCGTCTGCCAACATGATGAAAAACCTTCTGATGTCTCTCGACACTGTGGTGTAGCCTGCAACTCATTGCTCGAACATAAACTTGAAAATGGAGGTGGATTATGAGTGATTCCTGTGGTTCTGCCTCCATGTGTGCAGTATATTGTTCCATTACAGTACTTTGTTATGGCCCAGGAGAGCGCGGGCACGAGATGAAAGCTGTTGTTTTACATCACAACATGAAAGTGCTTGGTGTGGCCGTGCCAAGCCAAGAGCGGCTGCAGGCTCTGTGGCAGAGTGCATCACACCTGCAGCCTGCATGTTTTCACTGTGGTGAAAGAGGAGGCAGGAAGCACATCAAATTCATTCGAGGCAATGCCCTCTTACGTTATGTTTTGTACTGTTCTGTAGTGAAACAGAGGAGAGCAGCCCATAATGCAGCTGCTGGAGGCTGGTTGTTGTTTTAAAAAAGCCTGTTAATGCTGCTCTTAAACATGCACGACCTTCACCGACTCCCCCCAAAACAATAAACAATCACATGAATGAACCTCTGACCCTCCATCCTGAGGACCTCCTGCTCCTGCGTCCAGCTCCAGATCGGCGTTATGGATGATGGATTTATCGCCGCGCGGCAGAAACACTCACACCTGCAGAGAGACGAGCATCAGAGGATGGAAATAACCAGAGAGGGAGGGAGGATTGTTCTTATTTCTAGCATGAAGGATTAAAAGTGTTCCTGAGCCGGTCGATGCTTTAAAGAAGAAATAGAAGTGATTAAAAATGTGTATATTTGTTTGGTTAATCCAAACGTTTTGACAAGCCACAGTTTTGATTTCCCACACACAACAGGACAGGGACTGTATGAAGTGGTTTATTATAAAGAGCTTTAAAACGAAACATGAGCTTCATGCAGACCGATGATAAAATAAAATATATATGTTTATTGATACTTTGTATCTATTGCATTGTAAATGTTTTAATTCTATTTATTTATTTATGTATGTTTATTTATTTATTTCCAAACATGCAAAAACATTAAAAAAGAAAAAAGAAACAAACAGAATAAATAAATACATAAAAGAGACACTCGTCCAAAGGAGTAATCCATTTGTACTTTACACGTTCGAAAAGGAGAAGTAGAAGTAGAAAAAGGAGAAACTATGGGAATATAAGACAAAATAAAAAAATGTCATGGAAACAGAACAAGTCAGATCTTTATGAAAGATTTCACATATATTCACTTACCTTGTCGCTCCGTCGCCGCCTTCAGAAGAGACACAACAAGCGGAGGATTGCAGCTCGTGGTGGGTTCAGCTTTATAGAGCTACCAGAGCAGAGCAGTCAAACAGAAAGCCTGAGGACCGAAACTAACCCTAACCCTAACCCTAACCAGCCAGGAGGCTCTGATCCGCCCAAAACCACCAAGAAAATTAGTAAAAAAAAAATTCCATAAGGTTTCATTGAAATTAGTGTCATGTTGAGATTGTTGTCATTTTCAGTTGTAAAGTTTGGTTTTGTCAAAATATCGACATTTTAATCAACTGTACTCTGAGCCCCAACAAAGAAACAGTTGAAGGTTTAAATCTAAAGGTTATTAAGGCTCTATTTTCCTGGTCCCGTGATTATACTCCGTTATATGCGGCCGCTGAACTCAAATATGTTTTGATAATGATTCTAAAATGCGTTTAGCTTTTAATTCCAATCGTTTTTTTTGTTAGTCTTGTGAGGAAGGAGCCACTTCTCTTACATTTGATCTGAGGCACGATCAGCCTCAACATGTCACACCTTGGTACAAAGCAGGAGGTTTGATGGTCCACAGGGTTCGCATTCAAAATTATAACAGATACAATTCACAATACTGACAGCTGGATGTTGTTTTGATATATTTGTTAAAGTTTATATAGCGAGAAATAAAGATATCAAATTGAAACATTTTGAAATTGTGTTATCAAACAAATGACCATTAATTACACGTAAATACACAAAAGTATCAAAAATCGGTACCTTTGGTATCGAATCCCAGGCGCCGGGTATCGGTACGGTATCGGTTCAAACATGGAAGGTTCCCATTCCTCCCTGCATGAGATGAAAACGTACCAGCTTTTCCTGTAAATAGACTTTATCACTGTGTTCATGACACCTCATGACAATAAACAAGAACCGCTGCAGTTTGATCGGACACGTTTGCCACACAGTGTTCGAGTCCTTCGACTGTCCTCTGCCGTAGAGACGAGCCTGTTGGCTGCTGTTGGTGTAAAGTCGGCGGGACCACGTCTCGTCTCTGGTCTCGGGGCTCCATCCAGTCACTCCACGCTGAACTCCAGTGGACGAACGCAGGACAGAGATTATTCCCAGCGTCGGGCTCAAAGCCTGGAAAACCCTCATTTTAATATCTGTCAACTTGAGGCATCCTACAATGATGCATAAATGATGATGTCATAAATAATATAAACACTCAATCTTTATACATTTTAAAAACAAAATTCAGTGTAGATTCTCTTCTGAATACTTCTGCTCCCGACTGGATGTTTTCCTAATGAAAGAGTGAAGAATACTTAGTTTTCCTCGTCCTCACTTCTCCACACCTCCGTCAGTGTCATGAGGTGGAAAAACAAAAGCCTTTAAAGCAGCAGGAACGCCCCCCCCCCCCCCCCCCCCCCCCCCCCCCGCGGGGAATTAAAACTCTCTTTTGATAGTCACATTAATGAGGTTAATTAAAGTGGGTGAGCAGCTCCAGCCGGATTCACAGGATTTAGAATCATCCCACAGCTCACTGGGTTAACTGGGCCAGCTCTGCAGCACTGAATTACCAGGTTTGTTTCACTACAACTGGGCGGCCTTACGCAATCCGGATGCATTATACAACACATTGGTACATTATACAAGAGCATTAAAGCTGCATGACCCCCCCCCCCCTCCCCCCACCTTCCCACATATAATGATAATGTCTTTATTTGAAAGCCACTGCAGTTGAAGAGTAACCAGCCTCAGAGTTCTTGATATTAATTCACCGGTTTCCTTGGAGTGACTCTATCTTGCGGTCTAAGCTGAAGTGCTGAGCAGCCATGACACTGCTCTCCAATCAGTCACCCTCTGGGAAACGTGACACTTATTATGATGGAACAATGGCGGCGATCGGCCTCACGCGGGTCCCAGGGTCACTCCGTCAATCGGACCTTTGTCTTTAATCAGAAAATATCCATGATAAAAGCTGCGTTCTTCCTGTGGCGCGCTCGGATGTTTCCGTTGTGCCGTCGATTCTTCACAAGGAGCTCTTTCGGGCCGTTTCCAGTCGGAATCCAGCGAAAGAGGCAGCAAGGTGAGGCGAGCTGTTAATAGGTTTTTGTTCTGGGTCACAGGTGAAGGTTTGTCGAGGCTCTGTTCCCAGCAGCCCCCCGGGGCAGCGCCTCGGCCAGCTGCCGGGTTCTGCTTCACACTCATGCTTTGGTTTTTCAGCATCTCTCCCTCCTCTGTTATTTTCATAGAAATGCTCAGTCAGCAGACGGCACAACGTCTGGCTGCTCGCCGCTGCAGGTTGTTAGAAGTAATGAACACCTTCAGCCATTCTGCGCCACAAACACAATGAAATGGTTTGAATCTTCTCGGAACCCTCGGAGGTGAAACGAGCCGCCATGTCGCCGGCCTGCCACCAGGCAAACAGGGATTCTATCTGGGACAGAAGAAAGATCTGCAATGTTTTGAAACGTCCTGGTGTGATTGGAGGAGCTGAGTCAGCGTCCTCCCAGAGCTGCTGCCAGAGAGACGCTGCTGCTTCACTTCAGTAGGAAGAAACGAGAGGCGGTGGTTCAGTCCAGCTGCTGGGTTCTGTTTGGTCCGAACGCTGAACTGACCAGGATTCATGGTGTCATGAAAGTTCATTCATTCATTCATTTTCTTCCGCTTATCCGTTTCCGGGTCGCGGGGTGACAGTCTGAGCACCGTCACCCAGATCACATCGCACCATTTTAAGAACCTTCCTGCAGGTGGTGAGCCCACGGGAAGTTACAGTCTTTTATTTTCTTTCTTTGCTTTTTACGTTTTGTCACTTTCCCCCCTTTTTTTAAGATTTCTTTTTAATTTTCACTCCCCGTCTTTCATTTCTTCCCTTTTTGTTTAATTCGATTTTAACATTTTTTCTTTTCATCTTTTTTTTTTCTTTCTTCCCTCCATTTTCTTTTTCACCAATATAATTAATCCCCCCCTTTTTCTTATTTCTTCCTTTTTCTTATTTCTTCCTTTTCCTTATTTCTTCCATTTTTCTTTCTTGTTTCATCTTTTATTTTCCCCCTTTTTTTCTTTACATCCTGTTTTCTCTTCTTTTTTCATTTCTTTCTTTCTTTTCTCTCACTTTTTCCTTGTTTCCTTTTTTTAATTCCTTCTTTGTTCTGTGTATTTTTCTTCCTCAGTCACACATCCAAACATGGAACCTTGTCATCCGGAGCGATCTTCGTTTGATTTCTTTTACCAAACATGACCCAGTTGTGCTTTTATAAACTCCTCTGACCAACAGGCAGACAATCCTGAGCGTCTGATTTTCCTTCGCCATGTTTCATTCGATGTGAAATGAAAGTAAGAAAAGAATTATAACTGATAGATCTTCTCTGCATTGAAGTCAGGGACAGTAAATGGAGCTCAGAGCACCTTGTTAAAAAAAAAATCAGACGTCAAGAAGATCAGATTTTAGTTTTTGAATCTAATTCAACTTTATTGTTTCCAGACAAGCTCGCTGACGATTCCATCTTTAATCAATCTGGTTTACAGCGCTTACAGCGCTGGCCGTTCCCTGACTGACAGTCCAGAACCTTTTCACCGGCGGGCCGCACTCTGAGAAATGTGCTTGGCAGCGAGTATTGATTTTCAGCGCTCGCCGCTCGGCCTGTTTGTCTGGACAAAGGTTGGAGCCCGACTTCCGCAGACACCGTCTCTAATGTGTCTGTTTGAAGAGGCTGTTTCTCGGTTTATACTTTCATTCTGGTCAGAAAACAAACCAGCAAGAAGCAATGAAGAGCTCAACGGACAAAAGAGATTATTAGAACGCAATCTGCCTCTTTCTTTTCATTTCTTTTTTTTAAACGAATTTAATTAATTGGCTCATGATCATGAGACGAAACAGGAGAAGACGACCTTATGTAATGCTAATGCTAAGGTAACCCAGGTTAAAAAGGCAAAAACAAGATAAAATCAGAAGAACAACCTATAATTGACGTAATAGTATAATTATTACATCTTAAGTGTTGATTATTTTTAACTAATTTGCACAGAGAAGACACCAAATCCAGTTCCAGACTCTTTATTCAGTTTTACATAACAAACAATGTATTTATGATGCTGGACCACAAACGTCAGCGACTCCAGTCCAGATGCTGACGGTGTGTCTGATTTATTAGGTTTTAGTCAAAACACAAGAAAACTCTTTGCACAACCAGAACGTCAACAGTTTATTCTAGAGCGACGTTCTGCTGTGAATCTGAGCGGCAAGAGAGAGCGTTGATGCAGATCTTAATATTTGTAAGGATCAGAAATGCTCCAGCTGATCTCTGCACGCTGCCATTTATCTTATCATCGAAAACACCAGAGGGCGTTGGTAAAAGAATGTCTAACTTCTCTTATCACACACACACACACACACACACACACACACACACACACACACACACACACACACACACACACACACACACACACACACACACACACACACACACACACACACACCAGGCAGTGGCCGACGATCACTGATGCTTTCATAAGATGGTGAGTTTCGACACATGAAGTGTAAAACAGGTCAAACTGGCTGGCAGCTATAATGAGAGGCTGCTTTGGTCCGCCACTGAAATCAGGAGCCTTTTGTTTGATAATTACTGAGATTTGGGAGCAGTGGATCAGCCGGTGACATTCTGAGGCCTCGTTTAAACAATGATGTTGAAAGTGAAAAGAGAACTCTCCCAGCATTTCGAGCGTCCGTTTTACACGAAAACACAACTTTAGGTTTCTGGTTCAGAGTTACTATGAGTATTCCAAACCTGTAGGGGGCAGTATAACGAGAAGCATGAAGCCATGATTGCCATCAGAATCCTGTGAACCTCGGGAATCACACACCTTTGGTCTTGTTCACTGATGATGGTGCACAGCTCGTTTATATGGACCAATAATGAAGCGGAGCTCCTCCCAAACGTGGCGGTAGAAAATAACCTAAAGCATAAAAACAAGCAGCTTTCACTGGATCCAGGTTCATCACAGCGTTGAGACTGTAAACACGAGTCGCACACAGACGACGCCGATGACGCTTCTGTTGCATACTGTGACACAAACCTACCCTCCCCCTCTTTAGAGGCAAACGGAGACACAGAGCTTTTTCTAAACCTCCACCGTGGTCTGAATGTTCAGAAAATATCATTTATGGCGACTCGTAGCTGCGTTTATCTGTAAATGCAAGAAAAGCAGAGAAATATCACAGTTTTTGTAAAAACATGCGCGGAAACGTGGCCTGAGGGAGAGGGGATGAAGTCCAAAACAGAGCAACAGCGCCCCGTGTGGCAGCTGCAGTGCAGCGCGGGACACTTTTATATGTTGGATTGAACTCAGTTGTTGCTGTGTAAAAGCAAAACTTTTTTCCAGAACAAAAATAAAAAAATGATGGATTTTCACTTGCAACTTTATCTGTGATGCTTGATGTGGCCCGGCAGAGTATGATTTAATAAAATCCACTTTTTGAAAAACAATTCTGTCTGTGTCCTACAAGCTTGAGCGAGAAGCCAAAGTAAAAGAACGAGGCATTTCGAGGACTTATAGTTTCGCTGCAGTTTGTCGTTCGTCATCATTATAAAGCCACACTCTGATGCAAAGCCAGCTCCAGACGGGGAAAAAGGCTTTAGAAGGTTTGGACATGTTAAGAAAAAGGACAAAGAGTCGGCGAAGAGAAATCCAGGATGACAGAGGGGCTCTGCGCTGCCAGCAGCATTGTTGGCTTGTCATAACTCCACACATCACATTACTCTCCACAGAGCCGAGCAAAAGCAGCACACCTGCTCAGCGGGGAGATTAGTTTCTTTCACTGGAGGGGAAGGATGAGGAGTTTCTTATTATTATACTTGTACACACTTGTCAAACAGCAGGAGGAAACCTGCAGATGCTTAGAAACCAACCTGGAAATGAACAAAGCAGGAATAGAAGGACTTACAGTTCACTAGGAAACACATTATGTTGTA
>NC_137648.1:1250902-1283402 GCF_963383615.2 Lipophrys pholis | reverse complement strand
GCAGAGCGAGGGAAAAACCGCAGAAGCTGTCAACCTTTGAACCTTTTGTCTTTCTAACAGTGATAAAGCTGTAGCTTGTGGCCTGTGACTTAAAGCTTATCAAGCTTTTCTTTCAAGCCTTCCTCTCTCTCCATGTCTGAGGCCACCTGCTGCTCTGCGACCTGCATGTTGGACCCGTGACCCGGCGATGACTCCATGAGAACCGCGGCCAGGGGCTTCCACTGGACTTCCTGTTTTCAGGCTAACGAACTGTAAAAACTGACAGCTCAGTGTGTGTGTGTGTGTGTGTGTGTGTGTGTGTGTGTGTGTGTGTGTGTGTGTGTGTGTGTGTGTGTGTGTGTGTGTGTGTGTGTGTGTGTGTGTGTGTGTGTGTGTGTGTGTGTGTGTGTGTGTGTGTGTGTGTGTGTGTGTGTGAGAGCGGGCCAGCGCTCTGTTGCAAGACGTCGAGGAGAAAAGCTTGAGAAATACTCAAAGGGAGTGAAAGAGGAGAGAGTTAAATGAGCCAAAGTACGGTTGGAAAAAAAAAGAAAAAGGGACTCAGCTTTGCTCGAATGCCGGAAAAGTGTAACTCGTAATGAGTTTGTGGGAATCTTATCAGAGTTAAAGCGCTAAGCTGAAGATCCTGCTGCATCCCCGTGAACGTAAACAGAAGAAGAAGCAGCTCTCACAGCGTTTACACAAAGCGACAGTGATTTAGAGCCATGTTTGGGTCTTATCCTCTGAATCAGGAACAGTCCCATCCCCACTTAACGGGACCTTGTAAATCCGTCCAGTTTTCCTATTCAAATGCTTCTTGGCAGGAAAAGTTTTCCAAACACAGGAAAACGCTGAGCTGAAACTCAGGAGGAAAACACGCAACTTTGTAAACAAGAGAAAGAATGTGAGGCTGAATGCGACTTCCCAGTGGGAAGAATGCGACGGAATGTCAAAGCGGGAGTTCCGAACTGGGAACGTGGGATGTGGGACATTCCCAACTGTAACTGTCAGAGAACAAACAGAACTGAAACTCTACAACAACTTATTTAAACGTACTTTAATAGGAACAATATGAAGTATTCATAACTACATCACCAGTCAAAAAGCTGGGGTCTGGACAACATAGGAACGTTTCAGTGAAACAAGAAGTGATGTCCTCGTTTACACGACAACGTTTCAAGCGAAATATATTTCTATTTTCTTTCGTTTCAGATAAACTTTGTGTTTACACAGCAATGTTTTGGAAATGATGTCCGTCTTCACGGAAATGGCAGAGACGCTGAAAACAATGTAGTCAGTGTTCCAGGCCACGAGGTGGAGCACACACACACACACACACACACACACACACACACACACACACACACACACACACACACACACACACACACACACACACACACACACACACACACACACACCGATGACCAAGCTGGATTGTGGTTAAGGTGGTCGTGGATTCTGTCCGGTGATTCTCCTCACTTGTCTTCTGTGTTTTGTTTTCTGGCCCAGGCTGCCCACAGCTTCTGTGTCTTGGTCTGTCAGGCTGTTGAGCTGCACTGGTGGTTTGTGTTGCGGTCCTGCTACGACCAGCGGGACGTTTCTTTAGTCACAGAGAAATCCGAAGCCCTCAGTTCTTCAAATTGCGTCCATCTTTCATTCCACTTTATCCAAGTCATGGATGCGGGGCGCCTCAGGTCGGGCACGGCTCCTCTCTGCACGGTGAAGCGCAGCCTCCCCCCTCAGGCGGGGCTCTTTGTGTCTCTCATGTCAGGCTGTTGTTTTCCTGGCTGTTTGCTGTCTGCTCTGATGGAGAAAATACCTGCATGCCTGGCTGGTGAGAGCGTACAGGAGGCGGGCTGATGTTTGCTGACCGGGCGGCTGCATCTGACAGGTCTGCAGGTTCCTTTTAAAGCAGAAAGACTCATGAATGACTAAAAAAAAATAGAAGATAAAACCCTCAGGTCAGTGCTGTCTATGATTCCCAGCATGAAATTCAGCAAACTGAGCAAATATTGAGTGAATAAAAGCAATGGCTGTGGCAGGATGACGCACTGAGACGAACCCCCTGCTGTGTGATTTGTTCTGAAGAGGCTGTGTGGAAGGAAATAGGACCACAAAGAGGCTGTTACATCCACACTAACACACTAACACACTAACACGCTGAATATGAATCACTAATTGACGAGCATTTAGAAGAACAGGCTTTAATATCTCTGATTCATGCAGGTCAGAGGAGCAGAATTTCACTCTTCCTGGTTAAAGGCCACAAAAATAAAAACCAGAAATATCTGTCGTTTGCTCCCAAAACAAACACGCACTTAATCTGCAAAAATGGTTTCTTGACAGCTGATATTTGTTTTTTTGTTTTTTTTTTAACTCCGGCTATTTTTGTGCAGCGCCTTGAGCTCAGTGCTTCTTCCTGCATCATTACTGATATTCATGAATCTAGCCGCACTAATAAACTGTGAGTCATTGCGGTGCGAAGCGGCGCCGCTCCTCGAACAATCATCTCCCATTTCAGCCAAGTTCTTCATCTCATGAGTGATAATCATCACTTGTCTTCATTTGGTTTACGTTGTCGACCTTTCATGCAGCTCTGCATCCTAAACAAGCCACAGATCAGCAGAGGGATTGTTAATGTCACTTGGTAATGAAGGATCGGGTTAGGGTTAGCACAGCTTCACTCTCACTGTGATTGAACCTTCGTTCTGGGTATTTATCTTAAAATAACTTCAATTTAACACTTTAATAAAAGAGTCCCGGAATAGTCTCAGTGGCAGCTTCTGTCTCTTCACACGGACTCGGCTGTCAGTCTCACTGCGTCACATTGGAGGAGGAGCTCATTAATATAAGATACTGGTGTCACTATAGGCCTCCTCCGGCACTGACATTATCCATTAACTCCCGTCTCTGCATGTCAAATCCTCTTCATGTCACAGAGTAGACGCATTAGTTTGATGAAAGATGAAACCTTTCACTTCCAGTTTAATGTTGAAAGTACTTGTATTTCAAGGAAAAGGGCCTGAGTACACGGTGTGGGTGAGCAGAGAGGCGGCAGGTGAAAAGAACTGTGTGTTTGTTTTTTCTTAAGAGCGCTGAAGTGCCTGATGGCAAGATCCATAAACAAGGCAGGCGTGCTGTGAAGATCAGACACGCACGTATGCACGCACGCACGCACGCACACTCACACACACACGCAAGGCAGTAGAACAGGAGGGTCAAACATAAAGCCCGTTGGCCAAAACCGGCCCGCAAGAGGCTCCAAACCCGCCAAAATACGAAGAAAATTTAAATTTTGGTAGAAATAATGCTGAGTCATCAGTTGAGCGGGGATTGCATGTTCTCCTCATGCACGCTTTGCTTTGTTTTTTATGGCTTCCTTCAGAAGAGTTGGGCAAACATAAAGTTCATAGACCAAAACCGGAACACAAGAGGCTCCAATCACCAAGAAAACATTGATTTTTTTTAAACACATTTCTTAATAGAAAGCAGACACAATGCTGAGACCCGAGCTGCGATATTGTTGTTGCTGCCATGAGAGCTACCTCCCCGGTGGTTATTAAACTAGTCACTAAACCACGCTGACAGAGTGAGTCTGTAAAAAAAATTGCTATAACTAAAGGAGAAATGATCTGAATATTTCATTGTATTTTGCACCAGGTTTCATTAGAATTGGCCTAATGTTGAGATTTTAATATTTTTATGTAGTAATTGTTTGGTTTTGTGAAAATATTGAAATTTTCACCAAATATACGCAGAGCAGGGTTTAACAGGTAATTAGACTGAAGACAAGGTCGCTAATTAGAAGGACCAAGAAAAGTGCATGGTCAGTGATGAACATATATTAAATACACACATACCAGGAGGAAGAGCCACAACACACAAAAATACACATGAGACTGAATGCATCAAACCTGGATGGGTAATGAAGCCATAAAGAATGAAAGTAAAACCACAAGGAAACGTGGGAATGGGACACGGAGGAGAAGCTGGTGAGACGGAACACAAAACTCGGGCCGTGACAGAATCAGAACAAAAAGAAGAAAAGTCAAAGCCACATAAACACAATGAAAAAGCAAAAGCAAAAAACCAGCACTGTGGGGACAATATCTGTGTAGATGAAACTACTCTGGAGTAGAAACAGAGTTTATGGTATCATACATACTCAGCTTTGAGAAAACCCTTGAATTTATCATGGAAATCCACATTTATCATCAGTTCCTCACTGAAATGTTCCTGTTCACACGACTTACCTGGTTAGACTGGATTCAGCGAGGATTTATTTTCAGAAGAATAAACATCCAAACTCACATTAGTTTCACCTGCTGCAAATATCTATGGTAACGACCTGCGTGACATGGGAGGGAAATGAGCAGGTAGGGAGACTTCAGTCATTTCTAATGGTCGTTCACGCCTGATGGCCTGAAAATCTCAGAAACTGCTGATCGACCGGAATATTAATGCAGGGCTCCCTCCAGGGTTCACACAGACGACTTGACAAGAGGGAAAACATCCAGTGAGCAGCAGTTCCCCGGTAGAGGACGACCTTGTTGTGGTCAGAGGTGAAGAGACTGGCCAGAGCAGTAATGACCACTAATCACAGCCAAGCTATGCTCAAGACGTCCGGCCTCCGAGCGATGGAGCCGCGGCGGCAGAAAACCAAAACTGTTTGGGGGGTTTTGTTCCATAGGATCGGGAACCCGGCGCTACAAAGGAGTGGGGACTCTTCATTTCTGCACAGACATTTGGACGGGAGAGTCGAATGACGAGGGGGAGGGTGGAGAACAGGTGGTGTCCAGGGAGGGTGGGGGGTCACTGGGGATGGAGGTGGAGGTGAGGGAGTGAAAGGGTGATTGTGACGAGGAAGACACTTTAACAGCCACGTTTACAATCAGTTCAAGTGAAAACCGAAAACCTTCTTTGTGTTTTGGGGCGTCTGTTTGCATGACAACGGCTGCTGAAAACGCAACTTTTTGAAAACAAGGAGGGACTTTTCAAAAACAGGCGACAGTGCAGCTTTGTGGGAACGCTCAGGCTCCATCTCTCTGTAAACGGAAGGAAGTGCTTCTACTGCGCACGCACGCCACGGCCGTAGTCACTACTTCTTCTGCACATGCTCAGTAGCTGGACAGTCATGTGTCATGACTCCCCGTCCATCTCCTCATGGACTTGGTACTTTTATTTTGACAGTCACCGTAATAACAATCCAACGTGGTGGTCTGTCCACTAGAATGTGCGTGTTCTTCCCTTTCTTAATGTTCAGAGCTTGTTGTTCTCTGTGTACAAACCCACAGCTCCATCTCCTATCCTGGAACGATAACTACATCCTTTTCAGCGCCGAGTGACAAACTTCAGCCTTCACATTCTTTCCCACTGCCTTGCCTCGGGAGGAAAAAGACCCTGACGCTGGTCACCTTGCAAAATATTGAGCCAGCCAATAAATAATATGCCAACACAGACTCTGGATATGTGGATGTCGTCCATTTACAAGAAGACTGTCTCCATTAAACATTCTCAAGGGCAGCGGCTTATTAAAATGTAAAGTGGATGTTTCCTTGATCGAATCTTCTCCTTTATAAGGTCTACCGTACGACCCCCCCCCCCCACCCCCCCTTCCATTACTCTGAAATGCAGGTTTGAAATGTTCCTCAATTCCGTGTGTCTACTAAATTGTAGGACTCATAATGGAGCCATCGGGACGCATTCGATAGCCACGACATTGCTCATGAATACCAATGAGAATGAACGGAGACGGTTGTGTGATATCCCTCTGGTTCACCGTCTGGATCCCACCCCCCCGGTTAATTACGCCTATAATGCCGGCCAACGTTTTACAACAGGTTTTCTGGCTGTCACAACACTGAGTCGGTCTGATGGAGCGCCGTTGTCTCCCCTCCGCCAGAATAAAGGCATGCGGGACGCTGCAATTAAGCGTGTTGATGAGAGGAGTCGGGGCTGCCGAGCCTCCCTGCCTTTGTTGGCCCGGGGTTAGCCGGCGGCCAGTGCAGTTTGTAGCTTTGCAGCTCTCAGTCTGTCTGATCTCAATCCGTCGTTTGAGAGCAGGTTTGATATTTAAATCTTCTTCAATTCATTTGAACCTGAATAGGCTAAACTTCAAGCTTAACGTGAGACAAGCACGTTGACGGTGTGTCAAGTATCTTTAACTCTGAGCTAAAGACTCACACCCCGTTTACATCACAACATTCTCAAGTGAAAAAACTTTCGTGGAGTTTTGGGCGCCAGTCTACATGACAACGGCGCTCAGAGTCACTGAAAATCTAACTTTATAGACGCTTCTCAAGGCGGAACTAATTAAAAATGCCGTAGCACGGTCTATATGAAAACGGGAGGAAATGCAACCCTTGTAGCATAGCTGTGATGCTAATGCTACTCATCAGGATCACTACATCGCGGATTTCTTGCCTGATATTTTACGTCTGCTACTGCAAATAATCTGCATGATTTTAATTTGCATCAATCTGGTTGGATCTTGTCGGGCAGTTTTATCTTCTCTCCTGTGCTCTTCTTCTAAAAGCATCTCTGTTACTGAACTCCCGCTGTGTTACTTTATTTCACTCTTTTCAGTAATTTAATGGTAAAAATGTGATCTGAATGCTAATGGACGTCCGCCAGCAACTATTCTGAGTCCCTTCCTTTGAAACTAGTTCATGTGCTTTACCAGCTGCCTGGTGGGCTTTGGTGTGTGATATCTGAATCAATAAACAGCTCTGGAGGGGAACCAGAGAGGTACTCGCCGGATCAGAGTTCACAATCCCATGCACACACACACACACACACACACACACACACACACACACACACACTGGAGTGGATCTGTGTTCCAGGCTGGAGGCCCTGCGGCGTCGCGCCGCAGCACATCTGGTGCTCGGAGGATCTTCACATCCACATCAAGCTGAACAAACAACACAGAAGCAGCGTTGCTCTGGGGGGAGGGGGGGGGGGGGGGGGGGGGGGGGGGGGGTTGATGGCGGCGAGGCTGCGCTCTCACACCCGCTGCATCGAACCCTACGGTTTCTCTTTAAAGGTTGAAATGCTCGCCGTGTTCAAAGTGGTCGTTCTTGTTGCTGCTGAGCCCTTTAAAGGTCAGATCTGTCTTCAGATCCCAGATTCGAGGGAAGGCGAGCATTTTTTTTTCAGAGTGAACTATATAAACTCTATATCACTGATTGTGCTTTACGCAGGATAACCAGTCCTGAACGTCACGCGCTCGTCTGGGGAAAATGTTTGCTTTGAGGTAATAGATAAAACTTTTGTTCTTCTTAATTCAATGTATAAAAACTGCCTTATCGCCTCCCTTCAGTCCCATTCCAACACTCCCACTTATTTCCTTCTGAGTGCTCGGAAAATCCCGGCAGTGAGTCAAACCCGGAGAGACATGGAGTCGTTTCAACAATACGTCTGGCTCCAATCCCAGAGGATACCCCACGACGCATTACCCACATCTTAGTGTGGAAAGCACATCAAATGTCGAGAGTTAAAGGTTTACACAACGTGCTGATAAAAGCAGCAAGAAATGAAGAATAGTTACGAAACTGGAGGGAGAGAATCACATCCAAGGTTCAACAAAGCAGAGTGAGTGACGTCCTTATCAAGACGGAGCTGCTGCTAAGTAATTAGCTCGCCGGTTGTCTGCTCCAATAAAACCAGGCCAGACTCTCTCTCACACACACACACACACACACACACACACACACACACACACACACACACACACACACACACACACACACACACACACACACACACACACACACACACACACACACACACACACACACACACACACACACAATGTGCTTGTTTTGTTATTATTGACCAGTTCTATCAGAGTTTGTGCTGCGTGGTTGTTATATCTCACACGCCGCTCCCCACGGCAGCGACAGGTGGAGAAATTCACGGAGTAAACAGAAGCTGACGGAGCCGGTCCAGGAACTCGCCTCGTTTCGCCGCTGGCAGGGTTTTTTATCTGCTTTGGAGACCCAAATCTAATTCACTCACCACACGATGGCTTTGCTGTACGAGATAAATGGTGAGACTTTATTCTAAGTACAGTGAAAGTCTTCTGGAAAAGACTGTGAGTCGATAAAAGGTCTATGAATTTACCATTTATATGAAATCTATGAAGTCACGTGAGGATGTGCTGCACAGTTTTAATGAATGTGTAGCTGAAGTTTTAGAATGGCGCTGATGTTTGTGGGGTGAACTTTTAGACTTTGGATTTTCATGCTCCAATCTGGCAACCCAAACCCATAGTTTAGGAAACACAGTTCTGGACTAATGAGGACATAAAACACTTATCTTTTGGAGAATTTATAGGAAAATCACAATGTTTTAGGTTAAGAAATGTTTTACTGTCAGGTAGGATTGAAGTTAAAATTCAAAATGTGGTCAGTTTTAATTTGGAGAAGGTCTGCAACCAATGAATGTAAGCAGATATTTAATTTTCACAAGAAGGATTGATTCATTATTTAAGTTCCACTAAATCAGAGAGTTTTAGAGTACTTGTACACGTTGCGTCGATATCACACATGAGACTGGTCTTTTGCTTTTATGTCGACAGCAAGCAATGGAAGCGTTTGTTTTTCCACATAAACTGGTGGACACCGTGGCAGGATGACATGTAACACCAAACCCTTTTCACTCCTGGTCGCCAACTTACAATTATTAACCTCAACTAAACTAGACCAACTGAACAACAAAAACACAACACAACCACTACCAACACTCCGAAAATGACATTTGAAGTACCACCAACCGAAACTCCCATAATGCATTGCAGCACAACTTTTTGAAAACGGCTCCCAAAGTGGAACTTTTTGAAAACGCTCTGTGTCCATGGAAATGGAGAAAACGCAACTTTTAGAAAACACCCCGACAAGGGAAAAACGCAGTTTTTCTGAAACGCTGCTGCTGCTGCTGCACATGAGCTCCAGTAACTAGTAGTTCTGCACATGCTCAGTAGAGACAATCAGAACAAAGTTTCCTCCAGAGTGTCATGACCCCCAGTCCATGTTCTCCTGGTTTTATTTTGACAGTCACTGTAATAACAATCCAACTTGGCCGTCTGTCCACTAGAATGTCTGTTTTCTACCATTGTTAATGTTTATAGCATATTGTTCTCTATTTCATTACAAAAACAATCACCTCATGGCCGGGCATGCGAAATACATTGTTTTCAATGCTTCTATTGTTTCCGCGGAAACAGACATCGTTTCTTAATAGTTTGCCGTATAAACACCAATCTTTTCCGATACAGAAGTAAATGCCATAAATCAATGCAATATCTCCAAAAAAGATAAAAACATTAAGGAAGTGAAAACTAGACATAGATCCACTCACACACACACACACACACACACACACACACACACACACACACACACACACAGTAAAACAGTCTAAAAACAGACGATTCTTTGATACTTACACTTAAAGTGGATATTGTTTATTGTAAATCTGCCAAAACCAGTGTTCTGCCCTTAATTTTGTAACTTTATGGTAATTTATTCCTAGTCTATTCGGAGAAGTCTATTATTTTGAAGGTGAGTTTTGGGCATGTGACAGGAAGTCCGCCATCTTGTTTAGTTCTCTGGAAGCCATGTGTGGGAAGGTTCATCCGCTGCAATCTGCATTTCCGTTTAAGCCATCGACACCACCGTCTGTAAGTTTTGATAAATATTTTCTTGCTATTAATGCTATTTTATTTCCGTTCTGCAGTTTTACTCCACGTTGAAACTTTTACGTGGTTCATCAGAATAAGGTGGAGCTGAGGAAGCTACATCCTGACTCACGTATCTATTCAAGTGGAGTTAGGCATCCTGGTGAACTGTGTTGGACACAGACAAGGAGAAGAGGATGACCAGCAACAGATCCCATTAACATGAACCCACTGGTGCTGACGGCAGACCACGCCCACTGGACCGACAGCCCGGCTCGTCTGTCATCTAATCTCAGAGCCGCACAGCCGACAGTCTGCATTATCAAGTGCTCCTCCGCTGTCTGAGCTGCTTACTTTACATGTCAGGAACACTTGACCGTGATATCTCGTTGGAGGATAACCTCATGTCTTTGCCATAGAAGGCCAGAGTCACACTGGGTGGTCTTTTCCATTGGTTCCTTCGATTCTCATTGTGACTCGGACCTTTGCTGTTGTGTTGGACGGCGGCTCCGGCGTGTCTTTCACTCTTTTGCCTATCGGCATGAGCATGTTATTGTCTCATGCTACAAACGACACATTGCAAAGACTTAAATAAATGAAAATAACATATATACATAAGGGATAATATGGAAAGTCTAAATGAAATAACGTGGCACACTGAGCAACAGGCTTGGAACTGATACACAAAGCAAAGCTAGAAATGTTGATCGTTGCTGAATATTATAAAAGTGTAATCAATAACGATGATGGTGACCGCTGTCATTCTCCTCCAGACGGTCAATAAGCTCACGCAGTCGTCTCATAACAACATTGAAAAATATTCATTAAAGCTGTCATTTGAACAATGTCTTACTTGGTGCAGAGATTTATTATCTCACGGTTCTAAATTATTGAAGGTAAATTAAAAAAAAAGTTCTCTTGTTTGTTTTCACCAGAGTGGAGCAAACATTAAAAACAACTAGATGGTGATGTTGTTAGAGCATGAGACTGTAAATACCTGGTGCATTATAGTTAGTACAGTCAAGACCACCTAACCAAGACCGAAGCATCCCAAGACCATGACAACATTTTTTAATCAAAACAACAACAATTTCTAAAATTTCTAAACCCGCACAACTAAACCTAATATTCAGCTGCCGTCTGGAGACACACCCGTATTTAAACTAGTTAAACTTGTTAAACTATTCTGTCTTGAACATTCTCCCATGTGCTGCTCCGCCATTTTAATATCAGGGATTCAGAACGTAAACATGGACATTCACCAAGAGAGGCTGAGAACCTCGAGAAAAGTGCCCCTTGAGTCCCCCGTGTGGTGAGGAGGATAACTGCGGACCAAGAATCCTCAACTGTGATTGGCCCAGAGAGGACCGGAAGTGGGTCAAAGGTCACAGGGAGTTCTGTAAAGAGAGACCGCCTCTCAGATAAAGTTCTACATCCTAGATGTGGAGGAAGTACGGCGGGCGCCTGTACGAACCGTCTGGTGAACATGGTTTGTTCATAAATACTTGTGTAAACTATAAGTATCTCAGGTCTGTTTTTCTCAGTCGGCCACAGACTGGAACACGCAGGATACCTGGAACAATCCTAAGTGCACTACTTTTTCCAACTCATGGTCACATTTATGGAAGTACTTCATATTGTCTCATAGAAACAGGGAGGCTGTTACAGGAAACCAAACTGAATGATCTGCTGGTACTCTTCCCGTGTTGGGGTGTGTCTACACCCGGCCGGGCGTGGGCCGCTGGCGCAGACAATCGTGAAGGATCAGGTCGGGTGTGGGCAGCACAGAGGAGGCATGAGGTCAGACCGGATCCTGAAATGAAGGGAGAACCGGTAACAAAAGCCACACCAGCCACAACATGAAACCAAATCCAGAACATAAACAAAGCCACGAGATTAAAACCGTATCCAGGCCCCAGACCTGACCTGAGATTACAATACAACCACCAAACAGGAAAATACCTGTTAGTTACCTGATAAGAGCTGGTCAGTGATCCCTGAGACTGAACGCAGCCTCTCTTCTGACAGCAGGACGACCTCCGTCTCTTCTACACCTTCAAATGAAATCAAGCCGGGGGCTGCACACACTCACAACCTCCTCACCGCTCTGAAAGCAGCCAATCCCTGATATGATAAAAAACCAGAAGGTTTCTGTCTGAGAGCAGCTTCGACTGCTTCTTCCTCCACCCGACCTCCACCCGACGTCCCCAGACACTCATGGCACAAACAAATCCTCCGCTTTCAGCTTTCTGGGTCACTTTTAGAGGATAAAGAAATAGAAACACTATCGAAACGCAAGATTCCCGGCCTCAACTCACACACTCATCCTAAAGTAATCCCCACCTGGAAAGGAACTTTGAAAACAGGTTGGAGAGAATACCGAGAGGATAACTTAAAAAGATCAGGATGCAGCCGCCTGGAAATAAGAGTTTAGTCATATTTAGGTTGGGTTTGTTTTTTACATCTTGACTCTCAGAACCGTTTTTACCTTTATGGAGGGAAAAATTAATCATACATTTTATTTATTGAACGTTTTATTTTTCACGTTTTTGTATTTATCTGTATTTTGTACGTTTTGAGACGTCTGGAATTCATAATCCTGAAATAATTTTTCTTTATTCAATTATTTTTACCTCCATATGACTATTTACTGGAATTAGATTTTATTTAAATCTTTTTGTTTATATGTTATGAACATAGAAAAACTTGAAAAAAACAGTAAGCTTGTTTGTTTGTTTGTTTGTTTGTTTATTTGTTTGTTTGCTTGTTGCTTGGTTTGTTTATCTGGTTAGTTCGTTTAGAATGTACTTTTGTGACCCGAAAAGCTTTGAAGCTTGTCAGGTAGAAATGATCTATCTATCTATCTATCTATCTATCTATCTATCCATCCATCCATCCATCCATCCATCCATCCATCCATCCATCCATCCATCCATCCATCCATCCATCCATCCATCCATCCATCCATCCATCCATCCATCCATCCATCCATCCATCCACCCACCCACCCACCCACCCACCCACCCACCGACCGACCGACCGACCGACCGACCGACCGACCGACCGACCGACCGACCGACCGACCGACCGACCTACCTACCTACCTACCTACCTACCTACCTACCTACCTACCTACCTACCTACCTACCTACCTACCTACCTACCTATCAATCATCTGGGAAATACTGTCATTCTGGATTATGTACATGTTCTTATATCTAAATCAAATATTCATGTGTTCACGTTTACTACATGTATATACAAATGTAAATGTTGATTGACTGGCTGCAGGATACAGAGGAGGACCTGCAGGCCCTGCGATGACCCCTCCGCCCTCGTCTAACACTGATTGGCCGACATTCAGGCATATTGTAGGACGACTAAGGTTCATTTGTTCATGTGGTTGAAGTGATTGAGCTTTGAACCAGAACAGAAATCCTCCGCTGTGTCTCTTGTGCCTTTCTAACCTCCCATAATATAGAAAACTGCTCCTGTATCGAGGGCTGACAGCTTGTGAAGAGCGCAACACAAAGACATGCACACTGAGTGATCGCTGGATGGACGGCTGACCTGTCCGGGATTTAAATCTCTCTCACTCGTTGCATGCTGGGATTCTCTGCAGCGTCCCGTGACCCCGAACAAGATAAGCGGATATAGAAAATGGATGAGGAACGTAAACACCACATCCATTCTGACATATAGTGTGCATACAGCGTGTGCACACGGGACCGCTCCATCACAAAACAAACATGTCCCGAGGTTTATTTCTGGACTGACAAATGGAATCAGGTTAAGTGGTGCTTGGCCTGATGTGAAAAGTGAGGACACGCAGGATTTTGGGCTTTGTAGTGGCAGTGTTTGCAGACTTAGATCCCACACACATGTTTCTGCTGCTTCTTTATCCGTCTGACAGATGAAATAAATAAAAAAAGAAGAAGCTTGAATGCATGTATTTGATCCGTCTCGTAAACATTCCGTGTCCTCGGGATGTCTTCAGCACTTCAACACCAAAGGGCCTCGTCTCTGGCAGCATTCCTAAGAACGCTGGATCAAACGTTTCAGGAACACAAACATGGTGGAAAGTGGAAAGTGGGAGTACGTCCTCATTGTGTATTCATTTATTTCCTTTAGGCACGTCGCATGTTCTGCATTTCAACACACCGCCACGGAGATTCCCATCGGACCCCTTCAGAGGAGAAGGAAGGCTTTGCTACGTCACGTTACTCCACATAATGTAAGTGAGAGTAGAACTGACCGTGAGCTCGGTGCACCTACGTCCTCTGGATCCATCACAGATTATTGGTTTTGTCACTTGTTTAAATGGTGAAGAGGAGGAAGGGCGACGAACTGAAGCTTTAAGGTTGATTGAAAAAAGGAGGTGAAAAAAAACACAGAGGTGCTTAAAATGAAAGCAAACAGAAGGTTTACCTCTGAAGCAGGAGTCTGCAGGAAGAGAACGGGAAAAGTCATGTGAATACTGTGTGAAGCTGAATTTAAGTTTCCACAGAAGTAATTCTGCTGGTTGCCATGTTGGCTGACCGGTAGCTCACCAAACTGCTGAAGCTGGATGGAATTCTAACACATTGAATAACTTCCCGCACCAGCATGTTCAACTCCACATTTCAGAGCTGGAGGGGCGCATCGCTCCAGATCACGCTAAGCAACACACAATCATCACTGCTTCCAAAGAACTCCTCTGTGCATGGGATTTAATTCATCGTATTCTTAGTAAATCAACCACAAATTAGTGGACACGAAGCGCAATGTCTTCTAGATCTAACACGGTTCATCCAGGGTCTCAGTCCGTCTGTCCCTAAGAGACAAAAACCACAAAACAGATTCAGAGTCAAACTTGTCTTAATACAATAGTGACGTGCAAGTACTGGTCTACTTTCCAGTACCAAGTAAAACCACAGCTCATATCACAGATACTGAAAATATCTGTCATGTGTCAGGGTATCGCTAATTATTCTATTATTCCGTCAGATTATACTTCAAGGACCAGTATAAACCAGTATGATTTCCTAATCTCATTTCAGCTCCAGAAATGACCTTAATAAGACCTTAAGAGTGACATAACTTTGATTAAAAACATACCTTTACCTAAAATAGTAACTCTGGTGTTAATACTGATATTTTATGATTTCTTATTTTTTTTAATAGGAATTGATTCAAAAACAGGCAGAATGCTGCAGAACGCCAACATATTAACACTGAAACAAAGAAAATCCTGCATTCAGTTCAAAGACAAGGTCACAGGTCACTTTAAGACTTTACTGATGTTATATGTACATTTTAAAGAAGAACGTGTCTGAACAATGTGCCAGAGTTCATTCCAAGTGACTCATGCAGCTTCTGTGCTTTAAGATTCAGAGTCTGATTGACTCTAACAAATCAAACTCAAAAAGTCCTGAAAAAAGTTTTACTGAGTACTTTCTTAAATATAAAACCTTCGCTGGGCTGAGGGACTTTCGTTGCTGCACGGTGGAATTCCCATCAGGGACCGAGAACAAAAGCAATCTCCAGCCAGTAATCACCGGCGCTGATCACACCGGTGTGGCACTCTCCTGCACATGCAGGTTCCATTAATCAAACACAGCAGCGGCTCGCCGATCCCACAGAGTTAAAGGTCTCATAGATCACTGACCGTAGGGGGAGGACAAGGAGCGCGACCATGGAAAGGACCAGTTGAGATCAAATATGAAGAAGCTGCTCAAGCTGGAGCCACGTCACGAGGTCCGAGTGTTTCTGTTGTCATTTCAGTGAGCAGAAGAGGAGCTGCATTGGATGTTTTTAAGTTACAACAGAAATGGTTTGGGGTCAGCGCTCCAAGTCACCGAAAGTGCAACTTTTTGAAAACACTGTGACTCCATCTCTGTAGAAATGGGGAAAAGTCTACTTTTCAAAAACGCCCCGTCTCCATGGAAACAGGAAGAACTCATTTTTTTAGGAAAGTGCTCCATCTCCATGGAAAAGGGGAAAATGCAACTTTTGGAAAATGGTTCGTCTCCCTGGAAATGGGGAAAATGCAACAGCGCCAACTTGTGGCCTGGCATGCTAACTACATCTCAGCATTTCTGCCACTTTCTGTGTAAACAGAAGTATCGTGTAAACTTAAACCAAACTCTCTTTAGTTGCTCCTGCGCTGCAGAAATAAACACGCTGCTTGTTTCTGCATCAGCGGCGTTCACCAGGTATTCCCAGCAAGGCGCTGAATTATGAATAATGAGCTGTACTTCTCGGTACTTCTCGGTATTTCCTTTTCCTCGGGTCATTTGCTGTGAAACGAGACCGAGAAAAAGCTGAGAGAGAGAAGCTCCACAGTGTGTCCAGTACGCACCGTGGAGCTTCGCAGCTTCAGTCTGAGCGGGCAGATAATCTCCGGCTTCCCATTTCAAGTCTCATTTACACTGCTAACAGATCGTAATTTCTCCTGAGTCTCTCTCCGCGCTGCAGTTCTCAGGAAGGATGTTTGTCTTTTCTGAGTGTTTGGGCTGAAGCTCCTGCAGAGGTTTGTTGTGTATACACTCAGATAAAGCTGTTTGGTTTGACCACCAGCCTGCATCCTGCCTGCAACACAATGGACGCCCATCCATCGCCCTCAGGGGGTCCCGGACCGTCCGCCTCCTCCTCCTCCAACCTGAACAATGATCTTTCTGGAGGTTCATGAGCAACTCAGTCACATCTTCTTCTAATTTGATCATCTACACTTCGAGGTAGAGAGAATAAATTAGATGTTTTTCTATTAAAAAACGTGGAAAATCCCAGCGGTAGTCCGTCGTAAATAGAAATATGACATTGCATTGTCTGGTGGAATATTGCTCATAATCATTGTGGACTAAAGATAAACTAATATATTGAAGCAGATGCCTGCATATACATGAATTAAAGAACCCATAGTAAAAGTAATTCAAGTTGGCCATATGTAATATAGTGCCCGTCATTATTTCATCTCTTAAGTTATAAGAAGGGAGCAATGCTTTTGTGTAACTTCATTATATAGAAGATATATATGAAGATAAAGAGTTCAAGCATGAGCAAAGTTTGGATTCACATGGATGCAAAAACTAAAAGTTTTCCCAGACAATTTTCATGCAAATTCAGTTTCAGTTGACTTTTAACGAATGCAATACGAAGCTTTAATACATTCAGCCCAATATTGTGGATTTAATTCAAAAATCTTCATCACAAATTCAATAAATGTGATAATGTAATCCGAAGGAAATAAAATGCAAGGCTGTGATGTCAGTTTAATAAATGAGAGTATTTAATTAGCGCTTCTCAAGGTTATTGACGACGACGAGTCCGACTTAATAAGATCCTGCATGAAGACGCTGCTTCACTTTAGTGATCAACTGAAAACAACTGCAGGAGAAACTTCATGGGCTTTTTTATGTCTGAAGGTCTTTTCACAAAACATCCATCTGCTGGAAAAGGTTTGTTTCATCATCCATCCATCCTTACATCCATCCATCCATCCTTACATCCATTATCCATCCTTACATCCATCCATCCATCCATCCATCCATCCATCCTTACATCCATCCATCCATCCTTACATGAATTATCCATCCTTACATCCATCCATCCATCCTTACATCCATCATCCATCCATCCATCCTTACATGAATTATCCATCCTTACATCCATCCATCCATCCTTACATCCATCATCCATCCATCCATCCATCCATCCATCCATCCTTACATCCATCCATCCATCCATCCATCCTTACATGAATTATCCATCCTTACATCCATCCATCCATCCTTACATCCATCATCCATCCATCCATCCTTACATGAATTATCCAACCTTACATCCATCATCCATCCATCCTCCATCCATTCATCCATCCATCCATCCATCCATCCATCCATCCATCCATCCATCCATCCATCCATCCATCCTTACATGAATTATCCATCCTTACATCCATCCATCCATCCTTACATCCATCATCCATCCATCCATCCTTACATGAATTATCCATCCTTACATCCATCCATCCATCCTTACATCCATCATCCATCCATCCATCCTTACATGAATTATCCATCCTTACATCCATCATCCATCCATCCTCCATCCATTCATCCATCTATCCATCTATCCATCCTTACATCCATTATCCATCCTTACTTACATCCATCATCCATCCTTACATCCATCATCCATCCTTACATCCATCATTCATCCATCCATCCATCCATCCTTAGATCCATCATCCATCATCCATCCATCCTTACATCCATCCTCACATCCATCATCCATCCTTACATCCATCATTCATCCATCCATCCATCCATCCATCCTTAGATCCATCATCCATCCATCCTTACATCCATCCTTACATCCATCCATCCATCCTTACATCCATCCTTACATCCATCCATCCATCCATCCATCCATCCTGTTAGATTATTCCCCCTGAACAAAGGATGTTTGTTTTATTCGTTCAGTCTCTCAGTTGTCCCAAACAGCACATCATATTTAGAATAATAGTATTTTGCCACAAAATCTGTCCTGGCGACACTCAGACGACGGAACGTCGGCGACAAAGTCAACGAAGGAGAAGAGAAATCTTGATAAACGGGAGGGTGAAAAACTGAGTGCACCCATGTGACTCCCCCTCAGCGTGACTCCGGAGCCCCCCCGAGCCCCCGGAGCCCCCCGAGCCTTCGCTCCATCCTTCTCACACAGATATAAACACAGAGTGAATGGAAAGAAAGAAACACCCAGCTGAACATGTTTTCGTTGATCCGACGCTTCTGAAGGTCGTTGCTCATTTTCCCAAAACGTCACGGCGGAGCCGTCCACTGCACCCAGGGGGCGAGATCAGTGCAGCGGCGCTGCGCTTTAATCCACCGGTTTAAAACATCATCGCTCCCGTCGCTGCAATCCCAGAGCTGTGGGGATTATTATTATCATGTGAATAGGGAGATTCGCCAAAGAGCTCATGATGTTATCATGATTCCTCTGCCGCATGTGCTCGGCGGAGCACTAAGCCTCTGATTCAACACTCTGTTAATACTGAGGGACTTATGGTTCTGAAATATTAACATGAGTACACAAAAAAAGGGATTTGAAGCCATAAGAATCACTCAAACAAATAAATAAAAAACGAAGGAATAAGCTGGATGTAAGAGGAACAGTGGATAAATCACTCATCCATCTTCAGTACTGGTTCATGCAGCTCAAGACGAGAGCAGATCCCAGTTAACTTCGGGATAAAGACGAACACAGATTGATTAAACTCAAACTGTTTCTGGACTGTGCCACAAGTCCATCCCAGAAGAAACACACGAGGATCAACAACTGACCGGAACCAGCATGCAAAGGGAGAACATGCAAAATGACATGTATTTCCCCAGTCTCTGCACGTGCTCATAGTGCGTCAAATAATAAGAACAGACTGAGCGTCGAGTGTCTGATGACTCACCCTGCACTGTCCAATAAAAAGGATTTTCTAAGTCCCGCCCCCTCCATTTTGCCGTCAACTCTGCATCACTGGTTTTACATATTGCCTCAAGCTGATCACACCACAGAATTTTAAATTGCCCACATGGCATCCTTACACCAGGTATTAAAGTATGTTCCAGTCTTTACACCAGTGTAAGCAGGAGAGAGAACATGCATCTGATTTATAGCCGAGAACAAAAGGTGCTGGACATGTTGGTCCGTTTCAGCTGTCACAGCGATTGCATTCATTGTAAGTTAACTAAACTTTCATTTGTCTTTGTAATGTTTGTCTTTCTGTGTGATGTTGTAAGTGAGCAGTTTGTTGACAAAGTCACTATTTCACATAAATCTTTATCTTTGGTATTTGCTGCAGAAATCCCTCCCACACATGCATGAGATAACAATTTGAAAAAACTGAATAATGTCGTTTTCCCACTGCAGCACCCACAGTTCGGCATCATTTCTGGGGATGTGATTTAGCCACTATTCAGTTTGATTCCATCTGTTTGACAGCTTCTCTGTTGGGTTTGGCTCAGAGGAGGACTCGGGATGCCAGACACCGCCGAAATAACTGGAGCTCATCTTTATTTCATACCAAAAAAAAAAAAAAAAAACAATTTCCAAAACAACAAAGTGTTGGAGATAACAGGAGACTAGAAAGAAAAGCACAGGAACACAGACGGAGGCCACGTTTACACGGAGCCGGGTTTTTACAAAAATACACATTTTCCCCTCTTCGTTCATTTCCATGGACCCGCATACACACCTGGCTCAGAGCTGCTGTGAGCATGCCAAACCTGTAGAGGGCAGTGTGACCAGAAGCATGAAGCCACAATAGCCAATCAGAATCCTTGATAAAAACACGACGTCACTAGTTGTGACGTAACTCTTCACCTTTGGATGCAAACAGAGTTTTTCTAAATCTCCACTGCAGCTGGAGTTTTAAGGAATCATCGTCTGTGGTGCCGTTTATGTGTAAAAGCAAGAAACAAAGAGAAAAATCATGTTTTTGTAAATACCAGGGTACGGGGAAACGTGGCAGGAGACAGAGTCAGAAGTTCAAACCTCATTTATAGTGACATTTTCATAATGAATACTCTGCTACAACATCGAAAAACTTTAAAGATCAAATTTAAAAGTTATTATGGTACTATTTCACCACCTCGGAACTAAAACGTGTTTGACACACCAGAGTTTGAGTCTAGAAAAATCCATAGTTTGACCTTGAAAAATCCCCATTATCAGGTCATCTTTTAAATCCCCCGAGTGGAAAAATACACAAACATGGAAAATTGGATGTGTCACTGAAGTATACATGACGTGAAAAACTTAAGTGTTTACAGTTCTCCTTGAGCTTGTTGAATTTAGAGATGAGGGACTGACGTTAACACGAGGATAAAATAAAGGTAGTTTAGAGGGTCAGTGGGGAGGATCTGCGTCTCGCCCCACATCATCCCTCTCTTGGCTGGAGAGAGCCAATAAACATGCCGGCAAACTGGAGCTTTGTTTATCCTAAGTATAGCGCTGGCCACCGGCTGTATTTTTCCACTCCTATTTCCTGTTCCCAACAACATGATGAAGAGGATTTGATGCTGAACGGTGTCCATAAAAAATCTTTTGCATTGTGAGGCTCGTAGCCAGAAGAAGAAGCGTCTTCCCATCCTGTGTAACTGTTCACAACCAACCGCCGTCAAACCCCAGATGACGGTCATGTTGTGAGGTTTTCTAGAATAAAGTGCTGCAGCGGCTTCGGGTTAAGAAATCTGACTTTAGAGGAGCGTTTCACCACCCTCTCACAGCAACGACAGATTCACACTAAACGTCGGAGGAGGTTGAGTCTCAACAATCCTCGCAAAGACTTTCCTGTCACGCCTGTCGGATTTAAATTTTAAAAGAGGCTAAAAAGCCGACGCACAGCATGACTCTCCAAACCTCTGAAGGCCCAATGAAGTGGTTAAGTGGGCTCTTTAAATCACGCAGCACTGCCATTTGGAGGTACCATCAAATCGTATCGTTACGGCAATAAAAACACTGATTACATGCTGAGACGGATTGAATAGAATGACCAGCGCTCTGGTCTAAGTGTAAAATTATACACACAGAATACATGATAATACAACCTGGAAAATGGTCGTCGTCTACTTTCAGACTATTTAGAATTTAAGAACACTTGGCTTTTTACTCACATCGTAATAATAATAATAATAATAATAATAATAATAATAATAATAATAATAATAATAATAATAATAATAATCGGGACCTCACACTCTGGACTCTGGCCCGTTGGGGTCGGCCCAATCATGGCCTCTGGCCCCTACAAATATTGATTAAACATACATTTTGACTGTTTTAACAAGGATTTTATTTTGAAAAATGTGGGGGGGGGGCTTTCATTTTTTAAAACCAACTAAACTGTAATGTTTAAGCTAATCCACAAAGCACACTCTAGCATGGTAGGAGAGGACGGATTTTATCCAAATATTTTGGAAATAACTTCGGCGTTCGGAACTTTGACGGCTAATAAAAATGAAACTGCTCGACTAATAAAAAAGTTGAATGGCACTATTGAGCAGGAGAGTCTCCTCTGTCTTTTAATAGTGTTTTGAAGCCGATACGATATTCTCCCTCAAAGGAGATAGCGTTTGCAAATCTTATTTTGAAAGGCAAATTGTGGACTTCCTGTTGGATTTAGGTCCGGGGTATCAGTGTGTGATTTTTAGGTCTTGATGAGACGAACAATTGAGTTTTGGTTTGATCTCTCCACGACATTCCTACGGGCCGTGGTGGCCATTTTAGTGTTTCTAGGTGGCGCTAGAGAGCACATTTTGGGACTCTGGGGTTTAGATTTGTTGAGTTAATGAGCTTGTTTAGTGGGTCAGATTTGGGCTCCCTTTTCATGGAAACGGCAGAAACACTGAAATTGATGTAGTTTCATGTTGGGCCACTAGTGGGTGCTGTTTGTTGTTTTTGTCATCAAACCACACACACACACATGCACACAGACAACAACACGCTCATAACGATGTAGTAGATGTGCCAGAACTTTAGCCGCGGCAGCGTTTTAGATGTTCCCCCACTCTGGAACGCTGCGTCGTGTGGATGTTCGCCCAAACACAAGGCAGCTACATGGAACGCCGTTGTCATGTGGACGGTCACGGAGGCCGAACGGAGAGTAGACGAGCCAACGTTTCCTCGCCGTCCATCAGATCCTCCACGTTGTTCTCGAGCCAAATCACCAGATCGAATCTGTCCAGTCGGTCCGAGACAAACGTGATCATCAGAATCCCCCGTTCATTGATCCATGTCAGCAGTAACTCTTCATTTTCAGGGAATTCATTCTTGGAACAAGATTTCTTGCCTCGTATTATTTTATTTTCAGAGTTTCTTCAATAATTCAACGCGCTGCTCAGTTTTTCTTCATACGTCACGGGGAGACGAGGACAATCCTTGGACACAAACCGTTTTTTTTACCATTTAGCTTTCAGGTCTTGTTCAGCTGAGAAATACGTGATCCGACGGTCCGTACGCCTGGAAGGAAGTGCAGCCATTTATCTATAATATATGCTTTTATGTACTCTTCTCCTGTTTTTTCTAAGTGAACTTTACTTCATTAAATAGTCAAATGGTCAATGTGACCCGAACGGAGATGTTAAGTACAGTTTTATTGGATTTCTTTTGGAAAGCAGCAGGAGGAAACTGGCGGCAATAAAGAAAGAAAGATGGACTTTCCCTGCTGCCTACAAGCATCATCTACGGCAATCAATAACACTATATACAATAGAATTATCTATGTTCTCCCATAAATCAGTGGCTAAACAGAACCACTTTGGTGTGGGCTTCAATCAGGCTTAAAGAAATGACTGTCACATTAAGGCTGCTGTTTCCTTTGCTTCTGCTTTGGTGACCTAAACTCATTAAATCCACATGGACCCATTGTGGCAGATCTGGGCCGGGACACTCAGAGACGGATCTGGTCCTCAAGTCATCTGGCCAGACCTGCCACAATGGGTCCATGTGGATTTATGAGTTTAAGTCTGTGGGGTGCTGGTGAGCTTGTGAGAGTACTGCTACTTCATTTTCTTCATCGTGTTGATTAGAACTAACTAAAGCAATTTGAAGAAAAAGTAAAGTTCATTTAAAACAAAAAAAGACATTATGATGCAGGAAGCTGATCTAAGCAGCTATTTACTGAATATAAAACCAAAACATTAGTCGTCTCTACGTATTGTAGTGATTCGCAGGAGGACCAGTAGTGAATTGAAACCTTCTCACGTGTCATTTTATTAAGACATTTTTCATCGTATCGGTGCGATGAACAAAACTATCAGACCTTTTGGCCTCGTTTACATCCATACATCTGACTTCCTGCTGATCCAGTTCAGGGTCGCGCGGCGCCGAACCAAGTCTCAAACGAAAACTCAACAAAAGTTTCATGTTTACACAACAACGCATTGAAAAGAGGAGATCCGTTTCCATGGAAGCGGCAGAAATGCTGAAAGCAATCTAGTTACTGTGCCAGGCCACAGGTCAGTGCTGTCGGTTGTTTTTGTAAAGAAACAACACATAAGGACAGAAAACAACACAAACAAGCTGGCTTGTTGTTCTGGGCTGGAGCTGTGGGTCTTTATGACCATAAACACTGGTTGTTTTTTTCTAGTGTACCTCCTTGGAGAGTACCGGGACGCCGCGGAAACTACAGCCGGCACAAAATGAAAAGTGTAAATATATAAAATATATATAAAGGTTGAATTACCAAACATATATTTACACATTTCCTTCATTAATTGGAACATGAATTAGAGTTTTTTTACAAACTGAACTGTACAACGACCAAGTCCCAGGAGAACGTTAACCGGGAGTCTCCACACTCGTCGTTAGAAAGTTGCTGTTCCTCCGTTTCCACAGGTTGTCGTGTAAACTAGACAGTTTCCACTTGAAAACGTCGCCGTGTAAACAGCTCAAGCCCTGAAAGTATTTTCTTTCTTTCTTTCTTTGTTTTTGCCGTGCTGGAGGACTAGATTTAGCAGCAGGGACAGGGTATCACTCCACCACAGGACAAACCGAGGCAGACAACCACACACACACACTAATACACAACCACAGCCAATTAGGAGAATATGCAAACGCCTCGGCCCAGATTCAAACCCACAACCTTCACATGAGGAGAGAGTTTGAACCTCTACAGCCATTCTTAACCCTCACAAGAGGATTTCAGGGGGCTGCTAGATTAAAAAAAAAACAAAAAAAAAACATTAAAACTCAGATAAGAAATGACATTAGATGACTGAAGAGACGTTTTACTGCTTTTCGGTTTCTTAATTTGGCAGGAACAGTTTTATGTTCCGCCTCTAGATCCCCTGCCTTGCTGTTGTTCCCATGTTGTGATCCCATTTTGTTCTCATCCAGCATCCGAGGCCTTTGTGCTGTTGTGATGCAGAAGTCAGCGTCACCCCAGGAGCTCCATCACACACCCTGAGTAGAAGAGGACTGCAATTTCAAGCTGAATTGAGATCAATTTATGGCTCGGTCCTCCTCTGCAGTCATGTGGCTCTGTGGGAGAATCAACTGATGTCAGGAGACACCATCTAACACCTCTGGTTTCTGGATTTCTTCAATAAGCACTGTTCTTTTATGTGCTCCCACTGTTCATCTCCACCTCTCGGTCTGGTTCTGCAGGTTTCCTCCTGTTAAAAGGGAGTTTTTCCTTTCTGTCGTCTCTTCTAGTTGCTCACTGGACACTGTGTGGCTTATCTCTGTAAAAGTGCCTGGAAATGGTTGTTTTCTATTTGGTGCCAGAACTAGAATTGGAGACCTGCATAGGGAGAACATCCAGTCCTCTCAAAGTGTTGCTTTTCCTTCGAGATGGACGTTCAAACCTCCACCTCACACCCCGGTGACCTCTGAACGGATCACTGATCACTCCTCTCTCTTCATTATCTCCACGTTAATCAGTTCCCAGACTAAAAGCTGGCGAGCTGATAACGCTGCTACACGCTCACTGATGGCCGCAGGATGGACTTTCCATGTCTGCCGCCGTAGTTCAGATTCCCCCGGAGGAGACGAACTGACCGTCCACTGCTTCTCCCCGTCTGACACTCGCATGTTTTCTGATGTATTTCCACTCTGTGGCGTTGACGGCTGAGGGCAAAGTCTCGGCAGCGATACGGGGAGATTCCCCCCGAGGGGAGGACGGGCGGGTACTCAGTATTCTGGTGAGGTTTCCTCTCGTCTCCAAACAAGCCCACCTGAGTGTGTCCGAGACCCGGAGGGACGTCAACACCTCCCGTGTGTATTTAGCACATCGTACGCTCAGCAGACGCTCTCCCGTGTCCTTTTTGAGGATATTAAATGAGAACACCTGCAGGCGGCTGTAAGCATGTTGAGGGTAACTCCAGTTGACACACAGGAACACACGCTTCCATCGGGCGGCTTGAAACGAGCTGTGATGTGTTGCTGGGAGGCAACGCAGGACCTGTAACATCCCACAGTAAGGATGCTTTATGCTCAGCTCTCTCACCCCCAGCTTTCTGCTGCTAATGGCAGTTCAAGCGCTCCATTTTCTTTTGATTACAGCACTAATAGCTCACTTATGTACTGCAGAGGGAGAAAAAGTTTCTGGCGGCGAGGATGAAATCCTGCCCAAGGGCCTGAAAACAGTCGGTGAAGGAAGGGACGCCGTTTCATCTTACCAGCAAACGTTCATTCAGTCTGTGAAACACGAAAAAAAAAAACCCCGGTGCAGGATCAATACCGAGATACTTCCCTCAACACGATCTGCGCCTCAGATCCTTTAAAGGGTGGCGAATGCAATCTTACACAATAAAAGTCATATAGTGACCATTTCTCTCCATTACAGCCGTGGTTGCAGGGTAATAGGTGTCGAATGAGGCTTTTATTGGAGGACAACAGGATGTCCAGCTCGTAAAGTGACAGCTGGATGTGTTTCTTTCTCCACTGCCAATGAACGACAACAAATTAGGTTTCTCTCACAATTTGATGTTTTACTGTTGTTTACTGTTATAATGTGGTGAAAAGGGAAATGAATCTGACATTTGAAAACACTGATCATTAAAAGATTATCCTTTTGTCCGTAAATTGCTGAAAAAGACGTTTACCTTCTTCAGTCTGCAACAATTAATAGATTAGTCTTTTCATGCTTTGTGGACATAACTGAGAAAAACACAAAACAATCAACCAGTGGCACTCGTTTTATTAGATAAGCCATTTTTATTAAATAATACAAATCAATTTGTTTTTACATTTATACTGATTTTATTGGATGGTTCAGTGTGAAATGATATTTGGAATAACAGAAAATACTTGTGAAGCACAGATATCTTTATCGTGGATCTTTGCTGTGGTGAGAAGGTTTTAGAACAACAAATATATCAATACTCAATACATATAATATAAGGTTAATATTGTGATATAGAATATTATTAATTAAAATATCACTACACTATATTTTGTATTTAAAATGTAATTGATGAAATTTAAATAGTATGTTATTAATATTATGTACATGTCATGTACATTCATTTGCATGTATGCATGTGTGTATGTGTGTATGTATGAATATATGTTAGATGTGTATGTATAAACTGTATATATAACACTTGTGTATAGTATATATTGAATGAGTAATGTAAAAATAGTAATATTAGTTATTTGTTCTGTTTTGTTTTCTGGAGACTGCCAAAATAAAATTCAAAATTCAGCATCTAAGACAGGGGTGTCGAGCATCAAGAAACAAAAACTCAGCGTATTTGGCACATAAAGTTTCATGGGACAAATTCTGTAACAATAAAATATTCTATAATATTAAAGCTGCAAGCAGCCTGGATCGGGACCTCGCTCTCTGGACTCTGGCCCGTCGGGGTCGGTCCAATCATGGCCTGTTTTGGTTTGATCTCCCTACGACATTCCCTACGGGGCCGTGGTGGCCGTTTTAGTGTTTCTAGGTGGCGCCAGAGAGCACATTTTGGAACTCTGGGGTTTAAGTTTTTACCTGTTCTTAATTTTTTTGCCAGTCTTGATGAGTGTGCCAAAGTGGCTGGGTTTAGAGGGTCAAATCTGGGCTCAATGAGGCGTCAGGAGTCCAAAAACGAAGCAAAAACAGTAAGAAACAGACGGAATACAATAGGGTCCTCGCCTCCAGGAGGCCTGGCCTTTCAGGCTCGGTCCCTAATGGTTTAAGTTGCCAGACTAGTGTTTCGTGTCTTGTGTCTTGTCTTGTTCTTCTGCTTGTCTCACCTCGTCCCACCAACATCTCGCCAGGTCTAAACCTCCATCTGTAATTGCGTCCTTGTCGATTCCTCGATTCTTCTTCTGCTGTTTAGTTCCACGCTTCAGTGGTTCCGTTGTTCACTTTTATGCAAGACGGGGAAAAAAAAAAAAAGAAGCTCTTGTAAAATCCACTTTGCAAAGCCAACATGCAGCCTTCAGATTACCGAGCATGTAGGACACGATTCGGGAGATGATTGGCTCAAACCCGCAGAGCGCGCCCGGTAATTAGATCTGATTGAGGTCAAATCACAAACAAAGTGCTTCGGTGGTAACGTTGGAATGAACTGAGACCAGGAGGCCCCACGTTTCATTTCACTTCAGGGAAGGAAAACAATGATTTAAAAAAACTAAAAAAAAACGGTGTCCGGTGCCGTTTCTGCAGGGGGGGAGCACTTTAGAAAAACAGTAGTTTTTAAAGAACATGGATTTGTGGAACGTTCTCTGCCGAGTTCCATTAACTTCTGTCGTGAGTTCGTCCAAATTCAATCAGGTTGTAAATGTGAGTCCAACCAGCCTCAATCATGAGTTTAAAAAGTCTGGAACCAAACTCAGGACAGGGATTATCACAGATTACGGTCCCACGGTTTGGAGAGCATGAAATGACCTGCCAGAAGTCCTGATTCGACCCCATTGAGCGCTGGTGGCTCAGTGTCGATGGTCTGTTTGTTCCAGAGTGACCAACTCAACCATGTTTGGTTAAAGAATGGGACCCCAGCATGAGGGGGATGTGCCAATATATCAGTGTGAGTGGAGAATATTTGGCAATTTGTTAATGGGTAGTGTTGGCCAAATGAAGCTTCATGAACCACTGTCTTTATTTTCTGAAGCCACTAGATGGCGCTGTCTGTTCAACAAACGTTAAACACACGCTTCATGGCCAGTCTTTCAGCCTCCATCTTGTTCTTATTCATGTATTGAATACCTTCATCATTACGCAACCGTTCACAACCCCGCCTACATTTTAACCGTAGTGGCACCATGCAGCAGATTTAGGTATGGGTGCGCTTTGCCATACCGTACCATACAGTATCATACCATACTACCATACCATACCATACAGTATCATACCACACTACAAATACCATACCATACCATCATACCATACCATACAGTATCATACCATACTACAAATACCATACCATACCATCATACCATACCATACAGTATCATACCACACCATACCATACTACAAATACCATACCATACCATCATACCATACCGTACAGTATCATACCATACCATACCATACTACCATACCATACCATACAGTATCATACCGTACCATACCATACTACCATGACATACCATACTATACCGTACCATACCATACCATACCGTACCGTACCGTACCATACCACCATACTATACCGTACCATACCGTGCCTTGCCGGGCCGTACCGTACTGTGCCGTACCGTGCCGTACCGTACCGTACCGTGCAGCACAATGGAAACAAGGCTTTAGACCTACAAGTTGTCTAAGTTGTTGAGCTGCCTGGCCCGTTGCCTTCACCCATTGTCAGTTGGGACGACTCAGCACCAGACAACCCTGGATTGGATGAAGTGGTGTCGGATATTTACTCAGCTGTCCCGTATTGTTCATCCTTTAATTGCATCAGCTCAGCCGTCTCCGTACAACAAAAGCCAACCACGTCAACTCTGTTTGCACAAATCTACCAACTAACCTCAGTCATGATGGGAAAACAAAAGTTGTGCTTTCCTTCTCATCCACCTGTTCAGGTTCCTCCGTGTTGTCACCTGGAAAAAACTGAAGGAATCTTTTCCGAAGTGATTTCACCCTTCGGAGAGACAGATGATCCCCACAGCTTGAAGCAGGATCCTCATTCGGTGTGATGGGATTTGGTTTTTGACTCCAGCGTGACTCATCCGTGTGCTTGTCCTCCCTCAGACGTATTCCTATCGCTTGTGTCAGGTCCACACTGTCCACAGCCATGACAGGAAAGCTAAGTCCCTGAAATGAATGAGTCAAACTGCTGCTGGATATCACGTCAGGTTTGTCTTCATTTCTAACTCCCGTGAAAAAAAAACCAAGAAGGCTGATGTACAATACACCAAAAGTACCCTCCAATATCAATATGCTGCTCGAGGCTGTGGAGGTCCATGTGAAGCAGCACGACGTATACATGCACTTTGCAGCCATACGTGTGGTGTGTGTGTGTGTGTGTGTGTGTGTGTGTGTGTGTGTGTGTGTGTGTGTGTGTGTGTGTGTGTGTGTGTGTGTGTGTGTGTGTGTGTGTGTGTGTGTGTGTGTGTGTGTGTGTGTGTGTGTGTGTGTGTGTGTGTGTGTGTGTGTGTGTGTGAGAATGGGTGTAAACAGGAAAACAGAGCTGGAGGGAACCTCTTCTTTTAGAAAAACGCTCCTTTGAATCCACTGTTGTACTGGCAGCGGCAGGATGCGACACCCAGAATAAAACAAGGCGCAAACACGTCACTGGAAAAGTGAAACCGGCTTCTGGGGCTGGAAATACATGAAAGACACACCTCTTCTGTCCAAACGCACCACGATTGCTAGGAATCTGGTTCAACGGGGTTTTATTTGCATATTTTCTGTCAATAACCTGGAAAAGTTGTCAGTCTTCCCAGGGTATTTTCTTCAGTATTTCTTCAATCAACCAACATATTACATTAGGAACCTTTATCTCTGAAAAGTTCCTGTCTTACGCTGAACATTGACAGGATGCTATTAACACCAACACCATCTAAATGTACCACTGACGCAAACGAGTGCTTCGTAAACCCACGGCTGGACTCAAACCGTGGTCCTGCAGGGTCCAGCTCGCTGAGCAGCCGGCTGTGAAATCTTTGTCCTGGTGGAGTTCTTTCAGATGTTTTCCATATCTGATTCTCGCTACAGCTCTGACCCACTATTTGTGTTTTGTTTTGTTTTTTTAAAGCAAATCCTCAAACTTTCATTTCATCTTGTATTAAATCCCTACATTTGTACATTTAGTTTTGCAGCTCCAGAGTTATAAGAACCTCAAACTCAGGACAGAAATGTTTCTTCTTTCTCCAATTATGATTCCTCATCTCAAGCAGAATGAATGAATTTCCTCCTTTTATCAGAGCCAGGAAGAGGGAGGCGATCCTCCTCATCCGTTCATCTTCGGCTCCACTTTGTCCTACTGAGGACGGCGAGGTTCTGGAGTGGGTCCCAGCCTGTACAGGTGGCCAGTCCATCACACGGCCAACACACAAATACAGACACACTCTCCTGAGTTGTGATGTGTATTGATGTGTATTTCAGACAATGAAAGAAGATCCTAATATCCTGCCTCATGGTCATCCATATCAACAATCTTCATTTTAAGGTAGGGCTGTCAAACAAAAGGTCTGTAGGATAAAACCGGGTCCGATCGGCCAAACCAAGCAAATTGTAAGAATTTCTAAGAAAACAGATTTTTAAACAAATTAACAGGGGGAAATAAAATGGTGGCGCGTCAGGATAAAGAGAAAGATGAACGAGTGTACCAAGAGAGAGAGATTTATGGCTTCATAGAATCAATAAACAACATTAGAGATCAAAACGTTCTTTTGTGGTGAAAAACGTGAATGAAGGTTTGAACCTGTCCAAGTTGAAGTGACATCAGTGAATCAAACCCCCAAAGAGTTTATCCTCTTTGTAGAACAGAACAAAGAAACTGTGCTTTACCTGTCGTGTGTTACCAGGGTCCTTCTACTTTATCTTTTGATGGTACAGGGCGCGGTGGAGGATCCTATGAGTTTATAACAGGAAGAATTTGGGTCCAGAGGTTGGAATCCACGGTGCTGATGCAGCATGTCGAAACGCAGGTCAGACATGGAATGTGACGTATACATTTCACTGTTTTGGACACAATCGAGGACTAAACAACATCAGTGTATTTTCACATTTATTTCATGTTTCTGAATGAAGACGTGACAGAGGCTGAAGCGATCTCGGTGAGGAGTTTGTTATTTAATCAAAATGGAACTAATTGAGGCTAAAATTGGAGGTTTCATCATTTTCTGGTCATTTTAGAGTCGATCTTGCATCCAGTATTATTCAACTCTAAAACTACAACCTATTTTAATCCAACAAATCTTAAAGTGGAATATATGTATTGACTTTGGCCACAGGTCATTCAGGGGTGAAGTCAGACCAGTAGATGAATGCTGAACATGTAATCAAGCCAGTCTGAAACATTCCTGTTAAAAGAAACCGATGAGGTGATGAGGTGATGAGGTGATGAGGTGATGAGCACATCACTTTGGGAGGGTGTTTAAAAGACTGTCAACCTCCAGAGACAAAAAGACACCTGCACCTCGTCTCGGCTCCAAACGGGCCGACTTCACTTCAGAACCCGTCACATGGTCAGAGGGTGGTGAGGGCGAATGCTCGCTGCAGGAAAACGAAATCTGAAGCACATCCAGAACAGCCCTTTCAAATCAGCCCCCACATTTTCCTTAAGCAGTTATTGGCAAAGGATGCAAGATGTTGCAAAAGCTGGAATGAATTCAAGATCTGGCTGAGTGTGTACACACACACACACACACTCACACACACACTGCTTACTCTAACAAGTCATTACTAAATGAATGGGTGGCTTGTGATAAGCACTGCCATTTTTGCAACAGTGTGTGTGTGTGTGTGTGTGTGTGTGTGTGTGTGTGTGTGTGTGTGTGTGTGTGTGTGTGTGTGTGTGTGTGTGTGTGTGTGTGTGTGTCAGACAGAGTCCAGCTGTGCGGTGATCTGGCCCAGTGTTGGGGGAGTGCAGCAGCAGAAGAGGGCAGCGGGATCACTGGGGAAAAGGAGAAGAAGGGAGGAGGAGGAGGAGGAGGAGGAGGAGGAGGAGGAAGAGAAATATGAGAGAGGTGAAAGCACGAAGGAGGATTATACAACGATAGAGAAAAATGTCAACACTGGAGTGACACATCCAGATATCAACAGAGGATTGACGTAATGAAATGTAAATACTCACATTATTCTAAACAATTCTAATTTATTTTAATTTTCTTTTTTGTCAAATATGGAATGTTGAGTTTAGTTTATCATATCACTGCCTTTTGGAATAACTATAGTGCATACCCTTAATTTAAAGTGATGTTGAAACAATT
>NC_137648.1:1233402-1248402 GCF_963383615.2 Lipophrys pholis | reverse complement strand
TGTCGACGTTTTTAATTCAGTTTTGGTGAAAGATGATAATCAGTAGTGAGAATATTAGCAGTGCTGCTACAAACAAACACAAGAGGAGAAAAGAGAAAAGGACCAGAGACACCAGAGACACCAGAGACACCAGAGACACTAGAGACACCAGAGACACCAGAGACACCAGAGACACCAGAAAGACCAGAGACACCAGAGACACCAGAGACCCCAGAGACACCAGACACACCAGACACACCAGAGACCCCAGAGACACCAGAGACACCAGAAACACCAGAGACACCAGAGACACCAGAGACGCCAGAGACACCAGAGACACCAGAAACACCAGAGACACCAGAAACACCAGAGACACCAGAGACACCAGAAACACCAGAGACACCAGAGACACCAGAGACACCAGGGACGCCAGAAACACCAGAGACACCAGAGACGCCAGAGACACCAGAGACACCAGAAACACCAGAGACGCCAGAGACACCAGAGACACCAGAGACACCAGAGACACCAGAGAGACCAGAGACACCAGAGAGACCAGAGACACCAGAGAGACCAGAGACACCAGAGAGACCAGACACACCAGAGAGACCAGAGACACCAGAGAGACCAGACACACCAGAGAGACCAGACACACCAGAGAGACCAGACACACCAGAGAGACCAGAGACACCAGAGAGACCAGACACACCAGAGAGACCAGACACACCAGAGAGACCAGAGACACCAGAGAGACCAGACACACCAGAGAGACCAGAGACACCAGAGAGACCAGACACACCAGAGAGACCAGACACACCAGAAACACCAGAGAGACCAGACACACCAGAGAGACCAGAGACACCAGAGACACCAGAGACACCAGAGCTGCAGCCAATCCAGAGACACCAGAGAAACCAGAGACACCAGAGACACCAGAGACACCAGAGACACCAGAGCTGCAGCCAATCCAGAGTTTGCAGATTATCAGGGAAGTGAAATGCTGGAGCACGTCCACGTTTCCTCTTTCATCTTTTTTTACTCGCCTTTACTCTACTTTCCTAAAGTCAACTGCTCCATTCTTCGCTCGCTTCCTTTATTTATTTACTTTCTTCTGACGGCAGATTTCACAGATAACAACGTGATCACTGCGTTTTAACCGGAGCGAGGCAGTGGAGTCCAACTCAACTTTGTGACGTACAACATAGCAGGAAACCAGCAAATAAGACTTTATCAAATAAAACATCATTAATTGAAAATGTGGTTTCTTTTTCTGTTTTTTGCACATTTAATTAATTAAGTAATTACATAATTAAAGAACTAAATAGAGAATAGAGACACAGCAGCCACACAAACCAAAAGGTCATGACAACATGAAACCACATAAACTAACACACGAGTGTATAAGTCACTTTAATCCAGGTTCCACATGCAGTCCATCTTCCTCCTGAGTGGGCCGGAGCGGGAAAATAGAACCGTAATAAGCTTTAAATTCAAACTGGGGATTGGATTGGAGGAAGACGCACCAAAGTGTGACGGAGTTATTTGGAAGTCATTTCTGTTCTTGGACTCGGTCTCACTGCTGTTTAGGTTCTACTGTCGCTCCTCCGACAGTAGAACCAAGTAGACCAAGACACCCCTGTCCAATAATCCGGCCATAATCCGGTCCTTCATCTGGCCATGAAGCGCTCACGAACACAGACTGAGACAAAGTTGTGAACAATATTTGAGAGGAACTTTTGTGAACATAGAAAAAAGTCTGAGATGTTTGAGTTCAGCTCATGAAAAGAGTCACATTCTTAGTTTTGTTCAGTTTGATTTCCACACATGAAAACTGGACCGAGACTTAAGAGTTTTGCTCAAAATGAATTATATTTTGATAAAAAGCAGGTTATTTTATGAGCCACTGTTGTTCTGAGTCACTTTCTCTCCGTCTTTTATCTGGAAATCATGAATACATTTTTCTAAATTCAATATATAAGTGAAGAAAATCTATTTTATTTTCATTAACCGTCTTTTCATTCTACCTACAAACATTAATTTTACCAGGTAACAGTTGCTATCTCTGCTATCCAAGGGATATGCATTCTATAATAACATAATAAATTGTGTTCAAAGAGGAAAAACAGGATAAATAATAATCATGTGCTTATTTGGACGGAAGTAAATGAATAAATCTGCCTCCATTCTGAATTGTATGTTCGTCTAGTCTATCTGTGTTTGTAATCTCTAAGCAATCTCAAGATCTGTTCATTTCAAAATACAAAGAGATTGCACAAGCAAACACTGAGTGATTTCTATCTTTTCTGTCTGTATATGTAAATGCCTCTAATTCCAAACTTACCGTGCACAAACAGATGCCGAGTGACGTGCATCTGGAAATACCAATTTGTACCTTCGGTTCTAATTTACAAGCTGAGATGAAGAGAGAAGAGTGATTTATCTCTGTGGCTGTACCTCAGCTTCTGATCTGTCTCCTCAGTGTCACACAGAAAACTGTTTCAGAGCAATAAAGGACTGAATACGGGATGAAGCTTGTTACTATGAGGAGAGATTGTTTTGGTTACATGTCAGCCAATGATTTGACCTGGTTACCGTCAGGTCCTCTCAGTTACAGTGAATGAAGGAGAGGAAGTACAGTAGATCAGTAATATAAGATGCATCGGTGTTTCTGTGTGTGAAGGTACGGAAGAGTTTTAGGGCCACCGAAGAAAAGAAAAATTCGGAGGATAAAAAAAAAACAAAAACCTTTGTGGCCCCAGAAATAGTCGAAAATCAAAGTCGAGATTTTTTTTTTCACGGTGGAAAAAAAAAGTCGGTCCGTCCACCTGCCAGCGCTGTGACTGCTTCCTCAAAATGCATCAGGCGGTTTAATGAAGTGATGAAAAGATGCTTCAGAACAGACTCTAGCTCATAAACACGGTGCAGTTATCGTCAGTATCAGGACCAGAGGAGACAGAGCAGCCTGCTGCCTGGTTCTGTAGAGGAACACAGTTATCATCAGTACCAGGACCAGAAGAGACAGAGCAGCCTGCTGCCTGGTTCTGTAGAGCAACACAGTTATCATCAGTACCAGGACCAGAAGAGACAGAGCAGCCTGCTGCCTGGTTCTGTAGAGGAACACAGTTATCATCAGTACCAGGACCAGAGGAGACAGAGCAGCCTGCTGCCTGGTTCTGTAGAGGAACACAGTTATCATCAGTATCAGGACCAGAAGAGACAGAGCAGCCTGCTGCCTGGTTCTGTAGAGGAACACAGTTATCATCAGTACCAGGACCAGAGGAGACAGAGCAGCCTGCTGCCTGGTTCCGTGGAAGTTCATCCAATACGAAGGACAAAGACACGGGTCCCGGGCTGCTTATTTAAATGTTCTTATTAATCAAGGAAATCCTGTGTAAAATCTCACGTCCATCAGCAGGAAGCAACCCGATAGAGTCAGAATTAAGTGATTTAATGTGAATTCACATCTACGGGTAAATGATGAGGGACGGACAGACGGTCTCTCCGTGAAAAAAAAAAAAAATCTCGACTTTCATTTTCGACTTTTTCTGGGGCCGCGAAGATTTTTTTTTTTAGCCTCCGAATTTTTTTTTTTCTTCAGTGGCTCTAAAACTCTTCCGTATGAAGGTGTCTGGAGGAATACAACTGAACTGAAATCAGCCGCTCACATGACAGTCAGACGTCAGACAGCCTCAGGCTTTCACTGGACAACTGATCCTGTTTGGTCACTTCCTGTTCCTTCCAACCAAACTAAAGGAAAACACTCTGACGTGTTGATGCTTGTTTCCCTCGTGTGTCTGCGTGGACTGACTCCAGACCATCTCAAATTAAGAACCGATCATTCACCTTCCTCATCTCTGCATCAGCTTTTGGGTCAAACTCAAACGATAGAAGCTTGAAATGATGAGACATTAGTCAAGATGTAGAGGGGGGGGGGGTCAAAGAACATCACACACATTTAGCAGGAATCCTCTGTGTGTGTGTGTGTGTGTGTGTGTGTGTGTGTGTGTGTGTGTGTGTGTGTGTGTGTGTGTGTGTGTGTGTGTGTGTAATAAGTCCAGTCCAGGACCAGGATGCTCTATAATCAATGCAGCTCCTATAGAGGAAGCCTCATCTGCATTTATTCACCGGAACCGTACGGACTAATGATAAAGTTCTACCGAGTGTAGCTCTAGTTTAGTATGAGTTAGGTGAGGAATGATGAAGAAGAGGTTTGAAGATGGTGAGCTCAGAAAGCAGACTGGAAGGAGGCAGCAGCTGTTTAACACAAAGGAACTAAAGAGGCACAGCATGGATCTATACTGATCCGAGATGTAACAGCAGCCAGAACTTCTGTCTGCTGCGGACGAGGTTCAGTCCTGCAGGATTGTTCTATACAAAGGAACCTTGAGCAGCTGCTGTTTCTTTGTGCTTTGCCAGCAGGTCGCCCGTCACATCAGTGCTGTCGGCGGGGAGGCATGGCACTCTCACACTTCCTGCATCGCTTTTGGTGAAAAAAAAAAACAAAAAAAAACCAACAAAAAAGCGTCCGGGTCGGCCCACTTCCCTGTATTCTTCTGTCAACGCTGGGAAAAAAGCCTTTATATCCTTCCTGCCCCAAAGCCGCGGGCCACCGAGGCCTTGTGAAAAGCCCTCCTTGAGGGCGAGCTGCGCCGTCTCCTTCACCGCAAACTGAACTATTGTCTCCTCTGGTTGTGTCTCTCAAGCCTCGAGTCCGAGAAGAAACGTTAAAAAAAAACCCTCGTGTGTTTCATCCTGGACGGTTTCAGAAGGAAGAGTCCAGACTTCAATCTGCCGCTTCGCTTTCTGAACCAGAAGAAGTGATGAACGTTCAGCTGCCACTTCCTGCTCCGGGCCGGAGAGAATGGAGGATCAGACTGTCGACTGCTACGTCAACATCACTGAGCTTCTCCACCGACAGCGACGCCAGCATCCCCCCCCCCCCCCCCCCCCCCCCCCCCCCCCCCCACGCTTTATTTACCTGATGCAGCGATAAGATTTGAATCTGCACGCCGGGGTTTCTTTGTATTGTTCCAAGGGTTTACACAGACACAAAGCAAAGATCTGCATGGATCTGCTCTGCAGCTGTTTGTCTAGATTGAGATGGTTTTGTTGTCTTAATGAGAGAACAACGCCGGGCCTCCAGCGCACGAACACACTCCAGCGCACGAACACACTCCACACACGAACACACTCCACGCACGAACACACTCCAGCGCACGAACACACTCCAGCGCACGAACACACTCCAGCGCACGAACACACTCCACGCACGAACACACTCCATGCACGAACACACTCCAGCGCACGAACACACTCCACGCACGAACACACTCCACGCACGAACACACTCCAGCGCACGAACACACTCCAGCGCACGAACACACTCCACGCACGAACACACTCCACGCACGAACACACTCCAGCGCACGAACACACTCCAGCGCACGAACACACTCCACCCAGTCACTCCGTCAAGGCCGTTTTCCTTCAGTCTGAAATACACTCTCTGAAATGGAGGGCGTCCATGAAGTTAGATAGTCTCAGATAGTCATTACGGGACAGTCCACTTGTTGGAACGTTCCATTAATTCTACATTATTTATCGATGATTAGATGAACGACACCTTCAGCTCTTCTTTTGTTTTGAAGCAGATTACTCTACAAAGTAAAAATCAGTTACTTGATACTCCTGAATGTTACTCTGGTGTTTTCGGACACGGACATTTTGGACACGGACATTTTGGACAGGGACATTTTGGACAGGGACATTTGGTCAGTGTTGCCACGGTTACCTTGAGAAGAAATATATTACTGATTACTTATTTTTAATAGTAACTAAGTTAGATTACAAGTAACTTCAGTTACTTTGTTGTTGAAAGCTTGGCTTGTGTTTTATGATCTAATAAATAAAACATGTCTTTGTTGTCTTTAGATTGTTTTGTTGCATGTTTTAATGAAACTGTCAGTGAAGAGCTGATCAGTGATTTCAGGGATTACAGGGATTTGGCTGCGGCCCGCCGAGCGTCGGCGAGCAGGATTGTAGAGCTGCAGACTTTCCTAACGTCTAGGCCTAATCTAGTTTTTGTTCACATACTGAGATATATTTTGTATGTTGTTATGAGAAAAAACATTTCAAATATTGTCAAAAATAATGTCAAAATATAAAAAAACATTCAAATCAAAGATGTAGTTCCCATGAGGTCTCTGACCTCCTGTAATCCTGTTATTGTGTGTGTGAACTTCCTGTCTTACAAACCTTAAAGTACCAATGTTTTCTTTGTTTCAACGCTGCTTTGCTTGGAAATGAATGTAGACGATTAAATGAAGCTGAGAAATGACTTAATGTCACGCTGCTGCTGCTGCTGCAGGTTGCAGTGGAATAGATTAGAGATGTGCCGAGTCAGCAGCTTTGAGCGCTCATGTCAGTGTTTCTATGATCTGTTTTCATTGCTTGGAAAACCGGCGTGATCACAATGAGACGCAACAGACCAGGACAGCGAGTCTGGTCCACGCCTGGCGTTCACTTTAGTTATAATTCTATTAGCAAAATAAGAGCGTACCTAAATAATAGAGGCCTTCAAAAGATATAACAGCCGTGTGTCTTTGAGGACGTTATATGATATTAATTCCCCTTTTGCTTGACAGTGATGGATGTTTTAGCTGCACACACTCTTTCACACACCTCTCAGATAACAAATGACCTGAGTTATAGAGACAGATTAGATTATAGAGTACTGGGAGGATTCTGCACTGTGGAGGAGGAGGATCTGGTCCAGGTGAGTGTGGAGGTGTGACGGGTTTTTAGAAAAGACTTTGACGGGGTTCTTAATCTCCTGGAAGCACCAAATGAACTGTGCTGCAGTTCTGCTTTATGTGAGAAGGATTTATGGATAAAGAAGGATAAAGCTTTATGTTGAGATTGACGTCAATTTCCACAGTAATTATTTGGTTTTAAAGAACAAATAGGAATATTTATTACATATGTCCCTGTCTTACTGGTCCGTCCCACTCAAGATTAAATAGGACCGTATGTGGCTCCTGAACTCATGTGTGTTTTAAGCTCCTGCTCTAGGGTGGGGTATTTTAATGATTGCCTCATAACGGGGTGATAACATCAGAGGAAGCACAACTACAATTGCAGGAGGCAATTAACTGAACGTGAGCTGGTAACAGAACCACTCGTGTGTGTGTGAGAAACAAAGTGGTCATTAAAAGAAACAAAAACTTAGATTTAAGACTTCGTTTTACTGTTTAACCAGACAATCACTTAAGGTACGTTTACATTATATTATATATTATATACCTGAAACGTAATGCGCCGTGGGATTTTGGGGAATTCTGAGGAAGGCGTGGCGCGTTGTTCACGTCCTGTCAAGACTTTCTACGGATGAAATGTGAACGTTGGACCATTTTGAAACACGTTTTTGCCCCAAAGAGCCACTAAAAGTGAAGCAATCATTGTTTCCTGAGACTTTAGCTGCGTGCAGACGTTCCTCTGGAGGTCTAGTTCAGTAGCAGAGCTTGTAGAAGCTGCTCTGTCCTTCATCGCTCAGACTCCAGTGAAACTCCCCTCCGGCCCGGCTTCCTCCCAGACCGTGGGCGCCGTGGCAGACCGGAGGACAACGCAACGCGTCGGGTCCACAACCCGTCACACGCCGGGACAAGCCGCGATTGAACGTGATGAAACGGCTAGGATACACCGTCACTCCGCCGTGAGAACCGGGACAAAGCGCGGGACGAAGCGCGGGACGAAGCGCGGCGCGACGTGATGAAACGCGAAGCAACCGTGATAGAACGCGCACAACGTCACTTCCTGTGAGCCTCCGGTCCCACTACGGACCGCCTCCAAGTTCTATTACGGTCTACCAAGTCACCATCCACCCATCCACCCATCCATCCACCAAGTCACATCCATCCATCCATCTACCAAGTCACATCCATCCATCCATCTACCAAGTCACATCCATCCACCAAGTCACCATCCATCCATCCAGCCATCCATCCATCCATCCATCCATCCAGCCATCCATCCATCCATCCATCCATCAATCCATCCATCCATCCATCCAGCCATCCAGCCATCATCCATCCATCCACCAAGTCACCATCCATCCATCCATCCATGCATCCATCTAGTCATCCAGCACCACCCATTTTAGTCTAATTTAATAAAACAATGTACCCCATAACCAAAAAGGCGGTTCCACTGTGTTGATTCATTTTTAGATCCTGCAGAGAGAAGCAGCCTCCACCCGACATCTCACAGGACTTCAGGACGTTAATAAAGATCTTACCGACTTTAGATCTCTTTCTGCACTGCACTGGGAAATGTTCTTATGTTCTCTAGATTTTAAGCTCAGCATTCAGAAGGCTTATCATCTGTAGGTCATTTTGACTTCTATAACGAGGTCCATCAGAGGCTTCCAGAACTTACTTTTAATCTTCTTATACAGGTCACATGGTAATCCATCAGGTCCCAACGTTTTAACAGCTTTAATTACATCCGCCAAGGACACAATGAAATCATCGGTGTCTGTATGTCTGTTAGCAAGATCACATTAAAACTACTTCCCACAGTTTGATCACAGATCGATATTAGGCCATGGAAGATTCCAGAAAATCTTTGGAGGTGATCCAGATTCTAGATCACAATTTCATTTTATAGACTTTGAAGGATTTCGTCAAAATCAAGATCGCAAAACTAAGATGACAACAGACTTTAAGTATAACACAAATATCAGGCACAGATATGAAGACACGAAACAAAACCCAATCAGAAATTCTCCCTCGTCTGTGTTGGTGCTTTGTTTGAAAGGATAGCCGAGCAACCGAAGATTTCAAGAGACACTTGAGATTTAATCAAGGTACTTTTGCTGAAGAGTTTCCATCGAGTTTATGTGACAAACAGTGTGCAGGTGAGAACAGAAACACAGAAATCAATGTGGCTTTGGAGGAAAACGTTTGGTGCTTGGTTTAGTTTGCAGCGTGATTGATGGAAAAAACAAAAACAAAAAAACAGATGAAGTGAGTTTTACCAAATTATTCTTCAAAAAAAAGAAGCATTTCAGTGGTTTGAGTAACGCTGGAGCAGCAGATACAGTAGACAGCACAGACACAGAGCGGAACTGTACAGACAACATCGCTTTCCACTGACAACCTCTTTTTGTAGGCGTCCACAGTATTTCTATTTTACAATCTCTTTTAAGTTACTCTGTTACAAATCAGTCCGTTGGGGCTCAGGTAGTCACACCAGATATTCAAGTCCCGGAACACGTGTGAACCGTCGCGTTTCCTGGTCTTTGGGCAGTGTATCCTCTCCAGTGGTTAAAGTCCATTCAGTAAGTCAACAGTAAGACTCGAAACGTCATCAAGTCCCAAGTTTGGCTTCTTTTTAATCCCTCCGGGCAAACAAACAGTTTCATGGTAAAATATTAACAACGGCACCCCCGAGGGGGGAGGAAGAGGAGGGGGTGTCTTCTTTCCCACCGGTTCTGAGTTGATTGTAATGCTCGGTGGGTACTTTGGCCTTCAGCGGTGATACGGTGCTCTGACAAGAATCTTCAAGGTCAAGAAGTCTGGATCCATGAGCTTTGAGGAATGTTTCCAAGATTTGGTCGGCTTGTCCCGCTGGTCAAATTACTCAAGTAAGTGATGACGAATCAAACAACCCAGAACTCCCGGAGGAGGAAACAGCCGAACATTTCAGTGCTTGTTTACGTCGAGGAGGCGCCCACATTACCGGGAACTTACACTGTACATGGGATGTGTCACAGAGGAAAAGTCTTTGGAGACCCGTGAAGCTCTTCAGCATGCTGAGTGATATCTGCTCGATGCTCACAATCTTGCAAACGACACAGAAAATATTAAAGGAAATGTCACTTTACACAGCCGGACTCTTCCTCACGACGTCGCAGATGTTTGTGGCACCACTTACAGGATCATCAGACCAGCAGAAGAAGAAGAACTCCATGTGAGCAGCATCGAAGTCCAGCCCCTCTTTTCTCCTTAAGCCAGGATGTCGCTCCTCTTGCTGCACCAGACCACCAGGGCGATCATGGCCAAGGTGAGGAAAACCGGGATGAGGATGAGGATGGTCAGCGTGTCGTCGGGCGGGTCGACCCAGACCACATGCTCCATGGTGCAGTTGGAGAAAAAGTGCTTGTGTATGCGGATGATGTAGCTCTCTACCAGCGGGTTGGGCCAGTAGCAGTCCACGATGAGCGACTTTGTTTCCGTGCAGAGGGTGAAGAGGTGGTACTCACTGGAGAGAGGAAACACAAGAGACTTTTGAGAAATAAATCCCAGTGAGGGCGGACAGTCGTAAATCAACAAATGTAAAAGTGTCATAGCGTTCTTGGTGTCCGTTTACACCACAATGGCACTTGGAACCACTGAAAACTTTTTGAAAACAGTTGCCAAGGTGGAACTTTTAGAAAAATCTTTGACGCTGTCTCTGTGCAAACGGGGGAAAACGCAACATTTCGAAACTGCTCTGACTCAGTCTGTCACCATGGAAATGGGAAAATTCAATGTTTCAAAACTGCATCAACTCTCTCTCCATGAAAACAGGGGAAAATGCAACTTTTCAAAAATGCTCCAACTCTGCCTGTCACCATGGAAATGGGGGGAAAAGCAACTTTTCTGAAACACTACTACTGCGCATGAGTAGCTGTAATAAACAGTTCTCCTGCTAGTCGATGGCCAGGAGGAACAATGTTTCCCCCCAGACTGTACTTTTATTTTGACAGTCACCATAACAACAATCCAACTTGGTCGTCGCTGTACGAACATTGTTCATGTTTGAGCTCTTTTGCCTTACGTAACCATTTTTAGCCCGGAGTTTAGAATATTTTTACAACATAATGTGGTATGCACATGAAATACAAAATGTACATTGAACTTGAACGTGTACTTCCTGCATGTGGTTTCATTATTAAAACATAAAGCGGCACCCACTAGTGGCTCAACATGCTAACTACATTGTTTTCAGCATTTCTGCCGTTTCTGTGTAAACGGACATTGTCTGCAAAACGTTGCTGCGTGAAAGAAAAATCTTTTCTGAAAAATCATGAAAAACCAGTGAAAACGAAGCGTCTTCAGTTGGACGGATCTTATTCAGTCTCTGCTTCCTTGACGAGCGCCGCCACCTTGGTACCTGATTAAAACCCACTGTGGTTCAGCCGGCCTGAGAGTCCTCCACTAATCCACCATCGACTGCCTTCTTGGCACACTGGCCTTCTTTATTTTAACAGGGTCATTCAAAGCCTTCCTGGGGTTTTCCACACTCAAAGCTTTTGCTGTGATGATCCCATCCAGCGCTATAATCCCTCGCTCTCCATCCTGGATTCTCTGTCCGGCTTCTCCAACTTCACTATCTCGTCTCATCCAGGAGCCAGCTGAGCTTTCCCACACTGCCAGATGAAAAGTCACTGTGTTGTTCACGTTTCCAGCTGAAATGAACTGCTGCTGCTCATTGAGCTGAGGGCTGCACAGGCGGCTGCCAGATTGAGAGACGAGCTTGGATTATTGAGGCAACTGGCAACTCTGTGCAGTTGTGTCATGAGTCAGGCTGCAGGATAACATCAACACACTACTTTAACGCTCCAATAATCTTTAACATGAAAAATCGTCTTCAGTCCAACATTTCTGCGGCTCGTACTATTATACGCATGAAAACTTGTCATTTAAGGTTGTTTTTTTTAGAATTGGAGTAAATATTCTGAGCCCATGAGTCAAGCGTCGACAGAAACACATGATAAACGATGAAAACATTCGCAATGGGTTTTTTCTTGAGTTGCCTCGTTGACCTGGAGTAACTCCACTCAGCTGATGGTTCAGAAGGCCTGTATTTACCACAATAAAAGCCCAGAAACCTGTTTGATGAGTGTACATTGTTATATAAACATCAAGAAGTGAGCATTATTGCTGAATATCAGTACAAGATGAGCTCTCCACCACGATGTGAACTCGCTGACGGGGAAAACACGAGTAGGAACAAAGGGTCATAATTATGTTACTAAATACTCGTGTACGACACACTCAGGTTGGGTTCTGACGTCAAGACGTGGCCAATGTTTTGATTGACCTTTGCTCAAATGCTGACATGAAATAAACCCAGTAGTTTGTAGAGAGACACACTGTGTGAGTGTAAGGAAAGTATTCAACCAGGTGGAAACTGTCTGTTATTTTTACATAAATTTTATGAAATATAAAGAGTCATATTAATTATTCTATTGCTTTTTACTTCCTTTGTGGATCAACCTTTTCCAATTCCCTTTTTTCTAGTTACTTATTTTATGTGAGGGCTTGAGAGATGTACAATACAGGAGAGTGACAATGTAAGTAATAAACTTTGATTTTAAGTCAAATATGTCTATTTTTGAAACAATTGTTTTTAAGTTTATTTAAAATAAAGAGACAAACAAAACAGATACACAGTGTGTAAAAGAGAAACACAATTAATGTACAAATAGTGTGTCTTTGTGAATGCACGGGTTTTTTTCCAAGAAAAAAAAGGTAAAATAGGGAGAAAAGTATAATTAACCCAATTCTGAAAACTGATCAAATAACCAAAAGGAGGGTAAGCTTTCAGTGGTTCAGTCCCCAGCTCACTGTTGTTCCCTCTATGACAGATATTAGTAACAGCCTCATGTTAGGAACACATAACCCACTTAAAAGAACAATTCTTCATCTAAATAGTGACGTATGTGTATCATCAGCTGCATCAGGAAGTCGCTCTGATGACTTTAAGGCGCCATCTGGTCCAGGCAGAGACCAACAACAGTACATATGTACCACATTATTAAAGGTGCAGACCAACACGGCCCCGCCGGTTCCTGTCAGTAAGCAGCTCCAGGCGGAGAATCAATCTGTTATCAGAGGTAAATGACTGACTTAGTCCAAACAGGTTCTCAGGGGGTCCGTCCAGAACCCCTTTTGGGTGTCCGGACCGGCGCGACTGTCTCAGTTCAAACAATAACAGTTGTGCTGGCTGAGTGTTCGGCCGTCAGCAATCACCCCAAACAGCCACGGCTCATTTGTCAAGCAGAGTCAGCGTGTCCTCCAGAGGTTTGTAATAATTGTCCTCCATGTGGTGGAGCGGGCCGAGGTCCAGGGGAGGAAGGTCCTGCCAGGTTTTCCCACAATGATAAGTTGGTTCCTCTGTCAACACTTTTAATGAGTTGGACGCCACCGCAGCACCAGAAACCCACGTCCCAGCTCTCAACCTTCACTTTTAACAGTGTCAAGCCCACCGAGTTTAAAAAAAACAAACAAGTACAAGCAGGATGTTGCGACAGCCGTCCTGCACTTCAGGTAGATAAACCACCAAACACTTGAACAGAAGCAGAAACATTTAATGATTTATGAGCTTCTGTTCTCCGTTTTAATCAAAGACAAAACAAACGTCTGTCTTTACTCAGAGTGTGGATCCACCAAGTTTTCTTATTGCAAATAGATGAGGTTTGTTGGACTCCATGTCTTTTTGTTCTTTGACTTTGACTCGGAGTTGTTTTGAGAGACGATGACGAGTTTGTTCCTCAGTCATTCGCAGAGTATCAACTGGTTTACACGACGGTACAACTGACAATGCAGAGTGGTTGTGTTTTCACTTCTGAAAGGTTTAGCGTTTACTTGGCAAGGTGTTGAAAACAAAGATCGTTTCTACGGCAACGGCAGACCAGACCAGACCAGACCAGACCAGACCAGAACAGACAGACCAGAGCAGACCAGACCAGACCAGACCAGACCAGACCAGACCAGACCAGACCAGACCGGACCGGACCAGACCAGACCAGACCAGACCAGACCAGACCAGATCAAAGCAGAACGGACCAGACCAGACCAGACCAGACCAGATCAAAGCAGAACGGACCAGACCAGACCAGACCAGACCAGACCAGACCGGACCGGACCGGACCGGACCAGACCGGACCAGACCAAAGCAAAGCGTGCTTCCAGCCTGTGCTGGTGCTTCATGCACACTGAAGCAATATCCTCCCACATTAAGAAGTGAACGCTGTTCTTCCACTTCATCATTTGGACCGATTGAGACTATTTTGTATCACAAAACTGATTAGAACCGGGGTGTGAACCATAAGGCCTGTGGGCCAAAACCGACCCACAAGAGGCCCCGAGCCGTGAAGACCAGCAAGCAAATGGCAAAAATGGCAAATTTCTTCGGTGAGACATTTCACTGTAATTTACACCAGAAGGTTTCATTTCTGTGGAGGTTGTTCTCATTTGTGTTCATAATTATTACATTTTTATGAAAATATGGACATTTTCACCACATATACTCTGCGCCACAACAAAGATAAACTTAAAAGTTTCAATTCAGAGGTTATTAGGACACTACTTTAACGGTCTGGCCCAATGAAATCAGGCTGAAATCAAGTGTAATCTGAGTAAATGATAACGCTGGTGGTGTTCAAGATAAGTTAAATATGGTTTGACAACTTTGCATCCCTCTGTCCACATGTTGGACGTGTCTGTTGGTCAAAGCTATGGTGAAGGTTGAATTATAGACGATAATGATGATAAACCTCCCAACAACTGGGGGACTAGTTGAGTGGGTAGAGTGGGTAGAGTGGGTAGTTTCTACACAAGGTTGGTCCTGATTATGTGTCCAAGTGTCCTTGAGTGTCAGTTCTTCCTGTCATGTGTGGCTCGACCATTGGTGGAGCAGAAGATCATTTTATTGGAGCAAATGAAAAACCAAAAATCCAAATGAACAGAATCACTGGAGATCTCAGGAGACTGCTGCCGAGGCACTGGAAAGCCAAACACAGATTTAGTTCACATTAACAACGGCAAGGAAATGCGACTCTTTTCTTATTTTCTGCTCACAGTGACTCACATCCGACCTGTTTTGTGGCCGTGGGAAAGCAGCAACCAGACCCAGGCCTCGTTCATATGTGGCACCAATTCAGATATTTTTCTACATGCGACTGTTTCATCGTTGACGAGTGACTGACGTCACGGGTAAGAGCCGGAGGAAGCGGCTCTTACTGTGCTCTCTTTT